>NC_081561.1:66186023-66487629 GCF_022355385.1 Mustela nigripes
AAAAAAAAAAAAAAGAGGAAGGTGGGGACTGTTAGAGAGCAGGGAACTCCCAGACTTAGTGATAGATGACTTCATCACCTTTGACACCCATCTCTTCACTTCAGTCCTTTCCCCTGCCTTGCCTGGAGACCAGCATTTTTCCTAGAGCAGGGATCCTCCCCTTTCCCTTCCCTTCCCAACCCACAGGCATGCACATTTCCTAATTTCTGCTTATTTACTGGACCACCCCTACTCCGGCTGTATGTCTGGAGCTTTCCACTACCTTTTATTTTATTTTTTTAAGATTTTATTTATTTATTTGACAGAGATCACAATCAGGCAGAGAAGCAGGCAGAGAGAGGAGGAAGCAGGCTCCCCACCGAGCAGAGAGCCCTATTCGGGGCTTTGATCCCAGGATCCTGGGACCATGACCTGAGCTGAAGGCAGAGGCTTAACCCACTGAGCCACGCAGGCGCCCTTTTCCACTACCTTTTAATAAGATGTTACTCACTACATGCAGGTTACGTGGTCACATTTAATCCTCCTACCACCATCCTCTGATTTACCTTTACATACCTGCATATTCTCACAGTGAATATGTGGTAAATTTCTAAAGTGAATCTAACAGGATCATTTCATAACTAATCATTTCTTTCTTTCCTTTTAAAAAGATTTAGTTATCTATTTGTCAGAATGAGAGAGAGAGAACACAAGCAAGGGGAGCGGCAGGCAGAGGGAGAAGCAGGTTCCCTGCCAAGAAAGGAGCCTGATGCAGGACTTGATCCCAGGGTCCTGGGATCATGATCTGAGTGGAAGGCAGGTGCGTAACCGACTGAGCCACCCAGGTGTCCCATAATAATCACGTCTTATATCCCCTCTCCAGTATTACCTCCCTGTGTTAGGTCTCCAGCAGCCCCAAAGCTCTGGCTGGGGCCCATTAAGTTTGCTTTGATGTCACAGGTGCTAATGAACTGGAGGTCACCGGCTTTATTCTCATGAGGACCCAGTATCTTTGTCCTATTGCAAGACCACAGACCATCTGTCCCCTTGAATTTGATGAATACTCGGAATTAGGAAGAAGAACCAGGATCGTTTGTGCCTTTCTTGACTAGTGGACAAAAATGGAAAGCGATCAGTTATTACCTTCTTCCTCTGAGCCTTCTGGGAGCTAAAGAGAGTGCCAGCCCACCGAGTTGTTGGTGTTGGTAAACTAAGTTCTACGGATCGATTTGCAGGCACTTCCTACAGTAGCAGCTTGGGCACTAACCTGTAACTGAATTCTGTCATTTGGGGACAAAACCATCTTTTGGCCACCCCGAGTCATGCTCCTTGTGGCATCTCCAGCTGGTCAGCAGGTCATGCAAGGTGGGGTGGAGGCAACAGCTGAAAATGCAGTCATGCCCTCCTAGGTCCCAGGGAGACTCTAGGAGCGGGAGTTCTCTCAAACAGGTGTCTGCAGGGGTCTGACAGTGGAGGGATGAGGTGGCTGGGATTTGGTGTGAAACCACACAATGTATGGCCACTTCTTGGTTCTTTCTTTGTGCATTCCTTCCATAGATACTTTTAAAGCACCCATATGGGCGAGTTAGATCTAGGATTGTGCTGGACACTGAGAATTCCAAAGCTAATAATAGTGTTAGAGGTTAATATTCTAACTCTGGAGACCAACATCTAAGCAAGTCATTATTAATACAAAGTGAGAAACGCCATCATGGGGCTATGGTCCCTTAATAGGGGGAGGAATTCCTTTGGCTGGTCTGGGAGTGAGGGGCTGGGCCATGAAGGTGTCCTTTGAACAGAGATAGGAGGAGGGGAGAGTACATTCCAAACCCAGAGAGGAGCTGGGGCAAAGGTACAAAGCCTGAGTGAGCACAAGCCTGGTCAGGGAACTTGTTTTTTTCTGCAAAGAACTTTTGCAAGTGTTCGTCTATATCATCATCATCAAACCTAACATTCATAGAACTTACCGACTGTATGCCATGCAGCCTGCTAAGTGCTTTACTCATATCCTATTTTATTTTTTAAAAGATTTTATTTATTTATTTGACAGAGACACAGCGAGAGAGGGAACACAAGCAAGGGGAGTGAGAGAGGGAGAAGCAGGCTCCCCGCAGAACAGGGACCCCAATATGGGACTCGATCCCAGGACCCTGGGATCATGACCAGAGCCAAAGGCAGATGCTTAATGACTAAGCCACCTAGGCGCTCCTACATCCCCTATTTTAAAACAACAATCCATTTTATCGGTGAGGAAGCTGAGGCCCAGGAGCCGTGAAGAGACTCGCCCAGGTTAGGAAACACCTGCACTTTAACCCACTGCAGCCTATCTTCCTGATTGGTTCCTTTCCCTTTACTTTGTGGATTTGTTATTTTGGAGGTGTGCACATTTTTCTCACATGTCTGTTTGTGTGTTCACGTCCAGGCCCCCTCCTGTCTGAAGGGCGAGTCTTGGGAGGCCACCCCGTTTGGTTTCAGCCTTTACCTCCCCACGGTGTTCCAGCAAGTGATTGTGCGTAAATTAAGCCGAGCCTGAAGTTCCGTTTGTTGTTGTTTTTTTTTTTTTTTTTTTGCCATGGGAAAATTAACCCCAAAGAAGAGTTTATTGTCCACTGACACAGCCCAGGGTATTTGCCTTGAGAACTCGGTTGCAAAGTTGGGGGTTATTATGGGCAAGTGGTCTTTGAAATATGTGTGTGGTGGGGGGATAGCGTGGGGGAGGGGGCTGTTCCAAATTGAAAGTTACTTAGGCTCTGATTTTGAAAAGCTTTACATGGCATAGAGTTTAAATTTCCATTTCGTGGTGATATCAAGAAAAAGGGAAGCACATACCTTTTTTCCATATTCCGCCTTGGTGAGCCATGAAGGTTTTTGAGGGTGCAGATAACATGTGGTTTAAGATGAGCCTGTGTGGGGATGCAGGATGGGTTGGAAGGGAAAGGGCTGAGGAGGTTCCAGTTTACAAGTCATGATAAAATCTGGGGGTGGGGGTGGGGAGTTAGTGCCTGAACTGCGATGACGGGGAAGGGGACCATTGTAGGAAGATGCTAACACATGATACATGTATTTTGACAAGTAAACTCTGGTTCGTCAGTTTTCCAAATTCGATTTTGGGGTATTAGGTGTTTTGTGTGTGTGTGTGTGTTTTACCACGGACCCCACTTGTGTCATTGATACATTCTTCTGCAAATCTTCCCTTCCAGTCCAGATGTCACCTGTTGCCAGTACCTGAAACTCAGATCGATAAAGGCTTGAATCTGCATCCAAACTTAGCCGCCCCCCCCCCCCCCCCCCCCCGCCCCGGAAAGAGTCTCAGCTTGGCAAAATGCCTTCCTCTCTCTTCAAGCGGCAGTCGAAAAAGTAGCTCTCTATCCCCCAGCCCCCTAGCTAATGAACTATATCTAATAGCCTCTCTTTACAGAGTGCTTTGAGAAAGAGATGGCGTTTGTTTTTGACCTCATTATCCATTTCAGCCTGTCCTTGATGAAAATAATCGCCCCTTAGGCAGGTACATTCCTCACATTCCGCTCTCTGCTAGCTGCTAAGACGTTGTTAACCCCGGCGACCATGGGAAAATGCTGCTGTCTGCCTCAGAGAGTCTAAAGGGAGTGGGCACAAGATAACAAGAGGTGAAGAGGTCGTAGTGGAGGCCCCCTTTCATCTTTTCAGGCTGTTTCCAACCCAGACAAAGGATTCTGTCCAGGGGTGCAAGGCCCACGCGGCTTTATTTTATGGTCTGGCCCTGAAAGGGGGTTGGGAGGGCCGTGTCGTAGCTGGATATTGTTTTGGAGGCGAATGCCTGGCTCCCGGGAAGTCCTCGACTCCTGGGGGAATGCTAAGTGGAAGGAAGGGCAAGCAGCCCCCGCTTCGGCGGAAGAGACCACCCAGCTACTCAAAGGAGAGTGTGAAGGGCTTGAATGGAACGAGCTGTCCTGCAGGATTTATCATTCAGACAGTGAGATTAAGGGTGTGAGGTTGTTGAGCTGCTTCGTCTCGAGTCTCCGAGTAGCTCAAGGATTTGCCGCAGCAGAGAAAAGGGGGAGGGAGCCGAGGAGGGGGGAGGCGCGGAGGGGTGGCGTGGGGCCGAATGGAGAGGCGAGGAGCGCTTGGAAGCCTGCGTGGGTTTGGGGAGAGCCCATCCAGATTGCCTCCCAGCCTGCCACTAACCTCCTCTCTGACTCTGCACAAGTCAGCTCTCCCTCTGGTTCAGCGAAGAGATCGGAAGGATACCAGAAGGTGCCCCTAAGGGCTGCCTGACCCCACCCCCTCCCTAGACGCTCTTCCTCAGCTCGCCTCTATTGACTGCGCTTGATTAGACTGCGTTCTCAGTCGTTGAAAGTCAACAACCCTCCATCTTACCAAAATCCGCAGTCTGGTCCCCAGTGTCTTCCTACGGTCATGACTGCCTTTTGGGTAGATTTCCCTTCGATCTCTCTGATGCGAATGTGGTGTTGACATCTCTGGAGTATCCGGACTGCAGTTTCGCCTCGTGGTTTGCTTACCCTCCCCATAAATTCACGGTGCTGGGCATCTTCCATCCTTTGCTCCTGCAGGTTTTTCTCACCAAACGCCTTCACCCTGCTCTGCACTCCAGCGGTCTGCTGGGTGCCCTTTTGCCTCCCTGGCTTCTGGCTGGGTTTGAGACCTATTCCTTCCCCACCTCCCTCCCTTCCAGGTCCAAGAAGGCCACAGCTTCTGGCTGGGGCCCCGCGAGGCTTTTCTCCAGATAGTTCTCTCTCCCTGTTCCTCTAAGGGCCCCATTTACCCCTCAGACACTGCCTGGAAATGGAAACAGCTCCCCTTTGCTCTGTTGTTTTTCCAAATGCGGCTCACACCTTTGCAAATAGTCCCTTTATTAAGCTCTCTCCAAAGTTCCCCATTTTGATTGCGCCATCTGTTTCCTGCTGAGACTCTGATGGTCACAGAATATATATCAGGAGTGTTTTCCAAATTACTACACGGAATCCGCGTGGACTATAACTGCATAGCACCATGTTGGATATATTCGGGATATACCTATGCCTTAATTCACCTAGCGATTCCCTCACTGGTCTACATTTACTCTGCTTCCTGTTTTTTCCATGCCAAAACCTCAGCGAAATATTCCCCAGACAAGAAATGGTGGTTTCTTCTATTGCAGGCACTTCCTTTCCTTTCTGGGTTTAAGTTCTTGGCACCCAGGCCACCAATCCTTTCAGGTTTGTTTTCTGTGGAGGACCTTGGCTGCCCTCAGGGAACTTAGCAGGTGGTAGTGCGGAATTCAGCCCAGTGACGCCAGAGGACTAGCTGAGCCAAATTGTATGACACAGGTAGAAATTCTAGGATCGGGGCGGGGTGGAGATGAGATATGGTTATTGGAAGAAGCCTGCTCGCTCACTGGGCTGTTTCGGGACAGGGCTGTCTAATTATCACCCAGTTTCGTTGATCAGACTCCAGAAGTGTGCCCTCCTCTGACTTGGTTTGATTTGTCTTTTGTTTTGTTTTTAAAGATTTTATTTATTTTTTTGACAGAGAGAGATCACAAGTAGGCAGAGAGAGAGGAGGGAAGCAGACTCCTTGCTGAGCAGAGAGCCTGATTTGGAGCTCGATCCCAGGACCCTGAGATCACGACCTGAGCTGAAGGCAGAGGCTAAACTACTGAGCCACCCAGGCACTCCTGACGTGGTTTGATTTGTATATCGAAGATGCCAGTTTAGTTTTCAACTATAAAAATGTCTGTCAGATGCAAAAATATCTTTGCATCAACATGCCCAGCACATTGTGTCTTAGGGGTTGAATGAAGCCAAGTGGTAACTGGAGTAGGGTTTGGGGAGCACAGGTTGATTGCGAGGAGCGGTCAGATGACCTGGAAGCTGAAGAGCATTGGCCTGGGTATCCAGACTCACCCATCCCCACAGCAGGGATGACCTTACCAATGGACCTTAATATCCCCAGCCTTTTGGCCAAGACCCTCTTCTCTGGCCAGGTTGTGCTTGGATGCACACGGGCCACCTGAGCCTCCCCTCGGTAACTCCTCCTTTTCCTCGCCTCTGACCCTCCCTTTCATGGCAGCTTTACAATTGTAATCTGCTCTGGAATCACCTGGGAATCTTGTTAAATACAGATCAGGATTCAGGAGGTTTGGGGGTGGGGCCTGGGAACTTGCAATTTTAATGTGACTTCAGGACTTCCTTCAGGACTACCTAGCCTCCCAGAGCCACTGAGCCCTTTAAAAGAATGTCTTTCTTATCTCTGCTCTAGTTCTGACAATGGTAATTTATAATGTTCAGATGGGCAATCTTCAGTTTTAGTCCCCGGGTGAGGAGTGGAGTGCCTGGTGGTAGCTTCCTAAAGCAGCAAGGGGGCGAAATCTCACCATGGGCACCTTCACTCACCTGGGGGGGGGTCAAGGCCTGGCTCAGACATTCTGGTTGTTTTTTTTTGTTTGTTTTGTTTTTAAGATTTTATTTATTTATTTGACAGAGAGAGCTCGCACAAGCAGGGGGAGTGGCAGGCAGAGGGAGAAGGAGAAGCAGGCTCCCTGCAGAGCAGGGGGAGCCCGATATGGGACTTGAACCCAGGACTCCAGGGTCGTGATCTGAGCCGAAGGCAGACACTTAACCAACTGAGCCACCCAGGCGCCTAGACATTCTGGTTTCTTGCTATTATTCTTTGTTGTGGCCTGGGAGCTGCAGACCAGCCACTTGCCTACCAGTCACTTGACCTAAAGCCCTGAGGTCTTTAATTCTCTTGTATAAGTGTTTGTGAAGTGACTTAGCTTGAAAACTTCAGAGACAGTCCCCTCATAATTTTAAATGAAGAATTGAGCAGAATAGGATCAGGGGAATTAATCACAAGCCTATTACTAACACCACTTCATGTTTCATTTAATTAGCTTATTTTAAAAGATTTTGTTTATTTATCTGAGAGAGAGCGCATGAGCACAAGCAGAGGGAGCCGCAGGCAGAGGGAGAAGCAGATTCCCCACTGAGCAGGGAGCCTGATTCAGGGCTCCATCCCAGGACCCAAGATCATGACCTGAGCCTAAGGCAGATGCTTAACTCTGTAACTGACTGAGACACCCACGTGCCCTTGTGCTTTCTTGAATTTCTGTGTTAAAAGAATTGCAACAATCACTGTCTCTCCCCCGGGTTTTCTGTGATTTGACCCTGCCCATTCTCATGGCCACTATCCCCACTCAGGCTTCCATCATCACAGACTTGAATTTTTCCCATAGCGGTCAGTGTAGGTTAGTGAGACTAGAATGAATGCTCCGGGAGCCCGACTATGGGCCAGGCCTTGTGCTCTGACAGTAGGGATGACTGTGTCCTGAACTTCAGGAGATACAAAGACCTGAAACCTGTCTCTGCAACAGGATGAGAAAGAACAGTGGTGGAGATGAACAGGGCCCTGCAGGGGGCTAGGTGACGGCAGGCTGCTCCTTTCCGTTGGTCTTCTGGACATCAGGTTGTCTTCATCACAGGTACTGAGTCTTGTGTGTTCCCTGGTCAAGATCCTTGACCAGGGAACACTGGCTGGCTCAGTCGGTTAAGTGTCTGCCTTTGGCTCAGGTCTGATCCCAGGGTCCTGGGATTGAGCCCTGCATCAGGCTCCCTGCTCATTGGGGAGTCTGCTTCTCTCTCTCTCTGCCCGCCCTCTCCCCTGCTCACGCGTAGTCTCTCTCAAATAAATAAAATCTTAAAAAAAGTCCTTGTGCAATTAAAAAAAAGATCCTTTAGTAACATCACAGTGCCAAGACTCCACCTTGGTATTCAGTGTCCTCCATTATCTGGCCTCTGCGTCTTAATGGTGCCTGATGCCAGTCACAACGTTCTCCTGATTGGACCTGACACTTACTGCTGCACACTCCCATGATTCCATTCAAAGAGTCATAGCAAGAACCTTGATATTACTTACTTACTGCTTGTCCACGTCATTCTACAAAGTACTTTTTTTGTTTTAGTACCTTTTTTTAAAAAGATTTTATTTATTTTTTTGACAGACAGAGATCACAAGTAGGTGGAGAGGCAGGCAGAGAGAGAGAGGAAGGGAAGCAGGCTCCCCATTGAACCGAAAGCCCCATGTGGGACTCGATCCCAGGACCCTGGGATCATGACCTGAGCGGAAGGCAGAGGCTTTAACCCACTGAGCCACACAGGCGTCCCTTTAAGTTCCTTTTTATGTAATGCTCACAGCACAATGGGGTCGGGAACATCATCCTCATTTTGTAGGTTTAGTGAGATTAAGTAACTTGCCCACATCACACAGCTAGAACATAGCCGAGTACAACTACCCGTCCAGGTCAATGCCAAAGTCATCTCACACTGGCCATTCCACTCCGCTGAACGGAGGGGCAGAGAATGGCATGTATGAGGGGTTAGTGATATTGTCTTCCTTGCTCTTGCTTCTCCCACACCTGAAACGCTCATTTTTTCCCTCAGGAATCTCAGTGTTGCACTTCTCTCTCAAAACACCCCCGAGACTCTCCCTCACCTTGAATCCCCTCAGTTGTTGCTTGCTGCCTTTATACTGTATGATCTTGGATTACTTACGCTTCCAATGCCTTGGGATTGTTCTCTAGTGATTTCGTGGAGGTGCATTTGAGCCTGACTACAGACTGCTACTCAGATTGGCTAGACGGCAGCATCCATAATAATAACTAAGGATTAATGTTGCTGAAAAGGGAGACCAGCTATTCAGAACACCAGTAGAGGCATCAAGAAGGCCTTGCAAAAGAAAAGGAAAAAAAAAAAAAAAGGCTGTGCAGTGTAATTAGCCTAGTCATATCTCTCTGGGCTACAGTTTTCTCATGTACCAAGTGCATGGGCTTAAACTAGATGATCTTTAGTCAATGAATATATATTGTACTCTGCCCATGTACCAGGCACCTTTCTAGGTCCTGGGGATAAAATAGACAAAAATGCTTGCTGTTATTTTAGTAGAAGGAGACAATAATAGAGTAAATATGTAAATAGGGGAGGTCTGTGTTATGTCAGATAGTGATAAGTGTGATGGAGAAATACAGAGCAGGGAAGGGGAAAGGAAATGGCGAGGAGTGACATTATCTGACTTGTATTTTAGAACACTCACTAGCCGCTGCAGAGAATGGAGAAGAGATGTGAGTGTTAAGTGAGGAAGCAGGAAGGCTCCTGAGCAGATAATGACAGCAATCCCGTCAAGGGCTGGTGGTGTGGCTTGGGCAAGGAGTAGAGGCTAGAAGTGGTCTGATTTGGGGTATATTTTGAAAGTCAAGCCAGCTTAATTTACTGATGGATTGTATGTAGAGCAGACTCAAGGATGAGTCCAAGGTCTTGGCTTTGGAAGGAAGGAACATCTGGGAGGATAGAGTTGCCATTAATGAAAATGCGTGGGGGGTGGGGAATGAGGGGGAGACTGAATGGAGCAGGTTTTGAGGAGACAACCAGGTGGAAATCTGGAATAAGCAGTGGATACACGAGTCTGGAATTTAATGGGGGAGGCTCCAGCTAGAGGTAGAAAGCTGAGAGCCATTGCGTTATAGGTGGCATTTCAGACATTTCCTTAAATTCTCTTGGCCCTGACTCTTCCCCCAGCTTGATATCATGCAGATTTGCCACGGGTATGAATGGACAAGTGCCTCCCCCCTACCTCTCTGTGTACCTCTTGCTTCCTGTACAAGGGTGACTGTAGGACAACCCTGGAAACTCCCTCAGTGCCACCATATGTATAACTCAGAACTATGAGGGCATTGATGCTCATGGGGCCGCCCTTAACCACTGGTGGAAGGAAGCTGAGGGGTGAGTGTGGATCCCTTTTTATCCCTTGACAGACAGTTTTGAATCTCCTTAGAAGCGTCTGTGGAGAAAAGGGTCTGTATTCCATAGTGGTGGTGGTCAGCTCAATAATGCACTCTTGACTTGGTTTATCTTTTCTTCTCTCTTTCTGTGTCACTCTGTCCCTTATTTCTGCTTCCTGGAATTTTATTCCCAAATAAACTACCTGCGCGCAAACCTTTCGTTAGGGTTCTGCTTCTAGAGGAACCTAGGCTAAGCCACGTGGCATTTAACACAATGGGACTGAATGAGATCATTGGTGGCTTGGTGAAGATTGAATACAGATACAGGATTGAGCCCCAGGAGCCTTCCTTTAGAAGTGAAGGAAATGAGGAGAACCTACCCTGAAGAATCACCTAGAAAATGTAGTGTCTTGGAAGCCAAGAGAAACAAGTGTCAAAAGGAGAAGGAATGATCAGCTGATCCTCGTTGTCAAGTAAGATGAAGAGTACCGATGACCTTTAGGTTTAATCACATCGGGGGACAGGGCACGGTGGGGGAGGGGGGAGGGGGTAGGACTGTTGACCTTAACAAAGAGCAGTTTGAACAGAGTTGTGTAGTGATTGAACTTGCCCAAGAGAGAAGCTGGAGGGGAAGTAGGGTCAGGAGAGACTTTTTTATTCTTATTTTATTTTAAAAGGTTTTATTTATTTATTTGACAGAGTTCACAGGTAGGCAGAGAGAAAGGCAGAGAGAGAGGGGGAGGCAGGCTCCCCGCTGAGCAGAGAGCCTGATGCGGGGTTCCATCCCAGGACTCTGGGATCATGACCTGAGCTGAAGGCAGAGGCTTTAACCCACTGAGCCACCCAGGCAGAGACTTTTTTAAAGATGGGTGGAACTATAGCACATTTAAATATATTTAAAGTAAAGATTTTATTTACTTATTTGACACAGAGAGAGCACAAGCAGGGGAACAGCAGGCAGGGGGAGAGGGAAAAGCAGGCTCCTCCCTGAGTAGAGACCCCAACGTGGGGCTCAATCTCAGGACCCCAGGATCATGACCTGAGCTGAAAGGCATGAGGGGTTAGTGATATTGCTTACCTTACTGACTGAGCCACCCAGTTGCCCACATTTAAATATATCAATATGCTGTTTTAAATGATTTAGCAAAGAGGGAAAAACAGGTGATGCAGGGGTGAGGAGAGACCATTGCTAGAGGGAGGAGATGGGATCCAGGGGCCAGTGAAGGTGTTTGCCTTAGATAGGAGCCAGACTGTTTATCCTCAAACTGCAGGAGGAAAAGCAGAGTATGTGGGTAAATTCTCACATCCCAGGGCTTGAACTGCAAGATGTCAGTCAGGTTTTGAGCCTGTGCCATCTGCCACACCCCTTCACTTCTCAGTGAGACCAGAGAGAAGCGACCTCCCCAAGGACACACCACCAATTAGAAGCAGACATGGGGCAGGAATCCAATCCGAGGCTCCTCCTGCCCCACCCAGCACCCGAGAGCTCTCCCCTTGGGAACAATCCTGACCCTACTCGGTTATCCACTTCACCTGTGCTGAGTAGTGCATGGTAGCCTAGCAGAGGACCACCACCAAGCCACGGGGCAAGTGAATTAGAAGGTCGGCTGATGAGTCCCCGCGATCTCCCTATATGTATTGATTCAGCCTTATCTCTGTAAGATAGACTGTCCATGGGCAAACTGGGCTGAGCAAAGTCTGCCAAATGCAGAAGGAGGATACTTATTACAAATTCGAGTGCAAAACAAAGGGCACAAATCCTTCTGAAATATAGATTCCTGGTCTCAAATACTCGGTCAGCCCTTGTTTCCTGATTTGAGGTTTAGAAATGCATGGTCCCTCTAAGCTTAGAGTTGAAAGCAGCAGAAGTGGGTGGACAGTGAGTGTCTGGGGTGGGGTGAGCTGCACATAACAAAAGGGCACAAAACCCCTGCAAAAGCCATACACTTCCAGGATGCTTGTAAAACCCCAGAACTCTCTCCCCCTAATTCCATTCATTTCTTGAACATTCTCTGTGCTCTGCTGTGACGGGCTGTGCTAAGGGCCTCAGGTACACAGAGGAAGGAAATAAAGGGTATACAAAACAGATAAACTGAAACGTCCTGTCTTCACCTTTTTACCACTTTTTTTTTTTTTTTTTAAGATTTTATTTACTTGAGACACAGAGAGAGAGCATGAGCGGAGAGAGGGAGAAGCAGACTTCCCACTGAGCAGGGATCCTGAAGTGGGACTCCATCCCAGGACTCCGGGATCATGACCCACCCTGAAGGCAGATGCCCAACCAGCTGAGCCACCCGGGGGCCTGGATTCAAAAATATAAATGATAAGCTGCTCTTGGGTACAAATTATTCCCTTGTGAGCTTGCGGAGTGTGACCCACTTATCTCTAGGGCCGATCGCCAGTTAAATCCTGCCCAAGTGGCTGAAAGCCTGTTTGTTTTACGACAAACAGGAAAAGGGGCCCTCAATGAAGTTCGGGCCCAGGGCCGAGTCTGAAGCCAACACTCTACTATGTTTCTTCGGGGAATCCTGGAGCTGAGACTGTTTGAGATGCCTCTCTTCCCCACGTTTGGACCAGAATAGTATTGGAAGAGACACCCAGGCCTCCGGTTCTGACCACCACCGTTGGGGGCTTGGGGGTGGACTGGGGGGAGGGGTGGATGAGGGGCTGAAATGTCCCCATGTGATAAGCCAGGAATGTGTCTCTGAAAAAATAATCGTGATGTCTTCATTTTTCTGTTGCCCTTTGCAGCTGTTTCCAAACCCTTGCAGTATCAGTGATTTCAAGGAATCCTCACCTCCTTCTGGAGAGGTAGGTGGAGTAGGTTTTCTTATCACTGGGGTACAGCTGGGGAGACGGAGGGTCTGGGAGGCCATGTGACTCGGCCCAGTCACGGGGCTAATAAGCAGCTGAGCTGGAACTCGAGGCTGGGTCTCCTGATGCTGAGTCTGACGCCCAGGTGACCAGGAGCCTTGGCAGCCACCCGGCCCTCAGAAGAGGGTGTGGCCTTCCCCCAACAGGACAGCCCCGCTCCAGGTCTGGGTTGGCCCATTCCAGCTGTCTGGCCTTGGGCAGCCTAAGGGTCTCTGTGCCTCTTTCCTCATCTGGAAAATGAGCAAAATCATAGTACCTGAGTCCCCATAAGGTATTTTGAGAGTAAATGAGATATTATGGAGAAAGCAAAACACCACATCTGGCCTAGTGCAGAGACATCCATAAATGTTGTGTCCCCTCCCCCCCAAAAAGTCTTTTCCTTAAGGCACACCCGAAAAAGTTATTTAAGAGTCCTGCCAAAGCCTCATTGTTTCCCCATAATGCTACCCCTTGCTACTGCTCTTTTTACTTTTCCTAGCCACACCTCTTGGGATCTTTCCAACAACCCCATAAGGTAACAGAACCCAAAAGTCTTTTTGCAATCTTATTTTTGAAAATAAATTATTTTTTAATCAAAGTGTGTATATATATATACATACATATATGTATATATATATATATATATATTTAGAAGATTTTCTTTATTTGACACAGAGAGCACAAGTAGGCAGAGCAGCAAGCAGAGGGAGAGGGAGAAGCAGACTCCCCATGGAGCAGGGGGCCTGATGAGGACCTCTGTCCCAGGACCCTGAGATCATGACCTGAGTGGAAGGCAGACGCTTAACCGACTGAGCCACCCAGGCACCCCTTCTTCGCTCTTGTCTTACAGATGAGTGGAAACCAAGGCAAGAGAGGGGACCACCCTAAGGCAACACCTCTGTTGGCCACTGAGCTAGGACTCCGGGCCTCTTGTTCTTTCAACTCTTGGTGACTGGAAATCTTTCATTGTCCAGGTTTCCCTCTCTGCTTTTGGAAAGCACAGCTAAGGGACCTAACGGAATTCTTCGAATGTTCAGGATTACCTTTCAGAATGAAAACATTGGAGAGCAAAGTGGGTTTGCAGTCAACAGACCCTCCTTCCAGCCCATGCGGCCTCCCAGCACCTCCCTGGGCCTGGGGGTTGCAAAGGCAGCCCGGGGTGGGGGGCGACTTCCAGCTGACTCCCTGCAAGTGGGTGACGGCTGAAAAGGTCAGAAGGGCACTGCTCCGGCTTGATAGTTCAGTGTCAGCTCTGCTGCGGGATATCTGAGAACACTTTGAGCAAGTCAAGGTGCACCTCTGTTTCCTAATGTATAAGAAAAGAGATTATGTCTCAGCTGCCTTGCTGATAACCCAAAAGGGACTTGCTTAAGGACACCAGTGACATGTTATAGGCACTTAAAAAAAAAAAAAGAACACTTTTTTATTATGAAAAACTTCAAACCACATTTAATGTCAACCAAATGATATAATGAACCCCCACGGATGCTTAGTCTGTCATTAACTGTTCTGTCTCTTTTTTCATCTTTACCTCCAGCCCCTCCCACTTGGTTACTTTGTATAGCTCTTTTCCTGGGTGAAATTTACAAACACAGACATGCAGAAGGCTTAACTGTGTAACATCGAAAAATAGATTTGCCCATGTAAACTGTATCTCTATTCCAATATAGAATATTTGCCCCTTTCTGGAAAGTTCTCTCCTATCTAGCATGGGCAAATAAATAACTGAACTTACGAAACAAACACGGATGTGAGTTTAGCACTCTGAGGGGTAGCACCTGCTGTCTTCGGGCTGGCTAGGTCAGAGTCTTAAGCTCTGCTTAAGATCTGCTGTCTTAAGCTCTTCTTCCCCTCCCTGCTTCTGTGCACTCTTGCCATCCTTTGTGTCCCTAGAAGTGATGGCCTTCTGCACAGCCTCTGTATCCAGTTATCCTATTACAAGGCCTTTACAACCCTAGCTGCAAATTCGTAGAAACAATGTTTTGGGGCACCTGGCTGACTTTGTCAG
Organism: Mustela nigripes; assembly: GCF_022355385.1. NCBI lineage: Eukaryota > Metazoa > Chordata > Mammalia > Carnivora > Mustelidae > Mustela > Mustela nigripes. The sequence continues at coordinate 66,200,615 of NC_081561.1, forward strand.
AGGAGCATGTGACTCTTGATCTCAGGATTGTGAGTTCCAGCCCCATGTTTATTTTAACTAAAAAGAAATACATAAACTTAAAGAAGAAGAAGAAGAAGAAGAAGAAGAAGAAGCAGCTTTCTTTTGTTTTTCTGAAATACTTATTCTCCAGGTTTTTTTCTTTTGTTCCGCTCTGTTTTTCTTTCCTATGACTGCTTGCTCATCACGTGGCTATCTCCCTTTGGAGCGTTCTCGCCTTTCCGTGTTCGGCCCATCCTCTCTGAGTTCACTGTCCTTTGTTTTGGACAGTTTATACCCTGGACACTAGACACTGAGCTGTAACCCTACGGTCCCCTGATCAAGGCCAGGCACTTGTTCAACAGTGAGGGAGGGAGGAAGTGAATGCAAAAGAGATGCTTTAGCTCAGGAACCCCAACCTGTCAGCTTTGCCATTTCTGGACCACATCTCTCTCTCTCAGCACTGAGCAAGAAGCTATTTATCTGCCCCTTTGGAAGCCCCAGGATGAGATAGGAAAGAGGCTGATTTACTGGCAAAATGTGACCCAGAGGACCATTCTCCCCCCACCCCTCATCATTAAAAAAAAAACAAAACAGAAAAAACAGAGCGAGGCTGGGCTATCAGGGATACTTCCTGTTTTCCTCTCTTGAAAGCATCCTGGATAGATGAAACAGGGATCAAAGGGACCGTCTGCCTCTGGGGCTTCGGGACTGGTAGAATGGCTTTTAACCCTCTGCTGCCTCCTACACCTTCTATTTCCTGGGTAGATTTAACTTCTTGAGGGCAGGGGCCTTGCATTCATTCATTCATCAAATGTTACTGGACTCCACTCAACGCCAGGCTTTGTTTGAGGACCTGGGGATACAGGGATGAGTATGACACAGTCCCTGGCCTTATTCATCAGACAGCAAATGACCGCCAGTGCGGACACGATTAAGCAAGCCCTTTCTCTGGGTTCTGCCCTCACTACATGCTTTTTTCATGCATTCAATCCTCCAGACAAGCTTGCGGTTCTTTATTATGCCCATTTCACAGATAAGGAGAGCAAGTTTGGGTTTTTTTTTAAAGATTTTATTTATTTATTTGACAGAGATCACAAGCAGACAGAGAGGCAGGTGGGGTGGGGGTACGGCAAGAGGCTGCCTTCCTGCTGAGCAGAGAGCCCGATGTGGGGCTCGATCCCAAGACCTCGAGATCATGACCTGAGCCAAAGGCAGAGGCTTAACCCACTGAGCCACCAGGCGCCCAAGGAGAGCAAGTCTTTATTTATTTTTTTTTTAAGTTTTTATTTATTTATTTGACAGACAGAGATTACAATCAGGCAGAGAGGCAGGCAGAGAGAGAGGAGGAAGCAGCCTCCCTGCTGTGCAGAGAGCCCAATGCGGGGCTTGATCCCAGGATCCTGGGATCATGACCCGAGCTGAAGGCAGAGGCTTTAATGAACTGAGCCACCCAGGTGCCCCAAGTCTTATGAAAGTTAAATAACCTGTCTCTGGGAGCTGCCAAGGCTGGGGTTAGAGTTCAGTGGTCTGACAGCGGCAACCTGCCTTCTTAGCTGCCTCAGTGTTGGAAAGGCAGGAGTGACTCACTGCGGTAATTGTTACAAACTGTTGCTGGGCTTGGTCAGGCAGCTTCTGATGACCAGGTGTGTTTTGCATCCCGCTTAGGCACCGAACTGGACTAGAATGGAGGTGAGCTGCTTTGTAGCCCCTGAAGACTGGAAGCAAAGCCAAGAAACTAAGAGGTCCCTTTTGGCCCCGTCCGGGAGACAAAGAGCATTGCAGGTTCTTTCTGCCATTTCTGGAACAGATCTTTTTTTTTTTTCTTTTTTTGTGGGGGGAGGGACATTTTCGAGAAAAACTTGAGAAAAACTTGCTGTTGATAGGTAATAAGAGCAACCAAGGGGTGTCTGGGTGGCTCAGTGGGTTAAGCCTCTGCCTTCTGCTCAGGTCATGATCTCGGGGTCCTGGGATCGAGCCCCGCATCGGGCTCTCTCTCTCTGCTTCTCCCCTCTCTCTGCTTGCCTCTCTGCCTATTTGTGATCTCTCTCTGTCAAACGAATAAATAAAATCTTAAAAAAAGAAAAAAGAGCAACCAAGTGAACATATATATGGAGGGATTATTCCAAGCCTTAGCTTCTGTCCTCACTTGCCTCCTTGGGCAGAAGTTTGTTTTGTTCCCCCATTTCTGGGGAGGAGCTGAGGCTCAGACTGGTTAGTTAGCGCACCCCAAATCACACAGCTAGACAGCACCGGGGTTTGATCCTAGGTTTGACTAACTCCTAAACCTAACACTTTAATCATACTTGTCTCCCCGATGCTGAAACTTGGCAGAGGGAGGAAGGAAATCCCTTCCTGCCAAGCTTCCTGACAAACTGTTAAGTGGCAGGTGAGGATACCAAGTAACCTTGAGATCTGTCGGTGAGGGACATTGGCACACAAGGATCTTCAGGTGCTTCCGATCTGCAATTCTATCCCTTTAAGACCCAGAGCTCCCATGCCAAGGCTGGTCCATGATCCTCGGAGATTTCAAGGGTGGGGAAACTGGATTGAACGCGCTGACATACAACAAGGGAAAAAAAAGACCTCAGCATTTTTGCCTCGCCTCGGTGGCTCCTGCCTTTCCCCCCACCCTCCCTCTCTCATTTATTTATTACTCTCCTACTCCCTGGCCAGGCTGCTGTGTCAACACTGATAAAAGCAAATCTCCCCACAAACAGGTGCAGCCAGAGCTGCCCCTTGGACAGCTGCCAGGGAATGTGATCGCTCAGCTGAGGTGACCTGCCCCTGCCCAACCCCCTTCTAGGGTTCCAGCCCAGGGCATGTGTCCTTGGGCAGTTACCGTCTGTGTGCTCAGAGCCTGGTATCTCTGTTGGCATCACAGACTCAAGATAGCAGATGTGGTTGGGGTTGGGGTGGGTCTGTGCAGGATGAGGGGGGGGTCCTCCTGGACTATCTTGTTTATTTTCCCTTTCAGTTTCTTCTGAAATGCAGACACTACTGTGCCACCAAGTTCCTCCTGCAAGTATCTGAAATTATTTCCCAGGAATATCACTGCCTGATTTTTCTAGGTAACAAATGTTTTTTCCAGGCCTACCCATTTCCTAATTCACACATACGCTTGCAATGTAATGATCCAAATGACATGATCTGAGTACCCCCTGGGGCTTCCTTTGCCGGGTTGGGGGGGAGGTCACTTAAATATGTGGTGAGCCAACCCTGTTATCCAGAAGGCATTTCAACGCCACCAAGCCATGTGACTTTGACTCTTTGTAAAAGATGATATTTCATCCCCCTCACCCCCGTTTCTGTGTTTGGTCCCCAAGCATCATTTCCCCACTTCCCTAGGGCACCAGCCTTTCCGGAAATGCCCTAGCTCTGCAGGCAGCCTCTACCTCCCCGAGAGGTAAGAGGGGGCGCTGAGCCAGGGAGGGCACCTGCACCGGGTGGGCCTGCTGGCTGAGGCCGGGCCGGGTGGAGGGCAGGGGCTGCCGCTGACCGGAGCCGCCCAGCCGCTTGGCCCCCTCCATGGAGCAGCACCCAGCTCAGGCTCCGGCCCAGGGAGGAGAGGAGGTTGCTATGCAAATGCGCGGCGGCCAGCGGCCCCCTTTACCCAGGGGCCCTCTGGTTGCCAAAACAGACCATTCCCCAGAACAGTCGCCTAGAAACGGGCGCTGTCATAGCAGCCTCTGCGTGGCAGCGAGCCAGCAGCGCTGCCAGGAGGAGCTGGGTCAGGGTGTTCAGACCTCCTCAGCACCCCCTGCCAGCCCGTCTCCACCTCAGGGAGGGGAGTGGTGGCTTGGGCCCCTCCTTGGAGCAGGGGAGGGCACTAATTGGATTGAACACTCCAGAAACACATCAGCAGCTCCTCCCTGGGGGAAAGGAGTGTGAGGGGGAAGCTTCACACGGGCTTTGTGATGGGTCTCAGCCTCGTCCTCCGCCTCGCCCTGACTTGGTCCCCACCAGCCTCTGCCCACCCAGCACTTTCCTGGGTCACCACAGCCAGGTCTGGGATGGAGGGCAGGGGGCAGAGGACAACCAGATAACCACCGAAACATTCAGCCATGAGGAGGAGGGGTTCACGATGTTATAGCAATTCATAGAAGTTACAGGGTCTGACCTGCTTGGAGGGGTTAGGGGAGAATGCTTATCAGCGGTGGCTCCCGGACCCCTTCATCCCCCAGCCTCTCCTCCCCTCCTCTCTCCTCTCCCTCACCTCCTCTCACCCAGCCTGTGAGGCTTGGCCATCCCCACGCCCTGAGAGCTAGGAGCTCGCGACTTTTTCCTACCTTATTTGGCAGCAAGAGAGCTTGTCATTTAAGCATGTGTATCTAGCCTCTTAACAATTAAACAACAGCATAAACTTCTAAAAGCCAGGACCCATATAATTCTGTGACAGCACACCTTGACCGTGAAGAACGAGCCTGATTTTAATAGAGCCGCTTGAATGTGGTGCCTTGAATGTGATCTTTATCACCTTGGGGAGACCTCGGATGTTGCCTTTGCAGCAACTGTTCTAGATTGGCCTTCAGAGACCACTTAAAACCTCACAAACTCTGGGATTGGGGAGAGAAGGAGATTCAGTGACAGCCTGAGTGACATTAGGCCAACAGGTGGACTACCAAGAAGTAAGTGACTCCCCAGGACATCATTCCCTGTGGTCCAGATGTTACAGGCCAGGGGCAGAGCAAGAGTCTGACGGGGGTGGGAGGACAGCCTCGTACCTGCATGCTGGGCAAGGGAGTCTCCTTCCTTCAGAATCCACAGGAGGCCTTGGGAGCCCAGTGGACTCTATTAACACGAGGTCTTCCTCCAATCTTGTTTAGTAAAGCAACGTGTACATATGTGATCTCTCCCTTCTCTTTCTCCTTTCCTTCCTCATGTATCAAGTGCCTACCTTGGGCCAGGCCCTGGAGATTCAGAGACTGATGAAACTGATGCCATCCTGTAGTTGTGAGGAGAAAAACAATGCCTAGTGTAAGGGACATTTGCCATACATTATGGTTACCGGTACCTTTTTTTTTTCTTTTTTAAGATTTAATTTATTTAATTGACAGAGTTCACAAGTAGGTAGAGAGGCAGGCAAAGAGAGAGGGGGAAGCACGCTTCCCGCTGAGCAGAGACCCCGAAGTGGAGCTCGATCCCAGTACCCTGTGATCATGACCTGAGCCTAAGGCAGAGGCTTTAACCCTCTGAGCCACCCAGGGTGCCCCCACCGGTAACTTTTGATTAGCTTTCTGGTGCCTGTGGGTTTTCCCTGGATCATCAGTTTCACACCTCTGATGGGTAAAGGCCAAAAATTCCTTTCCCAGACCCCTTTGCAGCTCAGGTGTCTCCACATGACCCAGGCTCCACCAATCTGATGCAACCACATGGGTTTTGCTTTGGAAGACAGTAAGAGATAGCAGGCATGCCGGGGAAGGGGGCTGGAGGAGGCGTCTGGCCTTCAGAGCAACGGGAGGGACGTTCTGAGGTCCAATTTCTACCATCGTTGAAGAGGGGAAGTTGAAGCAAGTTGCAGAATTCATGCTGATAGCTGCCATGGTGGCTTGACTAGCAAAGTACCATGGGGTGGTTTGGGCATCATCTCTGACTTCTGAGCCTGAATATTTTCCTTTCTGGATTCTTCTTGAGCCACTGAATGTTTTATTTTATTTTAAGATTTTATGTATTTATTTGACAGAGAGAGATATCACAAGTAGGCAGAGAGGCAGGCAGAGGGGGTGGGGGAAGCAGGCTCCCTGCTGAACAGAAAGCCTGATGCAGGGTTTGATCCTAGGACCCCGAGATCATGACCTGAGCCAAAGGCAGAGGCTTAACCCACTGATCTACCCAGGTGCCTCTGAACGTTTTGTTTTATTTAAAGATTTTTTTTTTTCTATTTATCTGAGAGAGAGAGAGAGAGCGAGCACGTGAGTGGAGGAAGGGCCAAGAGGAGAGAGAGAATCTGGAGCAGATTCCTGAGTGTAGAGCCCAATGAAGGTGTTGATACTGGGACTTTGAGATCATGACCTGAGCCAAAATCTGGAGTTGGTCCTTCAACCAACTGAGCCACTCAGACGACACTTGAATGTTTTTTAATCAATTCCTTTTCTGTTAGAGTAGATCCTGTTGTTTGCAGCTGAGAACTCTGATGCGCATGGGCGGATGGAAGAATAGGTAGCTTGAAGGGTAGGCGGGTACATAAAGGGGGAGAATGAATGGACAGGCACCAAAACTTGGAGTGAATTTTTGGCAGAGGGGGATGGGACTAATAGGTTATTTTCTCCTCTTTGGTTCTTTGTATTCCTTTTCTTTCTCCTTTCTTCTCCGAAAGCATATTACTTGCATAATAATAGTTAGCAGAGGGGCGCCTGGGTGGCTCAGTCGGTTAAAGCACCCGACTCTGATCTCAGTCATAAGATTGAGCCCCAGTGGAGCTCCGCACTCAGGAGGGGGTTTGGTTAGGATTCTCTTCCTCTCCCCTTCTGTGTCCCCTGCTCCCCGCTCGTGCTCTGTCTCTCAAATAAATCAAGTTACCAGAAATCAACATCTAGGAGAGCTCACAGCACAGGGAAGATAGAAGGCCAACTCTGAACACTTGGGGCTCCAAGCCAGTAAGAGTTCCACGGGACCCTGATTCTGGAGTTTGATCCCAGCCACCATCCCACTAAGCTTGCCCTGACCACCCCCCCAGAGCCTTCTCTTTCTCTCGTCCTGTGAACCCTACACCCAAGGCTGTGCCCCCCAATCTGAGGCGTGCACTGGCTCCTCCGGCTTTGTGACATTTTCCTATTGTTACCCAACAACCCTATTTCACCTTGAGCAAGGATGACACACACTTGTGACTCATCCCATATTGTTCTGCCTTCTCCCGGCTATTGACTGCCAGCGGTTCTGACCGTCCCTCAGCGGGCAAGTACCACAGCCTTGCTCTACAGCTATTTTTCACATGTCCTGTCCCATTGCCCAGCATAGATCGTCAGTTCCACAAAGGCTGGAATTGCAATTTACATGAGTTTTGTAAACTCCATTCCCCATGGCTTTGTGGGAAGGGTCTGAAGATATGCTTATAGAAGATGAAGATCATATGGTTTCTTTTCACCTTGATGACTTTTTGTAGTAAACTTAAAATTTTTTTTTTTTTTTTTAATTTAGGGACACCCGGGTAGCTCACTGGGTTAAATGTCTGCCTTCGGCTCAGGTCATAATCCCTGGGTGCTGGGATCAAGCCCTGCATCAGGCTCCCTGCTCAGTGGGGTACCTGCTTCTCCCTCTACCATTCCCCCTGCCTGTACTCTCTCTCTCTCTCAAATAAATAAATAAAATAAAAAAGATTTATTTGAGTGAGAGAGTGCGCGCGCGAGTGCGCATGAGTGAGGTGGAGGGGTAAAGGGAGGAGGGAACAAGGTCCCCACTGAGCAGGAACCCTGATGTGTGGCTCAATCCCAGGACCCAGAGATCATGACCTGAGCCAAAGGCATCTACTTAACTATCTGAGCCACCTGGGCATCCCAGTTTTCCACAGTAAGCTTATTTTTAAGTAAACTCTGTGTCCAACCTGGGGTTTGAACTCATGACCCCGAGATCAAGAGTTGCATGCTCTATAGACTGGGCCAGCCAGGTGCCCCATTCCATAGTAAAAAAAAAAAAAAAAAAAAAAAAAAAAAAAAATTTTAAAGATTTTGTTTGTTTGACAGAGACACAGCAAAGAGAGGGAACACGAGCAGGAGGAGTGGGAGAGGGAGAAACAGGCTTCCAGCTGAGTAGGGAGCCCGATGTGGGTCTTGATCCCAGGACCTTGGGATCATGACTCTAGCCAAAGGCAGACACTTAACGACTGAGCCCCCAGGCGCCCCTCGGTAGTAAAATTATAAGCTTTTGCAGGTAGGAGGACCCTTTCCCTCTCCCTTCCTTCCTCCCTTTCGTCCCCCTCCCTCCTTCCCTCCCTCCCTTCCTTCCTCACTTAATAAATGTCCATGATGTGCCAGGTGTTTACAGTTTAATATCAAGAAACACATACAAATAGACAAATAAGTAAAAAAAAAAAAAAAAAAGTGGCAGAAGAGCTTGGAGATCCAAGTGTGCAGGGGAGAGGGGTATGATCGGTGTGGAGTGGGAAAGGCTTTTTCACAGGAATAATATCAAACGTTTATTCTAGGACAGCTCTATTCACAGTATTTAACATATGCTCTTGGGCTTAATTTTCAAAATAGCAACATGGCAAGTACTATTGTCACTTCCATTTTACAGGTGAGGAAGCTAAAGCCCTGAGACCTTTACAGAGCTGGGACATGCACTGGGGCTTCTGAGTTCTAACATCGATGAGCTTCACTGCTGTACCCTACTGCCTGCAGCAGATTCTGGAACTGTGAGTGAACGATCACCAAGCTTAGAGGCCTACATAGTCCAGGGTATGGCACCCAGTCACTCAATGACAAGTGAGAACCCATTACCACAGCCTTGGATGTTAGTTCTCTTTGTTTCTTGAAAGTTAATTTCATTGCAGTTTCAAACCTCTTACGTTATCTCCCCTCTAGACCACTCTCTCCCCTTCTGGTCTGCTTCCTACCCAACTGCTCTCTCTAATGGCTCTTGAACATCTAGAGTCAACCTTTTCCTCCAAAAGAAATACACACACATCCATATACCCTGCGAGCCTCCCCACTGCTCTGTGGCCCTCCCCAAGCCCCTTTGCTCCCCACGATCCCCCCCATGCTATTTTCCCTCAATGCCATTGAATATCACCTGCCACCCCCACCCCCCACCACAACACTGTGCTCTGACTGAGAGGACTTGGGAGCTGCGTCCTCCTCTGAACCGCTCCAGCACTGGGGTCTCAGCCAGCTGCTGCCTGCCCAGGGGCTGCAGGGTTATTGCAAGAAGTCTCGGTGTCTATTTGTATTCCAAATATCGTCTGCCGACTGGATAAGTAATGTCTGGGTATGACTGTGCTATTGCTTTTCAGCTGTGCTGAATCCCTGGTCGTTTTTCCACTGTGAATTTCCCCGGTTGACTAAAACCCTAAATAACAGCTCCTTTCATTTGCAGGACTGCAACAATTTCCAAGCTGTGGGGAGGGAGTCCTCCCGCCGGAGCAGGTTGGAAGCCACTGAGCCCAGGCTATGGAGGCAGCATGTTGTCCCTGCTCCGCAGAGACCTAGTCATGAGACCTGAGGTCAGGTTCCAGCTCCAACCCAGGCTGGTTGGATGATCTTGGGGGCAGCCCCGTGTGACCTGGAGAGCTTGGGTTTCCTCATCCCGGAGCAGAGATTGTGAACATGATTTGGCAGGATTGTCAAGATGATTAAATGAGATAGATCAAGGGCTTTGAAAGCTGTGGAGTGTGGCACAGATGGAGGGATTGTTGTGGTCATCTAAGACACTGACACAGATGGTCAGCTTCTCCAGGGCAGGGACAGTCCCCTCCCTCAGTGACACTTCTTGCGTTCAATGCAGGTGGGTGAGATGACCTCGTAAAAACACCTCTAAGCGACGCGCACAGCACACAGGCGTTTAATAAATGGTAATGGGTATTTATGCATGTGCCTCTGGTTCGAATCTTCTGTCTGCCCCTGGCTGGGTTAGAGAGTATGACAGTGGGCGAAGTTAGCGCTGACAGACTCTCGAGTCCTTGTCTACCACATGGCTGAGGTGACAGCGGCTGCTTGGTGAGGCGGCCGTGAGGCTGAAGGAGCTGTCTGTGTACCAGAGCTGGGCACAAACTGCAACTCCGTGGGCAGCAGCTCTTGTTTCACTATGATTTTTTTTTAACTTATTTAGGAGAGAGCACACACGCAAGCGGGGCGAGCAGCAGAGGGAAAAGGAGAAGCAGACTCCCCGCTGAGCAGGGAGCCCCATGCAGGGCTTGATCCCAGGACTCTGGGATCATAACCTGAGCCAAAGGCAGCCAACCGACTGAGCCACCCAGGCGCCCCATGTTTTACTATTATTTATTGAGCAGTGCTTAAGGGGGTGGTGTGAGGAGGTCACCAGACTGGGAAGGAAAAAAATCTAGCTCCTGGTCTGAGTCAGCGAGGCCTTCAAAGGCAGCGAGCCGCTCAGACCCAGCCTCTCAGAGTCAGCCCAGATGAGGTAGCCTGTGTGCCATTCCCCTACCCCCTACACCCTTGGCTAGGGGCTAGCTCCCCAGAGCAGACCTTGGTAGGTACAGGTGCGCACATAGAACATGAGGCTGAATATGAGAGTGGTCCAGCATGCATACGTTCCTGCTTTCATTCTTTCCCATCAGAGCAAAAAGGTCTGTCTTGCCCTACACCAACCCACCTACCTTCTTTTAAGTTTCAATTTTATTAACTTTTTGGCCAGGTCCTATTTCCAGAGGGCACGAAATTTTAAAAGGTGCGAAGAGCATGCAACTCTTGATCTCAGCGAGTGTAGAGATTACTTCAAAATTAAAAAATAAAAAATAAAGAAGCAGGGGCAAAGGGGCATACAGTGAGAAACCTCCTCACCCCATCCCATCCATCCAGATATCTTCCCCAGAAACACAAACTCAGCCTATCGGCCAAGTGGAAAGTGATATCTGGCTAAATAAATCTAACTATTTATTTATTTTTATTTTCATTTAGTTATTTATTTTTAAATATTTTATTTATTTATTTGACAGAGAGACACGGCGAAAGAGGGAACACAAGCAGAGGAGCAGCAGATGGAGAGAGAAAAGCAGGCTTCCTGCTGAGCAGGGAGCCCGATGTGGGGCTCAATCCCAGGACCCTGGGATCATGACCTGAGCTGAAGGCAGACACTTAATGACTGAGCCACCCAGGAGCCCCTCAATCTAACTATTTAAAGAAAATTTTATGTTTAAAGATTTAAAAGAAAAGATTGATTGATTTGAGAGAGAGAGAGATTGTGGAGGGGCAGAAGGAGAGGGAGAAAGAGAGAAGCAGACTCCTCCCTAAGCTCTGAAACTGACATGGGTCTGGATCCCAGGATCCATGAGATCATGACCTGAGCCTGAAATCAAGACTCGGACACTTAACTAACGAGCCACCCAGGTGCTCCTGTTTAAAACTCTTTTTTAGGGACGCCTGGGTGGCTCACTCAGTTAAGCATCTGCCTTTGGCTCAGGTCATGATCCCAGGATCCTGGGGCTCCCAGCTCAGTGAATAGTCTGCTTCTCCACCTTCCACTCCCCAACTTGTGTTCCCTCTCTCACTGTCTCTCTCTCTCTGTCAAATAAATAAATAAAATCTTTTAAAAATATAAATAAATATATAACATAAATTAAAAAAATTTTTATAACTGGGAGTTTGTACTTCTTAATCCTCTTCACCTTTTTGCCCATCCTCCACCCTCCCCTTGGGCAACCACCAGTTTGTCCTATTATTTTTATATGAAAACAAACCAAAATATATTTTAGTGTAGAATGTTGCCTCTGAATGAACTCTAAGATAAAACCAGAGACTTCAAAGAAATTTTATGTTCAAGGGTGGGGTGGGGTAGGGAGACTGGCTTCTGACTCGGTCTCCTACCTTCTCATGGGGGAAACCTTGGTGTGGCTCTGAGTTCATCTCTCTTTTTTTTTTTTTTTTTAAAGACTTTGTTTATTTATTTGACAGACAGGGATCACAAGTAGGCAGAGAGGCAGGCAGAGAGAGAGGGAGGAAGCAGGCTCCCTGCTGAGCAGAGAGCCCCATGTGGGGCTCGATCCCAGGACCCTGAGATCAGGACCTGAGCCAAAGGCAGAGGCTTTAACCCACTGAGCCACCCAGGCGCCCCTTGAGTTCATCTCTTAAGTGCAAGCTTGATGATGCCCCTGCTCCTCTCAATGACTTTGGGGGTCCCCTGTTGCCCCAGTCACCCCTGTACAATCCTTACCTCCCACCTCTTCCCTGCCATTACTGGGTCACCCCCCCTTGTTGCTTGTCCTTCGGGACATCACCTCTGCTCTGGGATGAGGTTTTCCTCACTTGCAAAAAGAGGGATTGGACCAGACCCATTCCAGGTGAAACATTCCAGGACTAATCAACTAATTCACACTGAGGTGTAGATGACTGACAACAGCTTAGTGTATTACCTCTCCTGTGGGTGGGAGTATTTTAAGAGAGGCCATTTCTCATCCCCAAAGAATGAATGCGCATGGTGCAATTTTAAGCATGGTCCCAGGCAGTGGGGGGTGGGGGGGTGGGGATGGTGTGGGGGAGAAGGGGGTGCCTTTCCTGGCATTTCTCCAGGGGTCCCTGGGAGGGGGGTGGGTGCTGCTTCAGCCCGGGTTGATGTCAGCCCTGAGGGAATGTTCCTGTTGATTTCCCTCCAGAACTCACAGCACACTGATTTCTCTCTGGCAGTGGGCAAGAGCAGGGTTTTGTCATACAAAAAAATGCCTCATCAGGGAAAGCCATGTGTGTGGCCTAGGAAACTACCCTGTCGCCCAGGGGGATGGGGTGTGGTGGGGCGCTCAGCAGGTCGACTTCCATGTTCACAGGGCAGTACTCGTCCTGGCAAGGGAGGAGAGCTCTACTGGAGGCCCATCGGCTTTCTGCCAGGCCAGGTGGTCCCTCCACACCTGGATTCAAGACATCTGCTTTTCAACCAGGGAGAATGGCTTTGCCAGCTGCTGTCTGGTTTCATTTTCTGGAGGAGGCTTGGTTTGGTTTCTGAATTTGCAGGGAGGGCATGAGAGGGGGTGGCCTGGAGCTGCCTTTAGCCCATCAGAACTAAGGCACGTGACTCTTGATTGTGGGGTTGTAAGTTCAAGCCCCACGTTATGGGTAGAGAAAGAAGGAAGGAAAGAGGGAAGAAAATGAAGGTAGGAAGGAAGAGGAAGGAAGGAAGAGAGGGAGGGTGAAGTGGCTGGTGAAGTGGCCCTGTGCGGGGCGCAGTGCTGTAACCCAGGCATCTTCCCTTCCAGCTCCCTCTGAGGCCCCATGCGGTCCCACCTGCTGTCTGGACCTCCCTTTAAGTAAGGCAGTGGGGTGGGGGGTGTCAGCCTGTGCTCCAGGTGGAGGTGGAAACCTAGGGTGATGGTCAGTGGTCTGCACTCTGTTGGCAGTGCTAACAGGCTCAGCCCAGCCTGGGGATGGACAGGTCTCTTTCTCCACCAGAATCCCCACCATCCTACCCCTTTCTCTTCTTCGGAGCAGTGTGGCTTCTGGAGACCTGTCAGTACTTAACCCATGAGCCTTACCACGGAGCACATGGAACCCTCACCCCTCTTTGATCAGAGCGTGGTCAGAAGACTCAGGATTGGCTCCCCCGGAGCCGCTTGGAAATGTAGAATCCCAGGAGCCAGAGAAGGTGACTGAATCAGAATCCGGATTTTTACAAGATACCAAGTTGATCACATTAATGAACATTCATGTTCAAGAAAAATTGGTCTGGCTGATGCATGCCTTGCAGGGGTAGGAGGAAAGAAATAGAGGGGGGGCCTCCCCTGAGGGGAAGACTTGTCCACACGCCTGGTTCAATGGAGGGACGTGAACAGGAAGGAAAAGGCCAAGGAAGGCACTCCAGGAAAACATGCTGAAATAAGCAGGTGCCTTTTACATTTTTAGTTTCAATTTTATTTTTCTTGGCAATTCACTTACAGAGTTAAAATTCTAAAGACACGGAAGGGTATGTCAGCCAGTTTCTTTCCCACACCTGTCTCCCGGCCACTTCCTCTCTCAATAGCAACCTATGTTACTAGATGAGAAGTCTAAGATATTATGCAAATAAACTGTGTGTGTGTTTGTTGTTCTGTATATGTGTGTTTAGCTCATCACACCCCTTTTAAACAAATGGTAGTTCACCATACACAGTGTCTAGACCTTTCTTTTCTCTTTTTTTTAAAGATTTTTTTTTTACTTTATTTATTTGAGAGAGAGAGAGAGCATGAGCAGGGGAAGGGCACAGGGATAAGCAGGCTCCCCACTGAGCAGAGAGCCCGGTGTGGGGATCGATCCCAGGACCCTGGGATCATGACCTGGGCTGAAGGCAGATGCTTAACCAACTGAGCCACCAGGCGCCCCTAGACTTTGCTTTTTTCACTTACTGTATCTTGGAGATCATTTTGTATCCTATGTAATCATGCCCCAGATTGTATGTATTGTATGTATGTATTGTAACATATGAATGTTATTCCATTTTAAGAAGAGACCTTCCTTTACATTGCCAGGCCCCTACTGATGGACTTCCAGCATATGTATGTATGTACGTTTGTTTGTATGTATGTATTTTTTATGCAGCTTCATCATAGACTGGTGGAAACTGGAAGGTCCACATTCCCACCCTGCTTAGGAGTTCTTCTAGAACATCCAACTGCCCTCGGGAGACCCAGGTCAATGTTGCCTCCTCTGGGAAGCGCCACCTCCTTCTCCCTCCCATCACCCTTGCCCATAGCTTCACCCGAGCTCTAATTACTTTATTTAGGCAAAGATGTGATAACGTCTGCTTTTGTATCCTTTCATCCCGTCCCCTCACAGCACATAGTAGGTGCTCAACCAAGGTGAACGGAATTGAACTGACCATCCCTGAGAGAAAAAAGCTCCAAATCTGGCACCAGAACCTTCTAATGACAGAGATCCCACTTCCTCAAACACCCATTCTGCCTTTGAGAGGCTGTATGGAAAGGTCTGCAGGTGAAGCAAAGTCTCTCTGCTCGTGACTTTTCCTGCAGGTTCTAGGGCATCTTCTCAAACAACATGGAAACTGAATCCCTTTTTCTGATATTTAAGATATCCATCTTTTTCCAAACCAAATCCTCCCAGTTCTCTGTGGGTCCTGGTTCTGGATCCTTCCCCTTCTAGCTTTTTCTCCTGTATACTTTTTGCTTTGTAATGTCACCTTTAAAAAAAGGTGGGGGGGATTATTTATTTATTTGAGAGAGAGCACAAGCGAGCCAGGGGAGGAGCAGAGGGAGAAGGAGAGAGAAACCTCAAGCAGACTCCCAGCAGAGCTTGGAGCCGGACACAGGGCTCAATCCCATAGCGCTGTGTTCACAACCTGAGCCAAAATCAAGAGTTGGCTCCTTAACCCACTGTGTCATCCAGGGGCCCCATCCTTTTTTTCAAAGTATGCTTCACACCCACCATGGAGCTCAAACTTACAACCCTGAGATCAAGAGTCTTCTGCTCCACACACTGGGCCAGCCCGGCACCCCGGTCACATGACCATTTTAAAAACTCACTGTCTGGCTTACTAGAATGGCTCAAATTCAAACACAGGCCCTACCAAGTGCTGGTGAGCATTGGAGCAGCTCAAACTCCAGCTGCCAGTGGGAATGGAAATTGGGACAGGGATTTCCACAAAGAGCTGGCAGGTTTTTTAAAAAGTTAAACATATGGCCTAGCCGTTCAACTGCAAGATATTTCTCCCAAGATAGATTAAAGCGTTTGTCCATTTAAGGACAAGTGATCATTCATAGCAGTTTTATCTGTAATAGTCACGATCTGAAGACAACCCAAATGTTCGTGAGCAGGGAATGGATAAACAGACTGTGGTATATCCATGCAACGGAACACTGGTTTGCAGGATGCCTGGGTGGCTCAGTCGGTTAAGCATCTGCCTCTGGCTCAGGTCATGACTCAACGTTGTGGGATCGAGCCCCGAGTCGGGCTCCCTGCTCCTCACAGAGTCTGCTTCTCCCTCTACCCTTCCCTGTGCTTGGGTTCTGTATCTCAGATAAATCTTAAAAAAAAAAAAAAAAAAAAAAAAAAAAAGGACACCTGGGTGACTCAGTTAGTTAAGCATTTGCCTTTGGCTCAGGTCATGCTCTCAGTGTCCTGGGATAGAGGCCCATGTTGCACTCCCTGCTCAGTGGGGACCCTGCTTCTCCTTCTCCCTCTGCCTGCCACTCCCCCTGCTTGTGCGTCCTATCTCCCTCTCAAATAAATAAAATCTTAAATTTTTTTTTAAAAGGAATACTAATCAACAAAACAAACAAAAACCAAACCAAACCAAACCTATTGCTATACTTAACAACTCTGATGAATCTCAAAATAATTATACTGGGTAAAAGAAGCCAGCTGAAAACAAACAAGCTCCGTGCTGGGTGATTTTGTTTATACAACATTGTAAATAGCTCAAAGTAATTAATAGTGACCAAAACGCCTTAGCGGTTGCTGGGGGCTGTGGAGACAGGGTGGAGGGGGAAAAGCCCTAGAAAGGGCACAAGGAAACTATGGGATGATGGTTTTGCAGGTTATACATATGGCAGAACTTCTCAAACTGTATACTTTAAACACACGCCATTTGTTATATGTCTAGGATACCTCGAGAAAGCTGGTTAGAGAACTTGCTATCTGGAACTGGCCTCATCCTCTCTATGTCAGTGGCTGGTGGGGTGCCCAGCAGGAGAGCTATCCCCTTGAATATGGTCACTATACTCACTGGGGGAGCCCAGGGTTATGTGATCTCTTTTAAGAGTTTGATCACGCTCCTTGAAGTTCAGCAGAAATGCCGAGCTTTTGATGTCATGAATGCTTAACAAGCCAGGTGTCCTCTAGCTTTACTGTGAATTGTATCAAGGTCATTTACTCTTTTTCATGTTCATTTTGTTGGTGCAATCGAGTAGGAGATGGCATGGTGTGCTGGAAAGAGCATGCACTCTGGGGTCTGATTCCTTTGACTGGAAGCACAGGGTGGGTCAATTACTCAGCTTCTTTGAGTCTTGATTTCCTCAACTGTGAAGCAGGTCACTATTTTTTATTTTATTTATTTATTTTTATAGATTTATTTGACAGAGAGAGAGAGACAGTGAGAGCAGGAACACAAGCAGGGAGAGTGGGAGAGGGAGAAACAGGCTTCCCACTGGGCAGGGAGCCTGATACAGGACTCGATCCCAGGACCTTGGGATCATGACCTGAGCCAAAGGCAGATGCTTAACCATCTGAGCCACCCAGGTGCCCCTATTTTTTTTTAAAGATTTTATTTATGGCACAAATATTTATAAAATATTTTATTTATTTATTTGAGAGAGAGTGCACACACATGAGAGGGCAGAGAGAGAGGGATAAGCAGACTCCCTGCTAAGCAGGGTGTTGGACATGGGACTTGATCCCAGGACCCCAAGATCATGATTGGAGCCGAAGTCAGAGGCTCAACTTACTGAACCACCCAGAAGTCCCAGTGGGTCCTTATTTCCGATCTTATAGAGGTGTGACAATTAAATGATACATAAAAGAACATAGTGTGGTGCTTGGCCCATTGAGGTACTCAATGAAGAGAAACTAATTTTTTTTTAAGGGTTTTATTTATTTACTTGAGAAAGAGACAGTGAGAGAGAGCATGGGAGAGAAGGTCAGAGGGAGAACTCCAGGGGGACTCAATCCTGATACTCCAGGACTATGACCTGAGCTGAAGGCAGTTGCCCAAGCAACTGAGCCACCCAGGCGCCCAAGAAGCTCATTTTATAGCTGTATCACTTCTTCCTGTCACTATAGACCTACATACCTTTATTGGAATTTCTTTTTTTTTTTTTGTAAGTTTTATTTATTTACGTAATCTTTACACCCAATGTGGGGCTCAAACTCACGATCCCGAGCTCAAGAGTCACATGCCCTTCCAACGGAGCCAGCCAGGTGCCCCGGAATTTCTAATATAAACACTGAAATGAGCCGAGTCAAAACCAACCCCACGGCACACTACCACTGAGTTTCCTCCAGACTGATCTGCATTCCTGGGGTTGAAAGCAATGAGTTTAGCCCTACATTTTTGAGCGTGATAGCTAATATGCTGGCTAATGTGGAAATTGCCAGAGGAGCGTGGGTTGAGAGTAAAAGTAGAGCACCAGCTGTGGAAAATAGAATGGTAATTCCTCAAAAATTAGAGAATTATCACATGATCCGAGAGTCCCATTCCTGGGTGTAGACCCCAAAGAATGGAAGGCAGACAAACAAACACATAATTGCATATCCATGTTCATAGTGACATTATTCAAAATAACCAAAAGGGTGGGAGCAGCCCAAGTGTCTACTGATGGATGAACAGATAAAGAAAATGTGGCCTATGTATACAACGGGATGTTCTTCGTCCTTAAACATGAAGTTCTGACACTTGCTCCAACACAGATGAGCTTGAAGACATGATATGGAGTGATGCGGAAGGACAAATACTATATGATTCCACTTAGAGGAGGTATGTGGTTGGTGGTGACAGCTGAACCAGGACATAAGTGAAATGTCTTTCCATAGACCTGTACACCTGAAAATGGTTGGAGTGGTAAATTTTGTGTTGTGTATATTTTACCATAATTAACCAGCAAATGGAGCAGCTTGCTGTTCAGTGGTGGGAAGGGCCTGGTGGGATGGACAGCTGAGTCAGGATGAGCTGGAGAGTAGGCTGGCCCCGGCAGAGCCCAGAGGAGATGGGAGGGGAAGCTCAGCCTGTCCTGATGAGCCTTGAAATTTAGACTGAGAAACTAGGATTTGAGATCCTCACTGAGTCACTCATTGGGATTTAGCCTTTGTCTCCTGTTCAGATGGAACAATTTCCTGGGGTGTGGGGGAGGACCCAGGAACTTGCATAGCTGGCTTATTTAGTGAGGAAAGGTTTGTCCATTAGCCATCGATCGTGGGTCGATGGTCGGAGTGAGGACAGGTGGCCTGCTCTCTGCATGAGTAAGGCGTGCCAAGAAGGTTGGAGACCCCATGTTGTCCTAGGATTCTCACAACTCTGAGCTCATGATTTTTCTGTTCACTATCTGTGTGCCTTGAGTTTTCTGTGCCTCAGTTTCCTCATCTGTAAACTGGGGATACTAGTGACCTTATGGAGCAGGGATAAAATAAAAATAGGTGGGGGCACCTGGCTGGCTCTGTCAGTAAAGCATGCACCTCCTGCTCTGGGAGTTGTGAGTTCAAGCCCCACCTTGGGCTTAGAGCTAAGAAAGAAAGAGGAAGGGAGGGAAAAAGGGAGGAAGGAAGAAAGGAAGGAAGGAAGGGAGGGAGAAAGAGAGAAAGAGAAAGAAATAAAAGGGACGCCTGGGTGGCTCAGTCGGTTCAGCATCTGCCTTCCACTCAGATCATGATCCCAGGGTCCTGGGATCGAGTCCCACATCCGGCTCCCTACTCAGCAGGGAGTCTGCTTCTCCTCTCCCACTCCCCTCTGCTCCTGCTCACTCTCTCTCTCTCAAATAAATAAATAACATAGAAGAAGAAGAAGAAGGAGAAAGAAGAAGGAGAAGAAGAAAGGAAGAGAAAGATGAAGTGGGAGGAAGGGTAGATAGGCCAACAGAACCATAATTGGTTGTGCAGGTGTGGGAGGAGAGGGCCAGAGCAGCAGGGCTGAACAGTGGGACAAAGAAGTTAAGTCCCTCTGGTGATAAATTCTCCCCCTTGTGCTTCCTTGGGAGGTTTTCAGAAAAGACCTACTGTGTTACTTTCCAAACTGTGTTAGAATCCTGAGCTTTGGAATGCTGTCATAGACCTTGAGGTGACCAATGCATCTGGGTTCCATCTGCAAAATGTCAGTCTCATTGTAGGGGCTCAGCAAATGCTCCCAGTTATTATTCTGAAAGAAGACAGACCCGGCGGCTGGGTATCTCTGAAGAGCAGACACGACACTTTCCTGAGATACCAGGGCGCTGGGCTTGGTTAAAGGAGTATCAGACCCTCAACCCGTCTCTCTCTATAGAGCTGCACTGCCCACTATTAGGCACTAATCACATATAATATTTACATTTAAATTAGAAACATTTTTAATTAAAAATTTTTAATTAAAAGAGGGAGTGGTAGGAGGGAGGGGCAGAGGGAGAGTGAGAGAAAATCTTTTTTTTTTTAAATTTTAAAGGTTTTATTTATTTATTTGCAAGAGAGAGAAAGAGTGCAAAGAGAAAGAATACACAGGGAGGGAGAGGGGCAAGCAGACTGCACACTGAGGGCAGAGCCCGATGTGGGACTTAATCCCAGGACCCTGAGACCATGACCCAAGCTGAAATCAAGAATCAGAGGCTTAACCAACTCAGCCACCCAGGTGCCCAATGGGAAGCAGAATCTTAAGCAGACTCTGTTGAGCACTGAGCTCTGAGCCCCACGGGGGGCTTGATCTCACGACCCTGAGATCCAGATGTGATCTAAAACCAAGAGGTGGTCACTTAACCGACTGTGCACTTAGGGACCCTTAAAAAAAATTTTTTTTAAAGATTTTATTTAACAGAGAGAGGGCGCAAGTGGGGGGAGGGGCAGAAGGAGAAAGAGAGATCCTAAGCACACACTGTCCAGTGCGGAGCCGGACGTGGGCTCGATCCCAGGACTGTAAGATCATGACCTGAGCTGAAACCAAGAGACAGATGTTTAACCAGTTGAGACACCAAGATACCCCCCTTGCCAATTTTTTTTTTT
This sequence comes from Mustela nigripes, assembly GCF_022355385.1. NCBI lineage: Eukaryota > Metazoa > Chordata > Mammalia > Carnivora > Mustelidae > Mustela > Mustela nigripes. Next base: position 66,220,873 of record NC_081561.1, read on the forward strand.
TTTTAATTAAAAATTCAGTTCCTGGGGCACCTGGGTGGCTCAGTTGGTTGAATGCCTGACTCTTGGTTTCTGCTCAGGTTGTGGTTCTCAGGGTCCTGGGATCAAACCCCACATCGGGCTCTGCGTCCAGCTGGGAGTCTGCTTGATGTTCTCTCCCTCTTTCTCTGCCCCTCTCCCAGTTCTCTCTCTCTCAAATAAATAAATTAATCTTTTAAAAAAAGATTCAGGGGGCATCTGGGTGGCTCAATGGGTTATGCCTCTACCTTCAGCTCAGGTCATGATCCCAGGGTCCTGGGATCAAGCCCTGCATTGGGCTCTCTGCTCAGCGGAGAGCCTGCTTCCCCCTCTCCCTCTGCCTGCCTCTCTGCCTACTTGTGATCTCTTTCTCTCTGTCAAATAAATAAATAAAATCTTAAAAAAAAAAAAAAAAGAGAGAAGGTTCAGTTCCTAAGTTGTACTTAGGCACACAGTGAGTGTTGCTTCAGTAGCTAGTGGCTATCGAATGGGGCAACACAGGTATAGAATCTATCCATCAGCACAGACTCTTCTATTAGACTGTGTGCTCTAGAAAGATGAGGGGAAGCTCAAGTGGGTCTGTTTGTTTGTTTATACCCTGACTTGTTCCTGAAAGGATCAGAGGTTGTGGAGGACGGCCCGAGGCCATTAGACGGGTGCCTTCTGGCTGGAGACGGGAAGGCTGGCATATGGGCTGACCCTGGTCATGAGTGGAGCAGCAGACAGAGGCCAGGCCCCAGTGGAGCCAAGCTCTGACCTGGGGTTGGGGGGTGGGGGTGCAGATAGGAAGTGGGAGGGAAAGCGGAGGTGGGCAAGCGATTGGGGTGAGTGTCAAAGGGCAAGGCCGTGAGCAGGTGTTGAGCAATGAGCAAGCTACGGGAAAGAAGCTACAGGAAAGCAGTTCATGGCTCTCAGTAATATATGCTTATCTGACCTGTTTAATCATGGAGTCCCTTGTGCCCTTCTGTTCTCAGATATCAACTCCAAATTCCAGCTAATCAGATGCAATTAAAGAATACTGTTGGTTGGGTGCAAGTTCTGACTTGGCAGACCTGTGGCCAGGACACCAGGCCTGGATTTGGGCTCAGTCCCTGGCTGGCGTGTGTTCTAGCAGCCTTGCTGGAGGCGGCAGGGCTGGGAACTGTCCTGGGGCGGTGATGTGAGGGGTCATGTAAATGGAGAGGCTCTCCCCTAAGGGAGGCAGGCCCTGAGTGCTGGTTGCCTGCGGTACTTTCAAAGCAACGACACACTCTGGGGATGGGCTCTTTTGGAAGGCACTCTGGAGTATTTTAAAACTGTTTACTAAATTTGACTTTTGTGTTGAACTTGCTTCTCAGGATTAAAGACAATCCAAACATATATTAAGATGACATTAAGTTTTGATGTTCAAAAACATCATAGGGTGGGGTGAGGTGCCAAGGGGAGAAGCTTCTCGCTTAATTTGAGATAATATATTCCCATCATTTATATTTCTACTTTTATTTTGAGGTATAGCAGACTTATAGCTAAGTGCAGTCAACTTTAATGTTTAATGTATAGCTTGTGAATTTTTATGTGTACATGTACCCAGGTAATCTCCACGCAGCTCAGGTACAGAACATTTCTGGCACACTAGAAGGTTCCATCATGCTCGCTCCTGATCCGTTCTTCTCCCCAGAGATAATTTCAGTTCTGATTTCCGTCAGTTTTCTTTTTCTGTTCCTCAACTTCTTATAAATGGGATTATACCATATCTATGCTCTGTGTCTGACTCCTCTTACTTGTAAGCCTGTGAAGTTTGTTTAAGGAAAATTTTGTAAAAACAGACCCACAATCCTTGACCTAAAACCATTGGGGCCAGATAGGTTTCAGAATTCAGACTTTTTTTTTTTAAAGAGTTTATTTATTTATTTGAGAGAGAGTGAGCGAGCATGAGAGTAGGGTGGGGGAGGGCAGAGGAGAAGCAGACTTCCCGCTAAGCAGGGAACCTGACACGGGGCTCGATTCTGGGACTCTGGAATCATGACCTGAGCGGAAGGCAGATACTTAACTGACTGAGCCACCTAGGTGCCCGAAGAATTCAGAATTTTTCATAGTTTAGAGAGGAGCCATGATGGGTTCACTTTGTCTGGGTGTTGGAAAACAGCCCCAGCGCGGTAAACACAGAAACAGTACTGAACGAAGTCCACTAATGTTCACACCCTAAGTGGTGGAAACAAAGGCTGTAAATAGCTTCACATTAGTTGAGGTCCATTTTGCTGCCAAATGAGTTCACATCAGGTCAGGCTTTGTCATAAAACACCTTATGATGAAAAAAAAAAAAAAAGGCAGTTTGGGGATTTCGAAACTGGGAGTAAGGGATGGCGGACCCGTTAGTTCCCGATAAGGTAGGGGCCCCGGGTGAGGCGCACTTACTGGGTAGCATGAGGCTCTAGTGCTGACAGAAGCTTTCAGAAAGCAGCCGCCTTCACTGGAGTGTGTTCAAGCCAGATCTTGGGTCAGGTTGCTCAGGCGATCTGCACGTGAACTTCTGACATTAAAGGCAAATCTTCATCATGGGCCTGCACATTTGGATTTTTTTCTGGGATTCCTGTCTTTGCTTAGATTTTCAAAAGAGATCTGCTACACAAAAAAGGTTAAGAGCCCACTTGGACAGTGCCCTTGAGGACCCAAGTAGTGCTTAGTCAGAGCCCCTCAGCTCTGGCCCAGGATCTCTGAGGGACCAGAATCTGATGACAGATTCTCAGTGACTGTTGGGGCAGGGGCAATCAAGACAGAGATTTAGGTGGGGAGAAGGAGCATGAAGAAGAGAAGTGAGGGTTAGGATTAGGGTGTTGGGGAAATTTGGGGGTGGGCAGGAAGACAATACACACAGACCCCCGCGTAGGGTTGAGCCCAGAACAGACTCTCCCAGGGGGTTAGGGGGTTACAACTTCCATTCAGGTGCCCGTGCAGAGCACCTACTTTGTGCCTGGCTCCAGGGCCATTAAGGTGCAGAAGATCAGTGGGGCCTGTGGGGGGGGGCATATTCCTCCTCTTTGATGAGCTCACTGCTCATGTCTATCCTCCTCTTCCTCTGCCCCAAGGAAACACACCAGCAGACCTCAGGCTCCAAACCTTTTGGATCCTATCCCCCCGACCTCCCAGCAACACACCCTGTGTCCCCGTGCCCTGTGTCCCATGTCAATAAAGCCCAAAGTAAAGGCAGGAGGGCATTCTTTGCTGATAGCAGCTTGCAGATGTCAAGGTGACGTGTGGCTCAGAGGCATGGAGTGGCGTCGCTGGGGCCTAGTTCCCCTCCACTACTTAGTTGTATGACCTTGGGCAAGTCTCCTGCCCAGAGTCTTTGTCTCCTCATCTGTGGTATAAATGTATGGAGCCTGTCACTCCCTACTTCACAGAGTGTTGTGAGGACAGAGTGAAATGATGTGGAGGGAGATGTCAACGACAAGGCCTAGGCGCCTCTGGACTGCACTTCTGACATACCTATGGTGCGTCCAGTCAAATACTGGAAGTAGCGGCATCATTCCATCTCTGAGGTACCCATGCTGCACTGGGGCTATGTAGCCTTCTGGGCGACCCAGTAAAAAGCTCTCTGTACCCCAAATATGGTTTTACTCTGTGGTGGCAACAGTTCTTTGGTGAAGAGTAGTTGTTCACGGATGTTACAGGGTTACTGACAAGAGTCCAAGAAAAGTTATTTTTCACTGTAATCCCTGAGGCCCAATGAGTGCTCAAGATTTGTGGACCCCACTCCTCACGTTCTCCAATGCCCCCCTTTTGTGGTAGAGGGGTAAACTCTTTTGCTGTCCTGAAAGAGCTGAGGAAGGAACTGGGGCAAAAGAAACGGGACCCTGGAACCTGAGAGTTAAAGACGACCTTTCATGTCGGCAACCGTCCTATTTCTTGGAATGTTCTGGGTATGACAAAGGATGGCCATCGCAGAACTATTTGGGATAGCAATACATGGGCGACAACCATAAAGCCCGCCCACTAAGGGAGACCTCAGACACATGCATTTGGTTTCGATGCATCCGGATGAAGGATGTTACAGAACAGCATCTCCTACATGACATTCCACAGACCCAAGCCTCAAGAGGATCCCTCAAGGGATTTCACAGTGACATATGCTTAGGAAATGCCAGGCTCCTCTTGATGATTCAGAATGTACATTGGTAAATTAAAGACTCAGAGAAATCCTCCAGAAAAGAAGCCCATTTAAAGTTGGCCTAAGTCAGGACATGGCAAGCAGGTGGGGAGGGACTCTCCTATTAATAGCAGAATGGCTCTAGGGGGTTCTGTGGGACCAAGATATCTGACCCACGTGGGAAGAGCCCAGTGAGAGTCTCTGCAGCACAACTGATACAAACTAACATAGAAAATATTTGTATTTTAAAAAATACAGCCCTACACTCCCCGGAACTTTAATGGTGGTTGGGGTTGTAGAATGATAGATGATTTTTATCTTTTTTTTTTTTTTTCCATCTTTTAGCTTGTTTGGGGTTTATGAACCTGCCTTTCATTGCTGTGTATCTTTCATAATTGTATCTTTCTTTTTTTTTTTAAGATTTTATTTATTAATTTGACACAGAGAGATCACAAGTAGGCAGAGAGGCAGGCAGAGAGAGAGAGGAGGAAGCAGGCTCCCCGCCGAGCAGAGAGCCCGATGTGGGACTCGATCCCAGGACCCCGAGATCACAACCCGAGCTGAAGGCAGCGGCTTAACCCACTGAACCACCCAGGCGCCCTGTATCTTTCTAATTGTATCTTTCATAATTAGAAAAAGGAAGGGAGGAAGGAAAGGAAAAGAAAGGAAAGAAGAAAAGAAGTAAAAAAGGAAGAAAGAAGAGAGAAAAGCTTGTCGAGGATCCTGGAACCGCGGAAGGCGCGTCTGCGGCCCTGCGGCACCCAGAGTTGCCTGGCCTCCAGCTCCAGGAGAGGCCAGGCCCTTATTTAGGCAGGAGACATCCCAAGCTCGCATTCCAATGGGAATCCTTCCCAGCGCATTCCTCTTCCAGCACCGCGGAGTCCAGCTGCAGCCGGGCCCCTCCCTCCCAGGGCCTCCCTTTTCCTTTGGTAGCCGCCACCGGCCGGCCAGGCCGCACATCTGGACCTCGTTAGGGACCGCCGCACCAATGCCGGCACATCTGGCCGCCTCTCCGAGAAGCTTGAGGCAGGGCAGCAGAGGGGAAGGGGCACGTCAGGACAGGGCCGCCCGGCGCGCTCCGAGGCATCTGGAAGTGGGAAGCTGGTGGGCGGCTGGCCGCAGACAGTGCACTGCCAGCCAGGCTGGCCTTGGCCTCTGCGAGCCAGCAGAGCAGCGCCCTCCCTGGCCGGGGAGACCCAGGCCCCCTGCCGCCTCCCACGTTGGGCTTGGGGGGAGGCCCAGAGGAGGGGCAGGGCCTCTGGACCCCATGCATGGTGCGCTCACGCGCTCGCGCGCTCTCTCTCTCTCTCTCTCCCTCCCGCCCTCTGGGAGGCCTGGGCTGGGTCCTGGGGCCTGCCTGGGTGGGGAGCATAGGGTAGCTTCAGGACCTGCTGCAAAGGACGAGTGATAGTAACAGGGATTGCCTGGGCTTCTGGTGGCCAAGTCTTGGGGTGGCAGGCTGGGAGGCTTGGAGAAGAGTCACTGCCGTTTCCTTACGCTGGTCCCAGGCTCTGCCCCTGCGGTATCATTAGTTGTCGCCTTTGGGGCCCGTTAATTTAGGGCTTTAGCAGTCTTGCTGATTCTTTCCCTGAGACAGCCGCAGACGCTCTTGAGATCCCTTCCAAAGTGAGGCAGAGATGAAACAGCCAGTCCCTGAACTGGAAAGCCCTTTAGTTCAGCCCTTGCCCCTCCCCTCTGTCCCATGGCCTTAGAAGTTGACTGGCTCCTACCTCATGGTCCCTGTTATCCACAGGAACCTCCAGATTCCCCTGCCTCTGCTCCCCATTCTCCCACCTCCTCTTCACCCACCAGCTGGCCCATCACAGTGGGTGGTTTAGCAATGGGTCCACTCACAATAGTTTCCCTGGGAAAACTCTCAGGGAGTTCTAACTGGTGCCACTTGTTCATGTAGAAGCTCAAAGACTTCTGACCAAACAGGGCCCCAAATCCCACTACTTACCCCGCTGAACACGGGGTTTCTTCATTGCTGAGGATAATATCTCTTCGAGAACTGTTTTCAGCTCTGTGATAGAAATAAAGCAGTATTGGGGCACCTGCGTGGCTCAGTCTGTTAAAGCATCTGTTTTTGGCTTGGGTCATGGTCTCAGGGTCCTGGGATGGAGACCCAGGCTGGGCTCTATTCTCAGCAGGGAGTCTCCCTCTGCCCCTCCCTGCTCATACTCTCTCTCTCAAGTAAATAAATAAAATCTTAAAAAAAAAATACAATAGTACTGTATATTTCTCCAATAGTAATTACATATGTAATTGGGGGAGTGTTTTACACTTTTCATTTCAGAATCATTTTAGATTTGTAGAAAAGTTGCCAAGATTGTACAGAGTTTCAGTAAACCCTTCACCCAGCTTCTCCTAAGCTTAACATCTTGCATAACTGAGGTACATTTGGCAATACTAAGTAGTTAACATTGACACAATATTATCAAATAAACTACAAACTTTATTCAGATTTTGCTGGTTTTTCCAAAACTTATGTAATTTAAAATGTTCAACTAACCACATTTTTTTTTTAAGGTGAACTCTATGCCCAACATGGGGTTTGAACTCATGACCATAGGATCAAGGGTCACATACTCTACCAACTGAGCCAGCCAGGTGCCCCTACGAGCCACATTTTATTTTATTTTATTATTATTATTTTTTAAAGATTATGTTTATTTATTGGACAGAGAGAGACACAGTGAGAGAGGAAACACAGGCAGGGGGAGTGGGAGAGGGAGAAGCAGACTTCCCGCTGAGCAGGGAGCCTGACGTGGGGCTCGATCACAGGACCCTGGGATCAAGACCTGAGCCGAAGGCAGAGGATTTAACCCACTGAGCCACCCAGGCGCCCCTGGTAAAATTAATTTAATAACACTTTTGATTAAACCAATATATGCCAAATATTGTCATATAAACGTTCATCAATATAAAAGCTGTTATTGAGGTATTCTACATATTTTTATATTAATCTTTGAAATCAGTGTGGATTGTACATCCGATAGCACAGCTCAATTTGGACACTAAATTTTCACTGAAAATATCTGACCTGGGTGCCACTGGGTAGCTCAGTTGGTTGAGCATCAGATCCTTGAGTTGTGAGATAGAGCCCCACATCAGGCTCCACGCTCAGTGGGGAGTCTGCTTGGGATTCTCTCTCTCCCTCTGTCTCTCCCCCACCCCACCTTTCTCTCTCTCTCAAATAAATAAATCTTTAAAAAAAAGGAAATTCTTAATCTGTAGTTAGACTTCAACAAAACTTACAGTCGAAATAGTAGACTAACATACCCAAATGGCTGTAAACATACTTCGAAGTTTTCTGAGAATTGAATTATCAATTTTTAAATTTAAAATTATATCAAATTAAATTAAAAATGTAGCTCCTTGCGGCAGCTGGGTAGCTCTGTCAGTTAGGCATCTGACTCTTGATGTCAGCTCAGGTCTGGATGTCAGGGTTGTGAGTTCAAGACCCAAGTTGGGCTCCATGTTAGTTGTGGAAACTACTTTTTAAAAAGTATATATATGAGAGAGAGACAGACAGAGACAGAGTTCCTTAGTGGCCCTAGGCACTTTTCAAGTGCTCAATAGCCACATATGGCTGTGACTATGATATTGGACAGCTCAGACTTAAAGGGTTAAATGAGGTACTGAATGAAAAACAGTGCCTAGCACATAGTGTATATACAGTCAATAACATCTACTATTATTAAAGCCTAGAGTTGTTTCTGGCAAAGTGCAATCTCTAATCATGTTATCAGGACTTTTGTGCCCAGTGACTGACCGCCAGGTGTCATAGAAGGAAACAGAGAAAGATACTGGTCCGGAAAGAGAAAATGAAGAGGAGGGACCAGACAAAGGGACCCTGTGTTCTTTAGCCCCTCCACGGGCTGGATTCCCACAACCTGGACACTTTCACCCTCTCTTGCCTTCAGTGTCTGGGCAGTGGTCAGAGCAGGAACTGGTGCCTCTATTCACAGGTGAGACATCTAAGAGTCTGAGAGCTGAAGCAAGGGGGAGGCAGGAGCCCTGAGTTCCCACTCAGCCACTGTTTGCCATATTCTTCCATCTAGGTGCTCTCCCCACCCCCCTGCACCTCAGTTTCCCCAAATGGGTTAAGGGAAATTGATTTGGGCTACTGGGTCCATCAGAACATTTTCACATTATTCAAGTAGGGGACATCTGGCTGGCCCTCACTTCTCAAAATGTCCACGATGCTGATTTGGAAATAAGCAAATAGAAAAGAGAGAAAGCAAACTTATTTTTCAGTTCACATATAGTTTGTAATATTTGTGTCCACAGGTTGGGACACCCTCTCCCAGTCTTGGGGTGCCTAGGAAACCTTATTAATAATGGAATTATGGAGCGATGCTTGTGCTAATATAGAATCAGGGCCGAGGGAGTTAGGTGTCTCGGGGGATATTTATAACGAGCTGTGGCAATCTGGTGAGTCACTGCTCTGCTCTCCAAGAGGACACACCTGCCTCCCAGGAGGGGAGGCTTTGGCTCACTGGTCAGTCCCCCTTCCCTGGCCAGGCTGGAGACATACACACTGTTGGGGAGCCCTCCCCCTTCCCAGGGCTCCCCTGGGACGCTGATCAATACAACCCATCCCCCTTCTGCGTTTTAGCAGAATTTCCCAACAGCCTCCCACTTCCCAGATTGAGGCAGTGCTGTCCGTCATCGATGATGCTGCAGACTGGCTGCACCCTGGGAACATCTCGCGGCAGAGGGACTCCTTCTGGGAAGCGTTCCTATGGTCAAGCCCAGTTGTGCAGCCAGGCTCTTAAGCAGCTCCCTTCCAGGGCCAGTTCTTCCGGGATGCAGAGAAGCAAAACCCAGAGAGGACAGGGGAATATCAAGCCTCTTCTCTGTGCCAAATCCTGGGTAGCACACTTGGCATCCCTCAGCTCACTAAAGTGTCACAATGAGCTCTGTGACATTTTACACACTTTACAGCCAGAGAAACTGAGACTTGGGGAAAGGCAGTTAGAAAGGAGCACACAAATAGAAAGTGCTAGAGCCAGGATTCCAGCCCAGGCCTGTCTAACTCCAAAGCTCTTGTTTTCACAAGATCATCACAAGCTATCCTATTAGAGATACAAAACAGTTTCATATCTATCTGTCTATATCTATCTATCTATCTATCCACCTCAAATCTGTCTAATCTAATCCTCAAAACATTGAGGGTGGGGCCAAATAGAGAAAGAGGAATAACCTCCAAACTAATAGAGGGAAACATTCAATGGCAAATAATAATAATAATAATAATAATAAATCCAGAGAAGGAAAAAAAATAGAATGGAAAAAAAAAGTCCCACAGAACAGGCAGAACCAATGGAAAGCACAGAGTAGATTTAAGCCCAAATATACATTAATCATTACATTAAATATAAATGGACTTATTGCTCCCCAAAAAAGATACAGATTGTCAGAATGGAAAGAGGACAAACCATCTGGGGCCTATAAGAGATGCATCCAAAACATCAGAAGGACTCAGAAAGGTGAAGGAAACCAGTCTGAAGTTGGGGGGGGGGGTCTCAGAGGCTGCAGGAGGGGGATGATCCCTCTCCCAGACCTCAGCCCTCTGACTTGTCCCTTTCTTTTCTTTGGCCAGAATGGTTCCCTGAGCATGTGGTTTAATGGAAGTCATTCAGGCATTGGCATTAGATGAACAAACCACGTGACGCTGAATTTTCTTAGGAGATCTTAGCCTCAGTCTTCTCCTCTGTAAAATGGAACAATAATTCATATCTAACTTGTTGATGACACCAGGCACACAGTGAAACTCTGACTATGCTTATTTTTTGCTTACATTATGATAATTTTATGTGTACCTATGTAATTGATAAGACCCTATGGGCTGTCCCTTGTGGTCTAATAGAATATTAAAATCTAAAAAAAAAAAATTAAAATCTTTTTCCTGTGTGCTTTTGAAAGGGGTGGAGCATGCTGGGGTTTTCCTTCTAGGCTGGGAAATTTGAGTGAGGCCAAGAGGTGACTCTAGGATGCCCTCTTCCTGTTTATTGACAAGTTTGATCAATCTCTTGCTCTGTCTTTGACGGGGTCACACTCTTGCTCAGACCCTAGGCTTGACAATTTCCTATAGTCCATGTGTCAGGTTCCCTCCCGTCTCCAAAGCATCTACTGGCTTGCTTTCTGCCCTCTCCTCACCCCTGCAAGCAGACAACTGCTCAGTCCTTCCCTGCACCCCACTTTAAGACGGACAGGCTCTCCCCATAGTCCCCACTGGGGCTGCCCCTCCTCCTTTGTCATCTAGGTTCACACTCCCTCTTCTGCACTTCTGAAATCTGCAAGCTCTAGAAACCAGACTTTGAAAAAAAATGAGCCTGATATAAACTGATTTGGCTGCAAATCTGGTCTGCCTGCCATGAGGTTATTTAAAGTCTTTATTATGTCTCTTACTGCTCATACATTTCACCACGGAAACTTTGCTGGGTTTAATTGAAGGTACTGCCCCAGACCCTGCTGGGGTGTTACGTAGCGTCAGCATGGGCGTCACTTGACCCTTCAGCCAGCCATCTGGAAAGCTCTAAAAACCCACACGAGTCTGACCTTAGGGTTTCAGGTGGAGGGCTGTGAATAATGACAGCCTGCCCCCCCCCCCCATGCAGGTGTTTTATGTACTTATGACTTCTGGTCACAATCTCTAAAGTGGGCATTAGCCCTTCCATCTCACAAATGGGGATACTGAGGCCCAAGGTTACAGAGCTGGGAAAGTGACTGAACCAAGTCCTTCCGAGTGCCCAGCCTCCCCCACTTTTCTCCTTACTGAGTTCCTCTTCTTTTCCCTGGAGCTCCCTGCCCCCACCCCCACGCCTCCCTCATCTCTGTCCCTTGGATGCTTCTGGGACTTCTATATAAAATAATGCCAAATTTTGTTTGTTCACTTGGCAGTATTCGTTGAGAGCTTCTCACACCTTAATGTGCACACAAAAATCTTTAAGATGCTGGTTCTGATTTAATAGGGCTGGGTGTGATATTCTGCATCCTAACATCTCCCAGTTGCTGTTGGACCCCACTTTGAGGAGTAAGGGGCTAGGGGACAGGTGGGGATACAGAGCTGAGTAAGACTCAGTCCCTGCTCTCAGTACGCTCATACACAAGAGCTCTCTATACGTACCTGATCAGGACATCAGGTGTGGGGGGGTACTATTATTATCCTCATTTGATGGCTGAGGAAACAAGCACAGAGAGATTAACTAAATTGCCCAAGGTTATACAGCTTAGAAGTGACAGAGCCAGGATTTGAACCCTGTGAATCTGGTTCCAGAGCTCATGCTGTTAATTACTGCACAACACACACTTTGGAGAGATGGACCTTCTCAGTGCAATGAGGCCATCGTTCTGGGCAGAACTGTCAACAATGGAGCACAAAGGGAGGACTGGGTTCCGTCTTCACAGGTGGTGAATCTTCAGGACAACTGGAACTCTTCTCTTTAAAATGCAGTATTTATTTATTTATTTGTTTGTTTGTTTGTTTGTTTTTCAAAAGATTTTATTTATTTATTTGACAGAGAGATAGAGATTACAAGTAGGCGGAGAGGCAAGCAGAGGGAGAGGGGGAAGCAGGCTCCCTGCTGAGCAAGGGCTGGATCCCAGGGCTGAGACCATGACCTGAGCCGAAGGCAGGGTCTCAACCCACTGAACCACCCAGGCACCCCTAAAATATATTTTTAAAAGATTTTATTTTTAAGCAATCTCTACAGCCAACATGGTGCTCGAACTCACAAACCCTGAGACCAAGAGTCACACTGCTCCATGGACTAAACCAGCCAGATGTCCTGGCTGTCTTTGCTTTAGACACCCAAACCATTCTCTTTAGAAGTTCTTTCTGAAATGGATTGTGTATCCTCCTGTCATACATAAATGAACCTTGTCTTGATAAATCCTCTTGATAAAGGGCACAATTATGATTATTGATGTTTGTAACTGTTTTGAAACTTCCTTTCTCAAACTATCAGCTTTCAGTTTCTCATTCCTGTTCCTTTGTACGCTTCCAATATATTGGGTTGAGAATCCAAGTGATCAGTCTCATTAGAATTACGTGTAAAATAAGGGCATATAGGCACAAAGCGAGGCATATGCAGTTTTTTTGTTCTCTTTTGCCTTTTGTTTTAAAGGCAAACATGCTTTAGCTTTTGTGCATGGAATTTATGAGATTCGGTTTGGTTACTTATTTACATATTTTTTGCTTATTTCCTGGTTCATAGATGTGTCTTTGAGAGTTGAGTGGACTGGATAAGCCGCCTGTGTATCTGATTTTCAAACTGGAATGTAATCAGCCTCCCAGGGGAATTTTTCAAAGCTGCTGAGAAGTCCATTCTGGACTCTCAGGTGGGATGTGGGTTCTACATTGTTGAAAAACTGCTTTTGGGAACCATCAGCTGCCATGAAGCACCTGCTGTATCCTCCATGCGCTGGGCACTATGGACGAGAAAACCCGTGAGCCCAGTCCTCATGTGTTAAAACATCGAGATGAACAGACAAGTTGAAACACATGGAGTCAGCTGAGGTTAGTTCACTTTCCAGCAGAGAGGGCTGGTGATAGCACTCCGGCAGCGTCTGAGAACATCTGAGGGGGAGGGGAGGAGATGCCCCTTGGTGTGGTGAGAAAAGCTTGGATGTGGAGTCAGCAGCCTTGGCTCTGAGTATCTGCTCTCTGACCTGCCAGCAGACTCAGATCCCCTCAGTTTCCTCATCTGTGAAATGGGGATAAGCTGCTCTCCCTCTCCAGGTCATCGTGATAACAGAATGGCTGGGAAGGCACCCTGTAAACTTTAAGTTGCTGTCCAGGCGTGTGCAGTGGACACGGGCCTTGCAGGCTGCAGGGGACACAGGCTGCCCATGGTTACTTCCAGGGATGAGGTATTATTAAAATTTCCTCTTTTTTTTAACTTTTATTTTATTTATTTATTTTTAAAGATTTATTTATTTATTTATTTATTTGTCAGAGAGAGAGAGAGAGAGGAAGAGAGAGCACAGGCAGGCTCTGTGGCATGCAGAGGCAGAAAGAGAAGACTCCCTGTTTAGCAGGGAGCCCGATGTGAGACTCCATCCCAGGACCCTGGAATCATGACCTGAGCTGAAGGCAGCGGCTTACCCGACTGAGCTACCTAGGCGTTCCTTTTCTTTCTTTCTTTCTTTCTTTCTTTTTTTTTTTTTTTAAGATTTTATTTATTTAGGGGCGCCTGGGTGGCTCAGTGGGTTAAGCCGCTGCCTTCGGCTCAGGTCATGATCTCAGGGTCCTGGGATGGAGTCCCGCATCGGGCTCTCTGCTCAGCAGGGAGCCTGCTTCCCTTCCTCTCTCTCTGCCTGCCTCTCTGCTGACTTGTGATCTCTCTCTGTCAAATGAATAAATAAAAAATCTTAAAAAAAAAAAGATTTTATTTATTTATTTGATAGAGATCACAAGTAGGCAGAGAGGCGGGCAGAGAGAGAGGAGGAAGCAGGTTCCCTGCTGAGCAGAAAGCCCAATGCGGGGCTTGATCACAGGACCCTGGGATCATGACCTGAGCTGAAGGCAGAGGCTTTATCCCACTGAGCCACTCAGGCGCCCCTTCTTTCTTTTTTTTAAAGATTTCTTTATTTGAGAGAGAGAGTGCATGAGCAGGGTGTGGAGAGACAGAATCCCAAACAGATTCCAAGCCAAGCAGGGAGCCTGATGTGGGGCTCGATCCCACGACCCATGACTTCATGACCTGGGCGGAAACCAAGAGTTGGATGCTTAACAGGCTGTGCCCCTCAGGCGCCTCATGAGGCTTTATAATAAAGTTGTTCGGGGAAGGTAAGGAGCCCAGGAGGCAGTCTCATCAGATAGAAAGTAGCCCTCTGGTACAACCAGGTCCTCCTTCTGGAATCCTTGGACGCTTCTACCAAACATGGTCATGGACTCTCTACCTAATGTCTCCTGCTGCCTCCTGGCTTCCACCTCTTGGCTCCTGTCCACTGCCTTCTCCTCAAGTAGCCTTCACCTTCTGCCCACTTAGCAGTTCCTGTTTTTTTTTAAGCATCCCTGTGAGGGGGAGCCGGCTTGGGAAGCCATTGTCCAATCTAGAAGGCCCCCCTCCCCAGGCATAATTTGAATGCTGAGCTGCCCCGCCCACAGGCCCCTCCTGCACATCCAGCCTGTAAATGGCAGCTTTGTGTCAGGCCAAATCTTGGCGGGGACCATGGTGGCCAGGGTGTAAGGCTTCTGCGGCCCGGCTGCGGGAGGTTGCGCCTGTGGGGGCTGCGGCTGTGGCTTGCCCTCAAAGAGAATAGTGCAGACGGTCCATCGGAGAATGCAAGCTATTTTTATAGAAGGAGGACAGAGCTAAGGTATGTCAGCTGGCCCGCAAGCAGGACCTGCCTGTCATGTCTCACGTGCCACCCAGTGACCACCAGCTGCGGGCCGAGCTGCGCATTCCGGGAAGGTGGACGTGCCCTCTGTCCGCGATCTGCAAGTTTCCCGGGAGCACGACACTCTCTTCTCTGTGGCCCCTGGCCCCGGCTGCTGGCATTGCTGCGTATGCTCCCTGATCCTGCCATTGAAACCTGCTCGCAGTATTTCCCGCGAGGATGGATCCCGCCGCGCTGGAGAGAGCAGAGAAAAATTAGAACCAGCTCCTCTGTGAAGTGGTGCGGGGACTAGCTCACTGGGCTGTATTTGGGTCTATTTATGAGACAGTGAGCGGGTATACATTAAGAGTTAGGCAAACAAAGAATATTTAATGAGTGGTAAAATATTTTTTTAAATGCCGATTTGGCTTATTTATATGTGTGTATGCAAATGTGTTTGTGTACATTATCTATACATATATAATTTATATGGGCAAAAACTAGAAGTTTTTTAAAGAAAAAATAGTAGTGGTGGTTATTTTCGGGGTATATGAGCAAATTTTGTTTTGTTTTCTTATTTATGCTCTTCTCTTTTTCTACATTTTTACAACAAATGTGTTATTTTGTAATTAGGAAAAGAAAACATAACTATCATTAACCACAATAACCAACATAACTATCATTAACCAACCCCCCCCAACTTGGCAAAACCCAAAACTGTGTCCTCAGGAAAAAAACCTTACAACACATTGTCTATTCCACACTTTTAAAAGATTCATAGTTCCCATGAGGGAGTTATAGTTTCAGGGAAAATGAAGCTTTCTATTGAAGTTATGACATCCTAACAGTGGAATGTCCAGTGCCAGTGATCTCATAGGTGTGGAGGACAGTAAAGCCTCCTGGCTGCCTTGAAGTCAAACCCCAGAGGCGTCCTCCTCTGGTTTTCCTCA
Organism: Mustela nigripes; assembly: GCF_022355385.1. Lineage (NCBI taxonomy): Eukaryota > Metazoa > Chordata > Mammalia > Carnivora > Mustelidae > Mustela > Mustela nigripes. The sequence continues at coordinate 66,236,296 of NC_081561.1, forward strand.
CGGGGGAGGTTGTAAGGGTGGCTAGAGGTGGTGGAGGTAGAAGAATCCAGAGTGGACAGTCAGGACACTTCCTAGGCAGGGTACCTTGTTACCAGCTAGTTAGAATAAAATGGATGTTTACATCATTACTGACAACAGTGACAGAGTTTTTGCTTTCCGTCCTGGGAAAATCCCTTCCTCCAAAGGGAAGAGGAGAGAAGAAGCCTTAACAAAGGCTATCAGGCAGCCAGCACTGATGACCTTGGGTATGTGGGAGAGGGGACAGTTGGGGGAGAGGAGAGGGCATTTGATTTTTTTTTTTTTTTTTGGAAGGGGGGAGGGACAGCGGGAGGGAGAGAATCTCAAGCAGACTCAGTGCTGAGCTGGGAGCCTAATATGGGGCTCCGTCTCAGGACCCTGAGATCAGGACCTGAGCAGAAACCAGGAGTCAGAGGCTCTACTGACTCTACCACCACAAGGGTATTTGCTCTTTAATTTTTGTCCTTTTTAACAGTTAAAAAAAGAGCATCACAGGTGATTTTTATTTTGCACATATGTGGGGTTTTTTTGGTAGTCCTCAAATTTTTTTTTTGTCGTGAACAAGAGATGCTTTCGAATCAGGGAAAACATGTCATAATGAGAGGACCAAACAGATGTGGCTGGCCACTGCCCCCACCTGCAGGCCACCGCCTGACCTCCCTGGAGGGCCAGGATGCTTGGGCTGGCAGCTGCTCACACTTGGTGAGAGGGTGGGAAATAGAGTGGAGAACAAAAAAGAAGCACTGGTCCTCTGCTCTGCTCGCTCCAGCCCCTCTGGACGAATCTCTGACCCCTGGGGGGCAGACCCAGTCATCTCCCATCGATATGATGGCCTCAGCTATCTCCCCAAGCTTAACCTCTTCTGTGCTCCCTGCTCTGAGCCAGCAGCTGAGCCTCCCAGCTTAGCTGGACTCCGGCCACACCCCTTCTGACCAGCGCTTTCCTGGGGCTGGGAATAACCCCGGCCTCTCACTCACTGGCACATGGTACTTGGCTAAGTATTGATGCTGCAGCTACAGTCTCAAGAAAGGCACATCCAGCCTTCACGTGGTCTGTCCAGAGTTTATTTGGCCTTGGATGTCAAGGCCCGCCCTCTGGGTCAGCAGGTGAGTGCTGCACACGATCAACAGAGAGCCTTGAGCGAGGTAGGGCACCTGGCCCTAACTTTACAAGGCCGCCTGCAGAAGCATCACAGATTTCAGGGTCCTAAGACACCTGTTAAGTCATGCCTCCAGTAATTGCAATCCCAGCTGTGGGACCTTGAACGTTTCTGTCTGAGCTGTGCTTCCCTCCTCCTCTGTAAAATGGAGATGATAGAGATCTCTTTTGCCCAGGGATTCTGTTGGGAGCAACGAGATTGAAGTACGTGAAAATTCTTTGCGAGCTAAAGTGCTTAAATCGTATTTTCTGTGAAGACCCCTTCTGGTGCTTTGAGAAGTTTGAAAAACTCAGCTAGTTCTCAAGTGTTGGTTTCCCACTAACTGTGTGTGCTCAGTACTTGACTTAATTCCCCTAGCAGGTCAAGAAATAGAAGATCTCTGTAGCTTCTCAGCAAGGAACTTCTGCACAATTTGGGGAAATGGAACACTCACATGAAAAGTCTTTTTTTTTTTTTTTTTTAAGATTTTATTTATTTATTTGAGAGAGCGCACGCGTGAGGTGAAGGGCAAAAGGAGAAGCAGACTCCCCACTGAGCAGGGAGCTAGATGAGATCCTGGTACTCCGGGATCATGACCTGAGCTGAAAGCAGACGCTTAACTGACTGAGCCACCCAGAGGTCCTGAAAAGTCTGTCTTCTTTCTGTCAGTGACCGGCCAGTTAAATCTGGAGACACTCTCCCTGTCATGAGCATGGGGCAGCGCGAGCCCCAGTTTGAAGGTAGACAAACCCGAGCACAAATGGATTTTTTCACCTCAATAAATTCCAAGAGACTGTGGATAAGTCCATTTCTTTCACTGGGCTGCAATTTCCTAGGCTGTGAAAAAGAAATGCCTGCCACATTAAGTCAGGGTAAGGGTGAAAATAACGCATTTAGAGGGCCTAGCACAGTCAGTATAATAAATATCTCCAAAGTGAGGAAATTAGCAAGATTCCCCCCTGCTTTTAGCTTATTTTTATAAACTTCATTTATTTTTAAAGATTTATTTATTTATTTGAGAGAGAGCATGAGTGCTCGGGGTCGAGGCAAGGGCAGAGGGAGAGGGAGACAGTGAATCACAAGCAGACTCCCTGCTGAGTGTGGACCCCCCCCCCCGCCCCCCCCCATGCAGGACTTGATCTCACAACACTGGGATCATGACCTGAGCTGAACCCAAGAGGCAGATGCTCAACTGACTGAGCCCCCCCATGTACCCCTAATTTATTTTTAATTATGGTTAAAACACACAAACACACACACAAACCAAACACGTAAAATTTACCATCTTCAGCATTGTAGGTATACAGTTCAGTAGTGTTAAGTATATTTATGTTATTGTGCAATAAATCTCTAGAACTTTTTTATCTTGTGAAACTGAAACTCTATACCCATTCAACAACAATTCCCCATTTCCCCTCCTCCCCCCAGCCCCTGCTAACCACCATTCTACTTTCTGTTTCTGTGAACTTGACCACCTTAGCTACCTTCTGTAAGCGGAGTGTTATCATGGAGTGTTTGCCTCTTTGTGTCTGGCTTACTTCACTTAGCTTAATGTCCTCAAGGTTCATCCATGCTGCAGGAGGTGACAGGATTCCCTTCCTTTTGAAGGCTAGGTAATATTTCATTGTATGCATGGACTGCTTTTTGTTTATCCAATCATCCTTGGTGGACATTTGGATTACCTTACCCTCTTGGTGGAATTGAGGATAACACTGAAAAACCATGGGTATTCAAATACCTCTTTGAGACCCTCCTTTCAATTCCTTTAAATAGATATCCAGAAGTAGGATTGCTGGATCATACGGTAGTTCTGTTTTTTTATTGAGGACCCTCCGGACTGTTATCCCTAGTGGTTGACCCATTTCACAGTCCTGCCAACGGTGCACCATGGTTCCAATCTCTCCATATCCTTGCTGATGCTTGTGATGTTCTTCTTTTTTTAAGAGTAGCCATCCTAATGGGTGTGAGTAATAGGTACCCTTTTTATAAACTATTATAATTTCTTCTCACCGCTCCAACAAGACTCCTATTGAGTCTGATTACAAGATTGACCCAGTATTGGTCAAAGGAGTGTGTTTTCTTTGTCATCCTTGGAGAACCAAGCAAAGTGGGGCCAGGACACCAATGTTGTTGACCTGCTGAGAGCTGCTGTCACCAGTGGCCTGTGGCTTTAGAGGTACACACGTGAGCCATGAAGGCAGGCCATGCCTGCCGCTATCTTTGCTTTGGCTCAAAAGATGCCACAAAAGAAACAAAGTCCTCTCAGGGGGCCACATCCCCTCATGTGGCCCCTGTCACCTTTCTCAGTGGCCTCTCACCACTATACTCCTGACATCTCTCTCAAGATGAAGAAATTTGGTGAGGAAATTGTTGACAAGTTCAGAGCCGGGGCTGTTTGGCTTTGTTGAAGGAGCTTTGTGGGGCCTCAAGGCATGACTGAGGGCCAAGTAAAGAGGTGGCCGGCCTCAGGGTGCTGAGCAGGAGGAGCCCATGCTTGGGAAGCTGGATGGAAAGTTTGGGTGCTGCCCAAAGAGACAAACAAGAGAAAATTCCAGATAGGGGCCCTGCTGAAAGAGAACGTAAGCTGGCTGTGTTGCTGAGCTGGGTCAGCGGTGTCTCCCAAAAAGAGATGGCATCCGCAGCGGTCAGTGCATGGCTTGGAAAGCGAGATAAGATCAGGATTCAAACACGACCAGCTCCACCACTTACTCAATGTGTGGTCTTGGGCAAGTTATGGAACTTCTCTGAATCTCAGTTTCCTTATCTTTAAAATGGAACAATTTGAGGCACCTGGGTAGCTCAGTCGGTTAAGTGCCTGCTCTCGGCTCAGGTCATGATCTCAGGGTCCTGGGATCAAGCTCAGTGACGGGCTCCCTCCCTGCTTCTCCTCTCTCATTCCTCCTGTTTGTGCTCTCACTCTCTCTGCCAAATACATAAATAAAATCTTAAAAAAAAAAAAAAAAAGAGTGAAAGCTCTGGGGGTTTGACAGACGTTGGTTAAAAGCCCAGATCTGCTACCTGTTAACCGTGAGACCACAGACAAGGCTGTTTAGTTCCCTGAGTCCCAGTCTAGTCATCTGTATTTATTTTCTTTTTTTTTTTAAAGGTTATTTATTTATTTATTTATTCAAGTGAGCAAGAGAGAGAGAGCACAGGCTGGAGGAGTGGCAGAGGGAGGGGGAGAAGAAGGCTCCCTGCTGAGCAGGGAGCCCAATGCGGGGCTCAATCTCAGAACCCCAAGATCATTACCTGAGCCGAAGGCAGCTGAGCCACTCAGGTGCCCCTCTACTCATCTTTAAAATGGGGATGACAAGTGGCAATGATAATGCTTGTCTCTACAGGCTGATATAGGCATCAGGGAGGGATTGCACAGAAATGGGCACTGTGCACAGGTGTTTTCTTTCAACGTGTTCGTGACATGCCTACTGTGTGCCAGCACTGTGCTGGGGACAGGTGATCAAGGGTGGATCAGACACCACCCTGCCTTCAGAAAGTTAGACTTTAACGGACAAAACAGACAAGGAAACAGCTCATTTCAATACTGATCTAGAGTGGAGAGGGTTGGGATTTGCAAAGCACCTTTAGGTAAAATAAAGATGTTTCTGATCAAAGCACGGCAGAGCTGATGAAGAGGGGACATTACTTCCAGCCCCGTTCCAATGCCACCTGTTCTTCTGGACTCCGGCTGGACTTTTGGGCATGGGAGGAGCCCTGCATTCTCCTCTGTCCATTCCAGCTTCCCAGTATAAATAGGAGGGAGTACGAGGCTTTGAAACCAGCCCGGTGCCTGTTCCAGCCCAGAGAAGAGGTTCCCTAGAACCTGGGAATGGACAGATCTGCTGGGGAGCTAGCATTCTGGAATGAAGATGCCATCAGCGTGAGGGCAGCAGGGGTGGGCTGTGATATTGGAAGATGATTGGCCTGGCGTCTGGGTGTCAGGAGGGAAGGCAGTCGTCCTGGTCAAAGGGCCTCCAGAGAGACCCACCACCCATGGCTTGGTACCTTGTTTCCTTTGGACACTTTGGAGGAGTGTCCCGCCTCCCAGCCGGCTGAGAGCTAGCAGGAGCCAGGAGCCTTTCACCCACCCCCTCGAGGCCCAGCACACACACAGAGCCTGTGGGTCCCCAGGTTTCTGTGTTCTCAGGCTGACAGCCTCCTGACCTGGGTTGCAAACCAGAGACTTGACACGTGAGCCTGACACAGTGTTTGTGGCCGAGAAGTTCTCTTGTCAACCCAGACAGAAGAGGAGAGAATCAGAGCTTGGGATGGGGGGCCCTGGTTGAGCCCAAAGGGGCAGGAGACAGGCCTGGGAGTGTCACTAACCCCAGCAGCTGGGCCAGCCGTTCTCCCCCTCATTGAGAGGGAGGCTCCAAGACTCAGCCGCCTGGTCTCTCCTCCTCCACTAGGCCTGTCACCGTTTCCACACGCAGCAGTGTCTGTGGGGGTGGAGGCTTTTTCCAGACATGTATTTAAGTGAGGAGAGAAAACAAGGCGAGTCACCCAGGATTTGCCAAGTCAGTAGGCAGGAACCCAACCCGGGAAGCCAAAAATAAGACACCGGTGAGGGTCACCCTGCGATCCTGAGTGGCAGACGGTTCCTGGCCCGTGCGGAACGCTCTGTAATCACACTTTTGTTTGAGGACGGCTCTTGATCCCAGGGCATCAGTCTCCTGGTCCGAAAGTAGCAGAGCCCTGAATGTGGGCAGTGAGTTATGGTGACTCAGGAAAATTCACAAGGACACAGGGAACACCCCCGAAGTCATCTGGGGACATGCCCTGGTTCCCCCTGCCGGTCAGGGAGCCAGGAGTTCTGGTCCCCATTGTACAGGAGGAATTTCTGAAGTTTTCTCTGGAACTTTGGCAGAATTCTGTGGGATCTTTCAGAGGAAGTGTTAGACTTTGGGTATTTTTTGGGGGGAAATTACTAAAAAATTTTCACCTTTACATCTACTTATGAGTTCTCTTTACCCTGATGGAGCTTTTGTCACTGCTGCAAACAATACTCCTGAAAGCAAATTATGATAGTAATAACAACAGCTAACCTTTATTTAGCTCCTAGAACATGCCAGGTCCTAATCTCTCCATGTATTTTTGTGTTCCATCATATTTAAGGTTTCATCGGTCTTCAAATTCACCATTATTGATGCACCTACCACTAAAGAATGCTGCCAGTTAGGGGCACCTGGCTGGCTCAGTCAGTGGAGTGTGTGACTCTCGGTCTCGGAGTTGTGAGTTCGAGCCCCATGTTGGGTGTAGAGATTACTTAAAAATAAAATCTTTAAAAAAATGATGCTGGTAATTACTCCATGTCATGTCTTTGATTCCCTGATTCCAGAAATGTTAAATAGGAATCTTAGGATTAATGAAATACAGTAACTAATTCTTAGCTGTCATCCTTGCTTTACAGGTAGGTAAACTGAGTAACAGAGAGGTTGAGCCAGCCTGCCCTGATGTCACATAGCAAGTATGTGGTGGAAGTGGGATTTGAACCCAGAGTCAGGCTTTCTCTTTTTCGCTGCCATCCTGCTGTGTGCTGCACGGTGTTAATTGACCATGTCTTCTCACAAGACTTTGAGGATCAAGCGATTCCTGGCCAAGAAACAAAAGCAGAATCGTCCCATTCCCCAGTGGATTCGGATGAAAACTGGTAATAAAATCAGGTACAACTCCAAGAGGAGGCACTGGAGGAGAACCAAGCTGGGTCTCTAAGGTGTCCCACATCACGCGATGACATACCTAATTGGCACCACATATTTAATTAAGCTACTTGAGGATCATGAACCCAGAGTCAGGCTCATAACCACTGTGCTTTATTGCAACTGAGGAAGTAGTAGGTGTCCATGGGTGGACAGACAGAAGGACACAAAAAAGAGGGAAAAAGGAGGAGTCTACCCTCTACTCCTTCCTCCTCATCAGTCCAGGGCCAGTGTTGATGTCCCTTTTAAATCCTTCTCCTAGGAATGCCTGGGTCGCTCAGTCAGTTAAGCATCTGCCTTCGGCTCAGGTCATGATCCTGGGGTCCCGGAATCGAGCCCCACATTGGGCTCTCTGCTCATCGTGGAGTCTGCTTCTCCCTCTCCCTCTGCCCCTCACTCCACTCATGCTCTCTGTCTCCCTCTGAAATAAAAAAATAAAATCTAAAAAAAAAAAAAAAGAAAGAAAGAAAAGAAAAGAAGAAAAACTCCTAGATCTTGATCCTCCTCTCATCTCCAGCGTCTAACATCCTGGTTTTGTCCTTCCTCACCTCTCTCTGGCACCTGCTTGGACTATTGCAGTAGCCTGTAAGCTGTCACCTTCCTCCAATTCCCCCTACACTCAACATAAACTGAGTCAGTGTCATCTTCCAAAAATGTGAATCTAATCTTGTCACTCTGTTCCAAAACCTCTAAGGGATCCAAATCCTGGTGAGCATTTGTTCATTCACTCTTCTGTTTCAACACCTACTCTGTTGGGCTCAGAGGATATAAAGGTGAGCAAACCCCAGCATGGGCCACGGCCATGGTCTCATAGGGAGGAAAGATCCCTCAGTCAGATATGACGGAGTGTGAAAATGCTTCATCAGGGGCTTGTGGGGCCCATGGGAGGAGGAGCATCTACTCTGGGATCTCAGGGACCACTTCATGGAGGATGAGTGGGAGTTCACCAGGCAAAGGATGGCAAGGATTCCCAGGCAGAGAGAACAGCATGTGCAAAGGCCCAGAGGTGAGATGGGGTATGTTTCAGATTAGTACAGAAAGACAGACTTTTGGGGCAGACAGCTGGGCAAGGTTGGCCTTCCCTTTCTTGCTTGGCCTCTGCTCCCTTTTCTTCCTTTCCCCACAACATCCCTCTTCAGTAGGTATTTATTTCCCAAACAAGCATCATCCTCTTCACACATCCTCCACAGGCAGCAATGCTCAGCTCAGCAAACTCATCCTTCCAGACCCTTCCCAGAGAAAACCATCTCTGACCCTTCACTTTGCTCTGGGGAGCTGGTCTTGGGTTCCACTGGCAGGAGGTTGAGGGTGGGGAGTTGGAGCATTTTTACAGAATTCAGTTGAGTAAAAGCCAAAGTTCTTTTAAAGGCCTACAAAACCCTGCACAGTCTGAACTGCCCCTACCTCTTTGACCCTGTCTTCCACCACTCTCACCTTGGCCAACTGCTTCAGCTAGGCTGGTCTCCCCGCTGTTCTTTCAATAAGTCCCCCACCCCCCCATTTCTACCCCAGGTCCTTTGTACTTGCTGTTCCTGGTATACCTTTTTCCCTTCCTTATCTTCATCTTCACCAGATTTTGTTGGAATATCACCTCCTCAGAGAGTTTCCCCAGAACCCCCTGTTTAAAACTGCAACCTCCATCTCTTACTCTTTTCTCCCTAGCACTCACCATCTTCAAGAACTCGTGTGATTCATTTATTTATTTGTTTACCGTCTGTCTTTCCCCACAAGACTGTGGCTTCCAGAAGGGCAGGGATTTGGGTCTGCCTGGTTCACTCCATATTCCCAGCACCTGGCACTGCGCCTGACATACAGTAGGTCCTCAATCAATATCTGTTGGTTGAATGAATGAATTCTGAGCTCTGACTGTGTGCCAGGCAGGCTCTGCCTCAGGTGCCATGGAGGACAGCAGGCTGATGGAACGAGGTCTCTGCCCCTGTGAGGGGGCCGGCCGAGCTGGTTCTGGCGGGCAGTGGGACAGGTCCCTGACAGCCAGGTGAGTCCTGGGTGAGTCACCACTAATGAGATGGTGAGGGCCACGCCAAGCTGCTTCCCACACGGGCAGCCGACAGGTCACTGCCTGTCGCCAGGAAACTCCTTAATAAGGATTGAACAGGACCCCGGGCTGGGGCTGGAGGAAGTACCCGCCTCCCCTTGAGACCCCACCCATTCCTGAGGACTGAGTCGGCTCACCTGGGCTCCCCCACCCCTAGGCCAGGGCCAGACGCTAGTTTCTCAACCTTGGCTCCAAGATTTCCTTCCTAAAAGGAGTTTCGCTCCTTGCGTCCCACACCCCTCCTGGGCTGGGCCTGTTCGTCAGTTAGCCCTGTCTGGGTCACTGAGCCTGCAGAAGAAAGGCTGGGCCTGGCTGGACGCCCCTGCCGCCTGACCAGTGGGTCAACCACCCAACTGCCCAGAGGTGATTGAGCACGGGGGTGGGATCTATGGGGGCTTTTCATATCTGACTGGAGAGTGTGAAGTGGGCCTCCTGACCGCATCCCACCTGCACCCCCCACTCCCTCGGAGCCGTGCGCCCACCAGCGTGCCTCCCTGAGCCCAGGCAAGGAGACTGCCCCTGGGCAGGGCATCGATCTCCACAAGCCTCCATTTCCTCATCTGTAAAGTGGGGCAAAACCTCCTGGCCTGTGGGCGGCTGCAGGGCCAGGATGAGATCATGGGGAGACAGAGCGAGGAATGCAGGTGGGGAGCCAGGCCTCCGCCCAGCAGCCCAGAAGATGTGGCTGGTGTGGCAGATGTCTGGGGCCAAAGCTCCCGGGCCCTATCCCAGGGAGAAGGCAGCCTGTCCCTCAGTCCCTCCCTTCCTCTCAGGTCAGGGTCTTTAAGGCACCGGCATGCCCCCCTGCCCCAGAGCCCAGAGAACCTGGCCCCAGCCTGTGTCTAGGTCTGAAAGCCCTACCCTCATTCCTTCGCTTCACAGTGAAGCATCTAGAGCTTCGGCGATGTATTTATTGGTCAGTTACCAGATGTCCAAGGGGCACTAGTCGGCGGCTGGGCAGGGGGCAGGTAGGTGAGTGCAGATATGGGGGCACATGGGGCAGGGGGCCGGCAGTCCGCTCGGTACACCGTGCTCACACATGCCAGCAGGACACTCATTCCCACACATCTCCGTGGAGGGATCCACCAGTGCTCTGGGGAGGGGGAGGCTCGGCGTTGGGCAGAGCTCGCAGGGGAGGGGCAGGCTGCACATGGCTGCCTTGTGCTTTGCTGACCCACATTTGTCGTGTAATCCTCAGCCGTGGGATGCCGGCCTCGCTGGCATCATCCCGCCCATTTTATGGATGACAAAACCAAGGTCCGAAGAGGTGAATTGACTTGCTCAAGGCCTCAGTGATTCTGACTGGCAAGGGCTCATCTTGAATTCCAGTTTCCTAGCTCCCATGCAGAGGTCTCTTGTGCCCCGAATTTCTTCCTCTCCTCACGCATTCATTTGGGTGGCAACGTTGCACAGGGTCTTACTATGTGCAGGGCTCTGTCCACAAGCTGGCGTTGGGGAGGCAGCAAGCAGACAATAATCAGGTAAGTGAGTGGTACTCTGAAAGGAAAATGACATGGGGTAAGGCAACAAAGAGCGACCAGGGTGCTATTTGGGGCCATGTGGTCAGGGCAGGCCTTTCCAAAATAAGTCATATTTGCTTATGGTTGTTTTCCGAGATGACATTTGAACAGAGGAGCCCTGAGGGTATCTGAGGAAATGTGCTGGGCAGAGAGAACGGCAAGTGCAAAGGCCCTGAGGCAGGAGTGTGCATGGGGTGTTCTGAGGAGCACCACAAAGCCAAGTAGGTAAGGGGGGGAGTGATAAGGAGTGAGGTCAAGGAGACCATGGGAGTGGAGGAGGCACAGATCCATAAAGGCCTCTATGGGTCATAGTAAGGTCTTTGCTTTTACCCCCGGTGACATAGGAGCCACTGAGGTGGTTTGAGCTGAGGGTCAAACATGTTTGGGCTAGGTTTTAAAAAGATCTGTCTGGGAGCACCTGGGTGACTCGGTGGGTTAAAGCCTCTGCTTTTGGCTCGGGCCATGATCCCAGGATCCTGAGATTGAGCCCTGCATTGGGCTCTCTGTTCCGCGGGGATCCTGCTTCCCTCGCTCTCTCACTCTGTCTGCCTCTTTATCTGCTTGTGATCTCCGTCTGTCAAATTAAAAAAAAAAAAATCTTAAAAAAAAAATGATTAAAAAGATCTGTCTGGCTGCTGTGGGGAAGAGACTCCAATGAGGCAAGAGCGAGGAATGGGCAGGGAGACAGTGACAGGACTGCTGTGGTCACCCAGGCAGAGATGGGCCAGGTTGGTAGCAGTGGAGTGGGGAGAAAGGGTCACATTCAGGACATTCTAAAAGTATTGCTTTATTTTTTTAAAGATTTTATTTATTTATTTGACAGACAGAGATCACAAGTAGGCAGAGAGGCATGAAGGGAAGCAGGCTGTTTGCAGAGCAGAGAGCCTGATGTGGGGCTCGAGCCCAGGATCCCACGATCATGACCTGAGCCGAAGGCAGAGGCTTTTAACCCACTGAGCCACCCAGGCAGCCTAAAAGTCTTTCTAATAGGGGCGCCTGGGTGGTTCAGTCGGTAGCTCAGGTCATGATCCTAGTGTCCTGGGATTGTCCTGGGATCAAGCTCCGCATGGGACTCCCTGCTCAGCAGGGAGCCTGCTTCTCCCTCTGCCAGCTGCTGCCCCTGCTTGTGTTCCCTCTCTATCTCTCTGTGTCAAAAGTAAATAAAATCTTAAAAAAAAAAAAAGACCTCCACTGAGACTGTTGCCCTGTCCTTAAACTCATGTTTCCTAAGCGCTTTCATGGGAAAGAACAAGATGACTGCTACATCAAGGCAGACACAGTATCGCACATGAAGCGTGAAAACATGAAGAAGAAGTAATCAGTTGGCAGTGATGGTCTCTGAGTGACCGGATCTTGGATCACAATTCCCATCTCTTCTTTATGCCTTTCTGCATTGTACTGATGCTCTCAGATGGACGTGCATCACCTTTATGATAATTTGACTCAAAAGCAGTATTAAAAAAAGACAGAAAGGAAATGTGAGTTCTCAGAAGCCCAGGAAGCATAGCGACGGCCAAGCCAGGAGCAGAGAACCAACTGACTTATCCCTTCAAGGGAGAGAGGTAGTGGCCATGTGGCGCTTGGCCGTCCTCACATCTGGCAGGTGGGCCCCGGGTCTTACCTCCTCCAGGGTGACTGCTCAGCGCTGGAGGAGGGAACGGAGACAGGTCCAGAGACCCCACCCAACCAACCTCTTCTTACTGACCAGGTCACCCTCCTCCCTCCCTGGGGCCCCTGTAGCCCATAACCTGGGAGCATCCCCGACCCAAGGGGATCCCAGAGTGTGGTCTCCAGACAGGGCAGCAGCCTGTTAGCATTGCAAACTCAGAAGCCCCATCTTAGACCTGCTGAATCTGACCCTTGGAGAGGAGGGCCCAAGCCATGTGTTTTTTTTTGTTTTTTGTTTTTTTTTAAAGATTTTATTCATTTATTTGACAGAGAGAGAGATCACAAGTAGGCAGAGAGAGAGAGAGGGAAGGAGGCTCCCCGCTGAGCAGAGAGCCCGATGTGGGGCTTGATCCCAGGACTCTGAGACCATGACCTAAGCTGAAGGCAGAGGCTTAACCCAATGAGCCACCCAGGCGCCCGGCTATGTGGTTTTTAACCTTCCAAGGTTACTTTCAGAACTGTGGCCTTGCGGCACAACCCCACTGTGGCCTATGTTTTACACTGATTCTCTCATTCACAAATTGGCACGATTCCCACTTCACGAAGAAATGAGTTCAGAGAGGATGGGGGATTTGCCTAAGGTCACACAGCCAGCCAGAAGCTGAGCTGGAACTTTCAGCCCATGCTTTTATCTTAACCTTTCTGCCTTGCAGCTGCTTGGACTTCAGGCTCTCCTGTGAGAGCCTGGCATGAGGCCTACAGAGGGCTGCGGCCCTGCGCAACTGGAGTTTAGGCGCTGTGGAGTCAGGGCCCTGGCTGCTCAGCCGGAAGACCAGACTGGATTCCCCGTGAGACCCAGCAGCCCTGGTCCCCGCCCCCACGCCCCTGACCGTGGGATAAAGGAGGCTGCTCTGGGTGCCTGCTGCGGGCCCCTCTGTGATGACAGCCGGGGCCGGTCAGGGACGACAGACCCTGCAGCGCCACCTGCTGGCCCAAAGCGCACCGTCGTTGATGCTGGCGTCTGCACGCAGGGACCCACAGACACACCTCTCGGGGACACCATGACAGGCATGCACGTGCCTCCTCCCACTGCACGTGGGCGTCCACATCCACACGTGGATGTCTGGGCCTGTGGGCACGTGGGGCTCTCAGCCACACGGCCTGGCAGCTAACACTAAATTCCCTCGTTTATTCACTTATTCCCTCCCAGAACCTTTCCTGAGATACGCCAAGCCCCCATATGCTGTCCCTTAGGATCCTACAGGCTGGGTGATGGTCAAGAGACTAGAGATCACAAGGTGTTGTGGTGCGGCCAGTGAGGTCCCAAGGGCGGCCCCTAGACCATTTGAACTGGGATGGGGAGCAGGGAAGACTTCCCTAAGAAATCCATGCCTTGCTAGGTCTTATGTGAGCTGGAGATAGCTGGGTGACGGAGGCAGAGGCTCATCGGATCAGAGCTCAGAGGAGCTGGAGAGGACAGCTGGGGCCCTTGGCAAAGAATCTTACGCACAGGCCACCAAGCCTGGACTCTGTCCTCCAGGCAGCGGGATGAGGTTTTCATCAGGGGCCTTCTGGCCAAATTCTGGTGCGGTATCAAATGGACGCATTTGTACGAAAACTTAGGACCTGAGGCTGTCTCAGCTTCTCCTGGGGCTGGGCCCTGGACATGATCTGTGCCTGCGTACTGTTTCGTGTTGCTGTAGCAGCTGCCCCTGGGTATGTCTGAGAGGGGGAGAGGCACCCCAGTCTCCAGAGAGAAGTCTGTGTCCAGTCTAGAAATGAATGGGGCAAACAGAAGTTACTGTTAAGTCAGGCATCCCTGTGTGACCACTACCTGTCCTTTCTCTGCTCAGTAGGTCATCTGAGATAGCACAGAGGGTCTGGTCTCTTCCAGAATGTCACTCCCTGTGCTCACTGGATACCCACAGGCCCTTACTGGAGGGTCAGTGCTCCTTTGAGGGGTGGGAACTAGATGGATGAGTTTTGAATATAGTAGGGGGCATAGAGCACAGACATAAGAGTGATTCGGTTAAGAGGCTGGGGAGGGGCGGGCAGTGAGGAGGGAACCTGGCAGCTAAGAGGGAGGGGAACAGCGTGAAGATCCCTGGGAAGGGGTGGTGGTTGGTGCTGGAGAGAAAATGTGGCAGCTCCCCAGTCCTGCTCAGGAGCCTAACCAAAGGCCATGACTTTGTCAATGGCTTGTTTTCCACCAGAGTGGCCCTTGGCCTGGCCCCTGGCCTGGCCCCCAGCCTGTCCCCCCCGCCCCCCGCCTGCGGTTTTCCTCAGTAGAGAAGCAGTGGCAGCTTCCGAGAAACCCCACCAAGGCTTTCCTGTCAGGGCAACTCCAAGTTCCTCTTACTGAGGAAGGGGAAGTGGTGGAGTTTCTCCTAAGGGCTTTCAGTTTCTTTCTAAGAAGCCGGAGTGTCCCAACCTGAGGGCCCTTGGCAGAGCCAGATGTTAAAGGGAGAGACCTTTTGACTTCAGGAGCTTTCCCACTTCAGTTCCAACCAATGCTCATTTGTTGGCCTGATATCGGAAGTTCCAGAAGAGGAAAGTGAGGATGTGTGTTTTGCAGGCCCTTTCCCACGACCCCTCCTTTCTTCCTCCTCAGGGACGCAACCCCAGGCTCCCTCCCGGCTCCCCCCGACAGGCACAAATGTGGCCTGCCTTCCCTCAGGGACACCAGCATAGGAAACTTATCTCCTCAACCCTCCAAGCCAACCTCTTCTGAGTCCTGCTTCCTCAGGGCTCTGCTGGGCAACTGAAAAATCTAGCCCCCATGAACTGACAGATGACGTCAGCTGAATGCTGACTCTGGTCCAGGGGATATGCCCATTTTAGAGGCCCAAAGCTTCATGAGGTCAAACTGTGGGAGCCCAGAGAACTGAGAGAAGCCTTCTCAGAAAGAACCACTGGCTTGGGGGGTAAAGCAAAAGCCCTCACAGTATTCAAACAATAGCCACCATTGATGGGAAGCCAAGCATTCGGTATTAATTTCCTCCTGTATTACCCACAGTGAAGATACCGTCGCAATCCCTGAGGTCAAGCCACTGCCCAGCTCACAGCCCACCAGCCCATTCTTCCTGGTAGACCTCTTCTCAGAAAGGCGGGGAAGGAAGGCTATCAGGCCCTCAGAGGGTTGGCTGGAAAGATCCCGTGGCTGATACCCAATGATTCTCCCAGCAGCTGTGCCTCTCTGAGAGGTGAGGTGCAAGCCACTGAATGAGAGACGCCTTCCCAGTGCTAGCGTGGCTGGGGACTGTCCCCAAGGTGGGAGGAACTCCTGTGGCCCTCTTTTATTTTCCTCTCATGGGCATCATTCTTTGCCAGCACATGCGTTATGGGGACAGTGGGGGGAATCCCCCAAACCGCGATGCTGTTCCATTCAAAAACATTTGCCTGGAGGTCCGCTGCTGCGTGACTCACACACACACTGGTGAGGTGGCAAGGAAATTTGCACCGCGGGTCGGAAGGGCCTGACCCAAACGAAAAGAGGATGCTCAGAGGGTGGCCAGGTTTAGTAAATAAAAATACAGGATGCCCAGTTACATTCGATTTTCAGATCAACAACAACATTTGGGATATCCTTATACTAAAAAAAAAAAAAAAAAATGTTGTTGATCTGAAATTCAAGTGTAACCGGGCATCCTGTTTTGTATCTGACACGCAGCACCTGGGGCAAAGTCCCCGCCATCCCTGAGGTCCCAGGGGGTGCTGTGGAGAATAAGAGACAGCACAGCTGGGAGAAAACCACTGGCCTGGGATGACAGCAAAGACGGGACTTACAATGGTCAGAGAAGGGTAGAAAGACCCTGCTTTAAGGGTTCCTCCTGAGTAATTGCAAAATCTCAATCTTAGCCTAGGGCAGAGTTCTGTGTTCAAATTCCACAAAAATATAGGAGTGCTCCTGAAGAGGACTGGCCTTTCTCTGGACTCATCTCTGTAATGGGGGGTAGATTTGGATTCTATGATGGTTAAGGACTTCCTAGCCCTTGGCTTTTCCAGCCCAGGGCAAGTCTGCTGGAAGCAAGAGAAGGCACAAGGTCACCAAGGAGCAAGTTTAAGGAGGAGGAAGAGGCCAGCTCTGCTGGGAAAATGGACAGGCCTCTTGCCCTCCAATGCCGAAAGGGGTTTGGGGCATTGCAACTGGACACTGGGTGCCTGGGGGGCTCTTCTTGGGTCAGGCACACCCAGTGCACACTGGACCTCCTTGGAAGGGGTCCTGGGGACCGCCAACAAATGTGTCCATCGCTGTGGTGCCCAGGACCAGCCAGCTTTTCAAACATCCATGGAAACACCTGAGCCATAGTGAGG
The DNA here is from genome assembly GCF_022355385.1 of Mustela nigripes. Lineage (NCBI taxonomy): Eukaryota > Metazoa > Chordata > Mammalia > Carnivora > Mustelidae > Mustela > Mustela nigripes. The sequence continues at coordinate 66,252,646 of NC_081561.1, forward strand.
ATTGTTACCAGCGCCAAAACGAGAAAAGCATATTGTAAAGAAGAAATGATTAAATGTCTACAAAAGGTTAACTAGATAATTGCAACCCAGCTTCTACAGTTTATGCAAATTATGTGTAATGTGACACGTGAATGCATTTGAATGCATTTGAGGGATGTGGGCTTTGAGAGTAAGAAGGCCCAGGGCCTTTACTATTATTTTGGGTGGGGTTTTTTATTTTTATTTTTTTAAGATTCATTTATCTGTTTGAATGAGAGAGAGGCTGTGAGAGCAGTGGGAGGGGCAGAGAAAGAGGGAGAGAATCAGACTGTGCTGAGCACAGAGCTTAATGCGGGGCTTGATCCTACAACCCTGAGATGATGACCTGAGCCAGAATCAAGAGTCAGGCACTGAGCTGACTGAGCCACCCAGGCGCCCCAAGAATGCCCAGGGCCTTTAGAGCCCCACGAAGGGCAGTCCTTGGGATGCCATGTTCCCTCCAGACCAGCCACTGTACTCCAGGATCTGATGGTGGTGTGGTATGAACTTCTACAGACAGGCCCTCTGGGGTGGAGGTGGTGGACTGGTCCAGGAAGGCTCCCTCTGGGAGGAGTGTCCCTGGAGAGGGGACTGGCAAGATCCTGCGGGGGCCTCAGGGCCGGGCTGCCTCTCCACGTAGGGCTGCAGCCTTGGCAGGGAAATGGAGGCCGCATCTCGAACCTCCAGGCTGGATAGATGCCAGGATTATTTCTGGGCCTCTGCCTGCTGGAAAGGTCAGGGATGCCAACGTGTAGTCAGCAGAGGTGGCACTAAGGGGCGAGGGGGGCCCCAATAATCACCATCAGCTCTGTACCTCAGAGCTACTAGCAAAGATCATAGTCTTCACTATGGACAATGGGCATTTTCTCAACCTTACGTAAACATGTATCTGTAGGAAACTTGGTGTATTAGTTTGCCAAGGCTGCCATAACAAAGAACCACCGCCAGGGTGATTTAAACATCAGACATGAATTTTCTTACCACCCTGAGGCTTGAAGTCTTAGATCAAGGTAATAGCAGAGCTGGTTTCTACTGAGGCCTCTCTTCTCCTCCCTGGGTTTTCAGACAGTCCTCCCTTTGTGCCCGTCTGTGTCCTCATCTCCTCTCCTCCTCCTCCTCCTCCTCCTTCTTCTTTTTATCCTTTTATTTGTCAGAGAGAGAGAGTGTACAAGCAGGGGAAGCAGCTGGCAGAGGGAGAAGCAAGGAGCCCGATGTGGGACTCGATCTCGGGACCCTGGCATCATGACCTGAGCAGAAGGCAGATGCTCAACCAGGCGTCTCTCCTCTTCTTCTAAGTATACCTGTCATATTGGATTGGGGCCCACCCATATGACCTCATTTTACCTTAATTACCTATTTATTTGCTTATTTATTAAAAGAATTTATTTATTTTAAAATTATAAAGATTATTTATTTATTTATTTATTTAGAGCATGCATGCAAGCAGGGGAGGGGCAGAAGAAGAGGGAGAGAGGGAGAGAGAGAATCTCTAGCCGACTCCATGCTGAGCTCAGAGCCTGATGTGGGGCTTGATCTCATGACTCTGAGATCAGGACCTGAGCTGAAAACAAGAGTCAGAAGCCCTCTTAATTACCTCTGTAAAGACCTATCTTCATATATAGTCATATTTTGCGGTATTAGGGGTTTAGAATTTCAACATGCAAATTTTGGGGTGGGGGGGACACCATTCAGCCCTACACTTGGTCATTTTTAACCTACAAATGAAGTAAAAACAGTGTTCTGACTTTGGCAATGTAGGTTGGAGACTCATCCCATGATTACTCCTCAGGGATAACCACCTTCCTTTAGAAATTCTGGAGCCTCCCCTACCTACCACTTTTTAAAAAAAAAAATATTTTATTTATTTATTTGACAGAGAGAGATCACAAGTAGACAGAGAGGCGGGCAGAGAGACAGAGAGAGAGGGAAGCAGGCTCCCCGCTGAGCAGAGATCCCGATGCGGGACTCGATCCCAGGACCCTGAGATCATGACCTGAGCCGAAGGCAACGGCTTAACCCACTGAGCCACCCAGGTGTCCCTATCTACCACTTTTGATCAGCGGTAGCTGGGGACAGAGCAGCTGGACGTGGCTCCCACTAGCCAGTGAGTTGGGAGGAGGTCAATGGTGTAGCCAAAATGCTAGAACTTCTTAACACAGTGGGCCGATCTCTCTACCCAATGATGAAAGTCTAGTGACCTTTCCTCTTGAAGAACTGCCCTTTTTAAAAACAAAGTTTCAAATTCTCTACCCAGAGCTGCTATTTATAGAATCATCCATGAATCTTAAAAAAAGAGAGAGACACACACACATAAACTTTTAGCCTTTGTGTTTTTATAACCTTGGCACATGTTTATTGTTGAAAACACAGATGAAACAGGAGAAAAACAAAATTAACCAGAATCAAACCTCCCAGAGATAATCACTATTAACATTTTAGTTTCTCCATCTGTAGCTATCCAAGTATCTTGATCTCCATCTACCTTTAAATTTACATTCAAGATAAGATTTACTTAAATTTAAAGATAAGATTAAGCCATACCATTTCATAACTTCTTGTCAATTGCAATATCATGATCCCTTCACCATGGCCCTGACTTGTTCTCTCTGGCATCATTTTCGATGGTGGCAGATTATGAGAGTGGCGTAAGCCATTCCACAAACTTCCTATTGCTGAATACTTGGGTGGTTTACCATTTTCACACTATTAAAGCTTATTTATTTACTTACTCAAGCGATCTCTACACCCAACGTGGGGCTCGAACTCACTACCTCAAGACCAAGAGTCGCACACTCCTCCAGCTGAATGAGCCCGGCGCCTCTCCCATTTTGATATTAAATTAAGCAGTGGCAACATCCTCTTAGCTAAAATCCTTGCCATGATTATTTACTAAGAAGTGAAATTTCTGAGTTGTAGAGAATAGCACAATTAAAAAATTTTACACTTTATTGATTTTTTAATAAATTCACAAGGTTCAAAATTTCAAAGGCATCTCCCCACCTCTGTTCTCAAATCACCCAACTCCTCCCCACCCACAGACAATCACTATTACTGAAGTATTATGTTCTTCCCAGAGATATTTTGCATATATATAAATTATAGATAGATAGATAGATAATATGTGTGGATATATATATATATATATATATATATATATATATATATATATATACACACACAAGTATAAAATACAGGTGTGTACTCGGGGTGCCTGGGTGGCTCAGTCAGTTAAGCATAGGCTTTTGGCTCAGGTCATGATCCCAGGGTCCTGGGATCGAGCCCCATGTCTGGTTCCCTGTTCAGTGGGTAACCTGCTTCTCCCTCTCCCTCTGCCTCTCAGCCCCGCTCCTGCTCTCTCGTTCACTTTCTCTCTCTCAAATAACTAACTAAATAAAATCTTTTTAAAAAATACAGGTGTATTCTCTATGATATATGCATATGTACATATATATACATTTCTCTCTATGCATATATCTATATACATAATTTTTTTCACAAATGGTAGCATCTTTTATATATGATTTCGCACTTTGCTTTTTTCACCTCACGAATAATCTTGGAGAACTTTCCAAGTCAGTACATAAAGAGTCTCTTCATTTTTTTTAATAGCTGAGTGGTGTTTCATGATAAACGTGTACTGTAATATATTTAAATAGTCCCCTGTTGATGGACATCTAGGTTGTGTATTAATTCTATATGGCTGTAGAACAAATGACTCCAAAACCCACTGACCAAAAACAAAAAAAAGCAACAACAAAAAACAAAAATAAAAATTTATCTTCTCCTAGGTTTTCTGTTGATCAGAAATTTGAGGACTGAGCTGGATGGTCCTCACTGGGGTCTCTCATGAGGCCACAGTCAGATGCTGGCTGGGGCTACCGTCATCTGAAGACTCAGCTGGAGCCAGAGGATCCACTTACAAGGTTACTCACTCACGTAACTGTTAAGGCGGTGCTGACGGAAGGCTGGCAGCCTCAGTTCCTCTCTGCCTGGTCACACATGTTCACTTGCACTGTATTCTGTTAGTTGTGGCAACTACATAGGTTTGTCAGGTTCAAGGGGAGGGAAGAGACCCTGCCCTTCAGTGGAGGAGTGCTAACATCCCATTGTAACAAGAGCATGGGAAATGAGTTATATCAATGCTTTCATCTTTCTATATTATTTTATAGAAGATTTGTTTATTTCTTAGAGAGAGAGAGAGAGAGAATGAGCATGAGTGGGGTCGGGGGAGAGGCAGAGGCAGTGGAAGAAGCAGGTTTCCCACTGAGCAGGGAGCCTGACATGAGACTCGATCCCAGGACCCTGGGATCATGACCCAAGTCAAAGGCAGACGCTTAACAACTGAGCCACCCAGGCGCCCCAGTGCTTCCATTTAGAAAATTTAAACTGGGGACAGGTGGGTGGCTCAGTCAGTTAAGCGTCTGCCTTCGACTCAGGTCATGATCCCAGAGTCCTGGGATCGAGCAGGGAGCCTGCTTCTCCCTCTGCCTGCTGCTTCCTCTGTTTGTGCTCGCTCTCTACTCTCTCTGACAAATAAATAAATAAAATCTTAAAAAAAAAAAAAAAGAAAGAAAGAAAATTTAATCTGCCATACGCCATTTCCAATATTTTGCTATGAAAACTGCATCTTTTTTTTTTAAGATTTTATTTATTTATTTGACAGAGAGAGATCACAAGTAGGCAGAGAGGCAGGCAGAGAGAGAGGGAGAGAAGCAGGCTCCCTGCTGAGCAGAGAGCCCGATGCGGGCCTCGATCCCAGGACCCTGAGATCATGACCTGAGCCGAAGGCAGCGGCTTAACCCACTGAACCACCCAGGCGCCCTGAAAACTGCATCTTAAAGACCTCTGATAATCTGTTACTAGATTCCTTCTAGAAAGTTGTACCAATTTAGACTCCCGCCGGTGGTGTTTGAAAAAGTCCATTTCTCCACATCCTTACTACAATTAAGTTTATTTTTTAAAAAATCTTGGCCAGTTTGATACGCAAGAAATGGTTTCTTACTCTTGTAAAAAAAATTCCTACTAAACAAGTAGAAGACCTGAATTTGAGTATCACTATTTGTTGGCCATAACACAATACCACAAACTAGGTTGCTTAAACCACATAAATTTATTTTCTCCTCATTCTGGAGCCTGGGGGTCCATGATCAAGGTGTCAGAAGGGCTTGGCTCCTTTTGAGGCCTCCATCCTTGACTTGCAGGCACCTTCTTGCTATGTCCCCCATGACCTATTCTCCATGTGTCTACATCCCTGGTGCCCCTTTTTACAAGTTCTATCGGATTGGGACTCACTCTTACGACCTCATTTAACTTTAATTACCTCTTTTGGAGGCCCTGTCTCCAAATACAGTCACATGGGAGGTTAGGGTTTCAACATAGGAATCTGAGGTGGGGAGGGACACATGTCAGTCCATAATAGTACTTCTACTAACTTGCTCAGTGACCCTGGGACTATCATATAATCTTTCCATGCCACCTTTTCTTTGTATGTTTAACAGAGATAGGCCACACTCCTCTTCCTCGCTGGATTGTCAGGACATTAAATTACATGTGAAGGGATTCAGAGAATATAATTATTCACACGTAAGATATATGTATTTCTGGGTCTTGTCATTCTGAGCTTGCCTAACACAGAGACCCTTTGTAGATTCACGTAGTAACCATGCAACGGTGAAGGGCTCTATAAGTTATCTGTTGCTGTGGAACAAACCATCCTCAAATGTGATGACTTAAAACAACGATCTTGATTATTTCTTGTGAGTCTGTGAGTTGGCTGGAGTGGCTCCTCTGCTGTCTTATTCATGCAGTTGCAGTCGGCTGACTGCTCAGTTCACTTGGGCAGTCTAGAACAGTCGGGCAGTCTAGAACAGCCACCTGGGTGGCTCAGTTCGTTAAGCACCTGCCTTCAGCTCAGGTCATGATCTCAGGGTCCTAGAATCCCACCCCAAGTTGAACTTCCTGCTTCTCCCTCTCTCTCTGTTTACTCTCTCTCTCTCTCATATGAATAAATAAATCTTAAAAAAAAAAAAAAAAGAAAAAAAAAAGAAAAAAAACATTCCAAAAAATAGAAAGCAGGACCCTGCCTCAGATGTTGTACACCATCAATCCTGCCACATCCTATTGATCAAAATCAAGTTGCCAGGCCAACCCTGACCCAGGGGGAGGAGAAGCGGATTGCACCTGGGACAGCAGAAACAGAGCAGTCAGGTTGCAAAGGGACATGCGCACAGGGGTGGGGCTAATTCTGTTAGGGGCCATTCTTGTAACACTGCTCCAGGATGTCCAAGCGGGGGATCCACACACTCCACATGTGCATCCAGAGGGCTGGGAACTTTGGCCTCACTCTTGGCAAAAACCTGGTGTCTTCCTGTGTTCCTAACTCCATTCACAGTCCGTCCAGCTCTGAAGCTTTGCGCATTGGCTGTGTCTTGGTTTGTGGCCCCGTTCGTGCTCTTTGGCCTTGCTGATGCGCCTGAAGACTTTGATTTGGATTATCTTCTAGATTTCCCGCTCCTGACTGCGCCCTACTTTGCTTCCTGGAACTCATAGCCCAGCCCAGCCCCCTCAGCTGCCCTCTGGCAGGGCTGACTTGCCCTCCCCTCTGGGGAAGTTCCTACATCGCCAGTGGATTCTCTTGACCAATTTCCCAAGAAAACTGCTTAATGCATCTGAAAATACAAAATATTTCTTTTCCCTTTTATTAATCCCAAACTAATGAACTCTATTAATTCAGGCCTTTGAGATATTCTACAGTTTATGTTCCAAATTTTAGTCACTTTATTTATTTATTTGTTTGGTCTTTTTTTTTTTTTTTAAAGATTTTATTTATTTATTTATTTGACAGACAGAGATCACAAGTAGGCAGAGAGGCAGGCAGAGAGAGAGAGAGATAGAGAGGGAAGCAGGCTTCCTGCGGAGCAGGGAGCCTGATGCGGGGCTCGATCCCAGGAGCCTGATGCGGGGCTCGATCCCAGGACCCTGAGATCATGACCCGAGCCGAAGGCAGCAGCCCAAACCACTGAGCCACCCAGGCGCCCCATATTTGTTTGGTCTTTCACACAAGTTCTTTAGAGCTGGTAAGTTCTTGAGACTGTAAACTCATGATATTGTTATCGATAAGGACTGTGAAAGGGAAAGCTAATAACAATACGACAGAACCTCCCAAGATGGTTTATAGGGTGGGCTGTGAAAAGTTCCATGAATTGGGGCGCTTGGGTGGCTCAGTTGGTTAAGGAGCTGCTTTCAGCTCTGGTCATGATTCCAGGGTCCTGGGATCGAGCCCCACATCAGGATCCCTGCTTGGCAGAGAGCCTGCTTCTCTCTCTCCTCTGCCTGCTGCTCTGCTAACTTGTGCTCTCTATCTCTCTGTCAAATATATAAATAAAATCTTTAAAAAAAAGTTCCATGAACCATCTTTGCCTATCTGAATTGTATTTTTTTATGTAGTAACAGGAATTGCTGCCCAAGGACCTTCACAGGGCTGTAAGGTAGAGCATAGAAATATTTGGTAATAAAAGTTTGGATTTTATATAAACCCGGCTTTTTAAGGGGCAGCTTTTTGGTAAAGACATTAATTTACTATTACTAAAATGATTCTAGTGGTTTTTCTTTTTTAAGATTTTATTATTTATTTGTCAGAGAAACAGAGAGAGAGAGAGAGCACAAGCAGGGGGAACAATAAGCAGAGGGAAAGTAGGCTCCTCACTGAGTGGAAAGCCTCACTCAGGGCTCAATCCCAGGGATTGATCAACCCCGGGATCATGACCTGAGGTAAAGGCTGATGCTTAACCAACTGAGCCACAGGGAATCTCTAAAATGATTCTAGAGTTTTAAGTATATTGCTAAGTTAAAACAACAAAAAACAAAACCACAAGAAACACAAGGCACACAACAATTGCATCATTAAGTACTTTGTGTATAAAAAGGAGAGAACATACACAAGATAACATAACTTCGTATGTTTGTGTGTGGGTGCATCTGTCTCTTTTCTTGGGAAGGATTTATAAGAAACCAGTAATATTGACTCTTTGGAGAAAAAACTGGGTGTCTGACAGCAGGATGGAAGGGAGGTTTTTCAGCTTTTCCTTTGTCCCTTTTGAACTTTGTACCAAAATAAATCAGTACCGTGGGAGCATATATTGCCTGAGGTGGGGGGCACGAGGCAGCCCTCCAGGGTTGCTGGAAATGTCCTGGGTCTTGATCTGAGTAGTGGTGATGTGGAAAGCAATATGGAGCAAATATGGAAAGTCACCCACCCCACTTAAGATCTGTGTGCACTTTCCTTTAAGCTGTATTTCCAAAAGAGTGATGTCTTTTCATGAAAAAAATATCAAAATATATTTTGTAAAAAGACAAGTCAAGTCAGACTGGGATTTATTGCCTTGCTCCATAAAAGTAGATGTGTTTCTGGAAAGTGTCCTTATTCCAGTTTTTAAAAAATGAAGCATAATTTCCGACTGGTTCCGACTCTAATGTCTAAGACGTACTCGTGGACTTAATTCCAGTGCTGGTCAGGATCCAAGCATCAGAAGTCTTCGAGGGTGGGGCATCTGGGTGGCTCAGTTGGTTAAGCATCTGCCTTCAGCTCAGTTTGTGATCTTGGGGTCCTGGGAACAAGCCCTGCTTTGGACTCCCTGCTCAGCTCCCTGCTTCTCCCTCGACCCTGCCCCCTGCTCACGCGCTCTCTCTCTCAAATAAATAAATAAGATACTTAAAAAAAAAAAAGAAAGATGTCTGCTAGGGCAAACCATCTACCTTCTGAGTATGTGCTTGATGGTAATGGGGGAAGGGGACAGGTGGGAGTATCCCTGAAAAGCTTAGGAAATAGGAGCCCAGTGGAGAAGAGAGGAAGAGAAGTCGCACCTCCCTGAGTGCCTCCATATCTGGGAAGGACTCTACCCAGGCACCAGACGCACTGGCACAACTAAGGCAGAGAAGCCTTCTGAGAGGCAAGAGAAAAGGAAAATTGGAAAACAGAACTATATGCTAATCACCCACTCATGTACTCAGCATTTTACTGTTTTGAAGTCCTTTTACACCCACATATCCTTTGACCCTGAAACAAGCCTATGAATGGATGGGGCACGTGCTGGTCATCCCATTTTATGAATGAGGAAGGAAGCCGGGGCCTCTAGACTGAAGTCACAAGGGAGTGACAGAACCAGGACCCAACACCATGGTTTTGGGGGGTTATTATTTTTTTTTAAGATTTTATTTATTTATTTGACAGACAAAGATCACAAGTAGTCAGAGAGGCAGGTAGAGAGAGAGGAGGAAGCAGGCTCCCTGCTGAGCAGAGAGCTGGACGAGGGGCTCGATCCCAGAACCATGGGATCATGACCTGAGTCGAAGGCAGAGATTTTAACCCACTGAGCCACCCAGGTGCCTGGTTATTTTTTGCTGTTGTTGTTTTTAAGATTGTATTTATTTAAGAGAGAGAGAGAGAGAGCATGAGCAAGGGGAGGTGCAGAGGGGGTGGGAGAAGCAGACTCTTGTTCCACAGAGAGCCCCGATTCCAGGACCCTGGGATGACACCCTGAGCCAAAGGCAGACACTGAGCCACCGGGCGCCCCCCCCCCCCCCTTATTTTAAAGATTTATTTATTCACCTGAGAGAGACAGAGAGGACACGAGCACGGAGAGGGGTAAAGGGATAAGCAGACTCTGTGCAGAAGAGTGTCATGGGGCTCGATCCTATGACAATGAGATCGTGATCTGAGCCAACGTTGCACGCTTGAGCACCCGATTGAGCCACCCAAGTGCTCCTCAACACCATGTTTTTAAAATTCTAAGTCTGATGCACTTACTGCTGCTTCCCAGAGAGGTCACAGAGCATCTTGGGGGCAGCTCTGCTTCCCTGCTCTGTGATGTGGGGCAAGTTGCTGAATCTCTCTGAGCCTCCTTATTCGTATCTGTACGATGGAGTTGGTGTGAGGATTACGTGAGCTGATGCGGGGAAAGTACATGTAAGTGCTCTTTAAAAGTTAGCTCTTAGGTGCTTGGGTGGCTCAGTCAGTTGAGCTTCCGACTCTTGGTTCGGGCTCAGGTTATGATGTCAGGGTCGTGGGATCAAGCCCCACGTTGGGCTCTGCCCTCAGCCAGGAGTCTGGCTCTTCTCCCTCTCCCCTCACTCCTTCCCCACTGCTCATGCTCTCTCTTTCTTAAATAAATAAATAAACAAAACCTTAAAAAAAAAAAAGTTAGCTCTTATTTTAGCTCTTACTTTTATTCCCAAAGATACAGATAAATGAGGAGAATGGCAAAGATGAGAAATAAGAGAATTGTGGAGAGAAGAGGGTGAGAAAAAAACTCAGAGGCAGAACAGCAGCAGCATGTCCTCCCATGGCTCAGACAATGAGAGTGGGAGGCAGGTGGCCAGGCAGAGGCCAGGGTCAGGTCAGGAGGGCCGGGGGAAGGCGCCTTCACCCCCACCTTGGCCTTCAACCTGCAGAGGCTCACTGTTTCCAGATGCTCTCTGTTTCCAGCTGGCAGCCAGCCCGGGAGAGAGTGCGAGGCCAGGCCAGGGAGAAAACAGAGGGCTCGGGCATCTGGGCCACCCAGAGGGCTGTAAGCTCCAGCAACAGACAAATGGCTTCACTCATCTTCTCCGGATGCCAGACTGGGTGTCCAATGGTAAAAATGTTTATTGTTCATTTTTTAGAAAAGATTTTATTTATTTATTTGACAGAGAGAGGGCGAGTGCACAAGCAGGGGGAGCAGCAGGCAGAGGCAGAAGCATGTTCCCCGTTGAGCAAGGAGCCTGATGCGCGGATCGATCCCAGAACCCCAGGATCACGACCTGAGCCAAAGGCAGATGCTTCACCGACTGAGCCACCCAGGCATCTCTGAGTTGTTCATTTTTAAGAAGGGCTGATTTGTCAATTTCCGTAGTGTGAATATGCTCGCCATGACCAGTTTTGAAAAGAAGTGGGGTCCGGCGGTCTAGCCACGGGGGAGAGGCAGGCAGCAGTAGGAAAAGGCCAAGGTGTGAGACCACAGTCAGAGTTAGGGGCTCTTCATCCTGGTTCCCAAGAAAGTCCGCAGAAGTGGGACATGACCCAGAACAAACAGTTTCACCTCTTTGACCTCTACTCACCTCAATGGAAGAAAAGCAGCACCCGCCCTGTTTGTGGCCTGATAGAGCCAATGTGACTGCAGCAGAACAGGGAGCCCAACGCAGGGCTCAATCCCAGAACCCCGGGATCTTGACCTGAGCCGACGGCAGATGCTTAACCGACTGAGCCATCCAGGCACCACATTTTTAGTGGTGGAGATAAATACTAGTCTTAGTGCAGATGGAGCCATGTAATGGCAGTATGACTGAGAGAGTGAGGCACCGACAAGGTGCTCTAGGTAAGACAGGGACAGGAGCCATCCCGTGAGGCAGGCACCTGAGTGAAGTAAAGCGATGTGGCATGCAGATATCCCCGGGGGAGAGTTTCCAGGGCAGGAGATTTCTCCTGGTGGACAGTGGGAGGGAGGCAGCAGACTGACTTCCATTCATGATGCCACTAGAGGACAGGGACCGGGACCCTGGACAGAGCAGGGGTTGGGGTGGGGGGTCAGATTTCGAAGAACTCCTTTGTCGCTGTTTGGAGGAGGACCACCAGGAACAAGTGTAAGAGCAAGGAGAGCAGGTTTTGTGACTCGCTCCCCCAGAGAGAAGGCGTAGACTTGGACCAGAGTGGTGGTGTGACGTGTGAGGAGGGGCTCTATTTAGAATATGAAGGTAGGGGCGCCTGGGTGGCTCAGTGGGTTAAGCCGCTGCCTTCGGCTCGGGTCATGATCTCAGGGTCCCGGGATTGAGTCCCGCATCAGGCTCTCTGCTCAGCAGGGAGTCTGCTTCCTCCTCTCTCTCTCTCTGCCTGCCTCTCTGTCTACTTGTGATCTCTCTCTGTCAAATAAATAAATACAATCTTAAAAAATATATACTTAAAAAAAAAAAAGAATATGAAGGTAGAAGCAACCAGACTTGCTGCTGGAATAAAACTGCGGGTATTTAGCTACATAAAGAACAAAGCTTGTAACAACTCCCGACTATTGGAATCCTCCTGTGATGCAGGAGTTTCCTTGCTTTCTCTCCTTTGGTTTTCACAACAAATCTGCAAGAGGCCATTGATCAACCCAGTTGTTATAAACAGATGGAGGCTCAGAGAGGTTGAGTGATGTGCCCAACCTCCCACAGCAAGCCCACAACAGAGCCCGCATTTCAGTCTTTTCACACCCTTCTGGGTACCCTTTCCACCCTACCAGCTGGTCCTGGGATTTTAATCGGAAGGATTGGGATACTACCTGACACATAGTAGGGGCTTAAATGATTATGAGTTTGCAAAATGTTTGCTATTAATGCTCTTTTTTTTTTTAGATCCATAAACTCACCCCCAGCTTCATTGAGGTATAATTGACAAATAAAAATTATATAGATTGAAGGTCTATAACACAGGGCGCCTGGCTGGCTCAGTTGGTGGAGCATGTGACTCTTGATCTCAGGGTTGTGAGTACAAGCTCCAGGTTGGGTGAAGAGCTCACTTAAAAAAAATTAAAAAGGTGTAAAATGTGATATTTTTGATACATTCATAAACTTTAAAACGATTGTAAGCACGACACACACCCGCGAGTGGCTAAAATTAAAAACAAACAAAACCCGGACTGTGCCAAATGCTGGGACAGGTTTGAGCAAGGCAGGGCCCTCATCACTGGTGATGGGAATGCAAAATGGTACAGTCACCCTCGAAAACAGGCTGGCGCGTTCTGAGAAAGTTAATCATTTGTTTACCCTGTGGCCCAGTGATCCAATTTCATTTTTATTTTTATTTTTTTTAAGTTTTTATTTGTTTATTTGAGAGAGAGGGAATGAGCATGAGCAGGGGGAGGGGCAGAGGGAGAAGCAGGCTCCCCACTGAGCAGGTGCCCCAGGACATGAGGCTTGATCCCAGGACCCTGGAATCATGATCTGAGCCAAACGAGAAACTTAACCGCCTGAGCCACCCAGGCGCCCCCCATGATCCAATTGTAGATATTTACCCCAGAGGTAAAAAATGTGTGCTCACGCAAAAAACCTGAGCGTGAATGTGTATAGCTCCCAGCAGCGTTACTCCTAATTGCCGGAATAACTGGAAATAACCCAAACGTCCCGCAGCCGGTGACTGTGTAAACAAACTGGAGGGGAGTACGGCTAATTCACGCAGCAGCAGGAATGAGGCTCAAATACATGGTTCTGAAAAGAAGCCAGACCCAAAAGTCTACATAGCGTGTGGTCCCGTCTATGCGCCATTCGGAAAAAGGGAACTATAGGTCAGTGGTTGCCAGGGACTGGGTGTGAGGGGAAGGGGTGACTCCGAAGGGGCAGCACTGGGGAACTTCTGGGGCGTTGGAGCTGTTGTTCTGTTTTCCTCATGGTGGTAGTTACAGGACTGTACTTCTGTCAAAACTCATAAAACGATATGATGAGGGGTGGATTTTACTGTATGTAAATTATACCTCAATAAATCTAACTCATTTAGCGCCACAGGAAAGCCACTTCCCACACCCCCGTTCAGCCTAACCCCCGCCTCCCCCCCCCCCAGCCCCACCCCTAACCCCTTAGAGACCAGAGCCAGAGCTCACAGGCTCAAGAACTCCTGCCTTTTCGGAGGGGGCTGCCTATGGGAATCACCAGAAAGCTCAAAAATTCTGACGCCACGGCCCCAGCCAAGTTCAGGGGTTCTTACTTGGGTTAGGGCTGCAGTCTGGGCATTGGAACTATTGCGGAAAGCTTCCCAAGTGATGTTAATGACCTAGACACAGAGCTCCCTTAGAGCAGGAGCTGTGATTTTTTTCAATTTGATATCCCCGGGTCCTCCATAATAACGTGCATTGCAGGGCATGTGGGAAAGAGCCAATGGCCGTGAAAGCCTATAATAATCACGTGTGGCCACCACGGCGCTGAGTGCTGGACACATATTCATTCAGTTACATCCTAGCCCCTAGAGAGAAAGGATCACGGTTATCCATCTTTGGCAGGTGGAGAAACCCCCACACGGAGTAGTGAAGCCTTGCCCATGACCACAGAGCCAAGTAAGTGGCGGAGCTGTGCGGAGGCCCGGACCCGCTAACATCTGGGAAATACTGCCCCCTAGTGCCAGCTGGGGTCAGACTGTGCAATCCGATGGGCCTGGGTTTTCATTTGCATTCATTCCTGGCTCACAGGCTGGGTGACCGTGGACAAGTTATTTAGCGTTGGCCTTGCTCTGCTTCACCTTCCTCATGTGCAAAATGTGGTTGCTTGAAATAACGTCAAAAGGCGGTTACGGAATGAAATGAGATGATAGGTGCCAAGTGCTCACTGTATCATGAAATACTCCAGCACTGATACAGCAAGAAATGAATAAATGAGGGGTGCCTGGGTCCACTCCGCCCTCCAGAGATGCCCCCATCCTGGCATTGGCCAGCCACCCCTCTCCCCTCCTGAGTTCCTCCCCCACAGGGTGGGGGTGCATGGGCACAAGAGCTGCCAGACTGTTAGGGGAGCCTCCAGCTTTTTATAGGTAGGGACCGCTCATAGAAGAAATCCAAAGCTCTTAGAGTCTTTGCTGCCGTACAGCCAGAGCCTGGGACACAAAGTGTCAGTGAGCAAGTGAGTCCAGGGTGAGAAGGTGCCAGGAGAAATCAGGGGCTCCCCTGAGTCCCACTGGACCATTTGAGCTACCAGGAGAAGATCCTCAAGGATGGCACCCTCTCCATGATGGGACCCCAAGTTCTGCCAAGTAAGCACAGGCCACACACACCCCCCATGTTTCCATGTCTCCACGTTCATTCATGGACTAACAAGTGACCCTACTCCTACTGGGTGTTTCCAGGTAGCATTTCCCCATGGCCTCTGGGGCTCGCAGCCTCTGGGCTCCAGCACTGACCTCTTAGCGACCCTGCTCAGTAGGACAGAACAGATGAGTCTTCCTTGGCTCCTTCCCTTATTTTCCCCTTAACATGGGAAAGTGTCTTTGTTCTTGGGATTGTAATATATGTTATTGAGGGAAAAAAATCCAAATACCGCAGAAACATCTAAAGAAGAAAGCAAACCAACCACTCCTAAAGTATGTTGGGTAGCCCCTTAGATGGTGCAGATATGGCTGTCTTCACCCAAGCAGGACTGGAATGTTCCACCACACAGTGGCTTGGGATACTGCCCCTTCTCTCCCATGTTCGGTGACTACAAACAAGTTACTCAACCAAGAGTGCCTCGGTTTCCTCATCTGTAGAATGGGGGTCTGAATATTCTATCTACTTCTAAGGTTATTAAGGAATCAAATGAAATAATCTCCTCCAAGACCATGGTACAGGGCTTGGCACACAGTGAGAACATAGAAATGTTAGCTCCTGGGGCGCCTGGGTGACTCAGTCAGTTAAGCTTCTGACATTGGCTCAGATCATGATCCCAGGGTCCTGGGATGGAGCCCCGAGGCTGGATTCTGTGCTCAGTGGGAAGTCTGCATGTCCCTCTCCCCTCCCCCTACCCACCACATGTGGTCTCGCTCTCTCTCTCAAATAAATAAAATCTAAAAAAAAAAAAAAAAAATGAAGTGTTAGCTCCTTCTGCTGTTATTCCTCACTGAACACCTCACAGCCGTCTTCCCAAGGCAGCACACTAAGATTCAAGCCTTCTCGTCCAGCAGCCGTGCCGTAACCCCTGCGAGGACTTGGCAGTTTGTCTATGAGTCCCTCTGCATGAGTGTAAGTTTGCAGGCCTCGATCTCCTCATTCGGACAGATGTAGTTCTCAACTTGGGGGAACTATTATAAATAATGTCCAGGAGTCTTGTCACACTGTAACTGTGAGTCAAGAGGTTAGCATACTGGGCAAGTTCAGAATTCTGGCATGTGCACGGTTAAAAAATTTGGGATTTGCAGGGCTCAGTACTTGGGTCTCCTTCTGTTTCACGCATGCGTTGAAACTCATCTCGGGGATGATGGCTCCCATGTCTACATCCCCAGCCCAGACCAGGTGCTGGGGCTCAGATGCCTAACTACTTACCGGATAGGGCCGTGAGCAGGTGCCTCAGCTGTCACTTGTCCGAGGCAGAGACCCGATGTGTTGCTGCTCCCAAGCTCTCCCTCCCAGGGTTTCCTCATCTGGGTCAGCAGCAGCTCTGTCCTCCATGCTCTTAGGTCAGAGGCCTCACTCGGTATTGTCTTTGGTTCCTTCCTCCTATCTCACTATGTTCACTCTGCAAGGGAATCTCTGCTCTACCTTTAGAATAAGTCCAGAATCCAGTCCCTTCTCATCACCTCTCTCACCTGGATTGCCACAACAGCTACAAAACTGCTTCTACCCTCACCTTGTTTGGTCTAATGCAACAAGCAGCAGGAGAGAGTCTGTCAAAACAAATCAGATGCCCCCCTCCACCCCAGTGACTCTCCATCTCACTCAGCCCTCAGCGGGGCCAACACCTGTCTTCCCCGACCTCACCCCAAGTTTAGCGATTATCTGATGTCTTCTCTTATCTCTTTCCTGCCCATACTGCTCCAGCCACACTCATGGTTCTTCACATGTGCCAGCTAGGATTCCACCTCAGGACCTTTGCACTTACTGTTCCCTCCTCCCAGAACCCTCTTCCCTCTGGTATCTGTGTGGCTTCCTTTCTTACTTCTTTCCTTAAGATTATTTATTTTTTTAAAAAAAGATTTTATTTATTTATTTGACAGAGAGAGATCACAAGCAGGCAGAAAGACAGGGGGAAGCAGGCTCCCCACTGAGCAGAGAACCCAATGTGGGACTCAATCCTAGGACCCTGAGATGATGACCTGAGCCAAAGGCAGAGGCTTAACCCACTGAGCCACCCAGGCGCCCCTTTCCTAAAGGTTATTTAGGATATTGTTCAAACATCTTCTCAGTGAGGACTTCCTTAATTTTCCTTTAAACATACAAACGTAAACACAGACACACACACACAGACCCCCATTCTGTTTTCTGTCTTGTTCTTTTCTTCCACTAGGGTGACCAACTATTCTGGTTTGCCTGGAACCAAGGCGTTTCCTGGAACCTGAGAACTTTCGGTGTTTTGTTTTGTTTAACTTTTATTTATTTAAGTGACCTTTACACCTAACGTGCGGCTTGAACTCACGACCAAGAGTTGGATGCTCCACGAACTGAGTCAGGCAAGCGTTCCTGAGAACTTTCAGTTTTAAAACTAGGAAAGTCTGGGATGATTTGTCACTCTATTTAAGCACTGATCACATCTGATGATGTATTTATTTTGTTGTGGAAGAATATAAACTCCATGAAGGCAGACATTTTCGTCGGTCTCATTCACTGCTATCTCCACAGTACAGGAATTGCATTTGGCTCCTATCAAGACACTCAACAAATATTTGTGGAATGAAAGAACGAACTCATGGCTGGGCTGGTTCCAGAGAGACTGTGCCAATGAGGTTTTCTTGGGCTTTTTAAAATACCCTACAGCAGGGAGGTAGCCTCAGGTTGGGCGCAGGCAAACTGTTGGGCCGGGATGGAGCAAAGATCTATGGCTCATCCATTTTGCCTTTTTTTTTTTTTTTTTAAGTTTTATTTATTCATTTGAGAGAGAGAGAGAGCATGGGGAGGGGCAGAGGAAAAGAGAAATGTTAGCAGACTGCTCCCTGAGCTCAAAGCCTGATGCCGGGCGGATCCCAGGACCCTAAGATCATGACTTGAGCCAAACACCTAGCGCACTGAGCCACCCAGAGGCCCCCCTGTTTTGCCTTCTTTAAGGGCAGAGCCCAGCTGGCGGGCCTGATGGAAAGGGCTCAGGGTGTCAGGGCCCACGCTGGGATCACTGCTACCCCCTAGCGGTCACTCTGGGAAAAGCAGTCTCACCTGGGAGCCCTGGGCAGGACAAGCCCTCTCCTCCTCCTCCCACCTTTTCCCTCTTTCCCACTCTCCTCCCCTCTCTGCTTGCCTGATGGAAAGAGCTTTGACGTGGCTCTGGCACCCACCAGCCATAGGACCTGGAGCCAATGACTAAACCTCTTTGGGACTCAGTCTCCTCATCTGGAAAATGGGCATTGCAACTCCTGAGAGTGAAATGAGATAGTCCAGTACACACCCAGTGCAGTGTCTGGCCCAGTAGATGTTTATTATTTATTATTCTGATTATTATCACGTCTGGCACTCAACAGGTGCTCGACCATTGCCGATTTGCTCACTCTCTTCTTCATCCAAGCTGAGACTCAGGATGGTACTCCTAAAGCATTCCTGGGCTTCCCTCACCCCAGACCAATGAAATCCACAATCTTTGTAATGGATATGGGCATTGGTATTTTTTAAATTTTTAGGATTTTTAAAAAATCTTTTTTTTTAAGTTTTCTTTAAATTTATCTGAGACAGAGAGAAAGCATGCATGAGTGGGGCAGCGAGGGGAAGAGGGAGAGGGAGAAGCAGACTCCCCACTGAGCAGGGAGCCTGACGTGGGGCTCAATCCCAGGACGCCGGGATCATGACCGGAGCTGAAGGCAGACGCTTAACCAACTGAGCCACCCAGGCACCCCTTCGTTGTTTTATTTTGTTTTCTTTTGTTTGAAGCTTCCCAGGTGATGCTAATATACAGCCCAGTGGCGAACCATACTGGTGACCAACAGTCCTGGGTTATCTGGGACTTTCCAGGTATTAGCGCTGTAAGTCCTACAACCGGGAAACCCCTCAGCCCTGGGCAAACAGGGATACTTGGTCACCCCCTCCCCAAAGGAACAGACCCACATTTTCTGAATCCCAGATCAAGATACACCGTCTGGGCGCCAATGACTAGAAATTGGTTGTTTGGTTTTTTAAGTTAATTTTTTTTTTTTTTTTAAGTAATCTCTATACCCAACGCAGGCTCAAACTTATGGCCCCAAGATTAAGAGTTGTACGCTCTACAGACTGAGCCAGCCAGGTGCCCCTGGAAATTGGTTATTTGAAAGCTCAACGTGGAATAGTGGATCACAGATGCCACAGGGTCAGCCCCAGGCAGGAGTCGGGCCCTGAAGCGGTCGGCTGGGGGTCAGTCGGACAGGTCTCCATCACTGGGCCCCCTTGGGCTCCAGCCACTGGCGGCCCGCTCCATGGCCTTCACCCAGCGGTCCCTCAGCTCCTCGGTTTCAGCCTTGAAGGTATAAAGCTGGCCTGACTGTTGCAGCTGGAAGACCCGAGAGTCAGCCTGGGTCCCCGCAGTCACCTGGTAGCCCAGCAGGGGGACGGAGGTGTGAGCCCGCATGTCCTAGGAGGGGAGGAGAGAGCCATGGGCCACTGTCTTTCTGCTCAGCCCCAGCACGTGGGGCAGCCAATTTGAAGGTAAAAGCCACATACCCACCTCTTGCTCCCCAAACACCCAGGAAGCACAGTGGACTGGTGGGAGGGCATCACGATGGAGGAGGACTGGCTGCCCGCTGGGCAAAGCTGTTGTGACCTGGAGTCTAGGCCCAGCTCTGAGAGCCACTAACCCTCTGACTGGAAGGAACCACATCCTCCCTGGGTCTCAGATTCCTCCTCTGACATATGGGGCCAACAATACCCCCCATACACACACATACCATGAGAAGGCCAAGGTCTGGGAGGCAGCGGGTGGCATTACCTGAGGGGCAGCATAGACATAGAGGACGAGGGGGTCGTCCCGGGGGATCACACACCAGCCCCGGGGCCCACTCTTGCCCCACTTGTCCCCAACCAGCTGCAGGAAGCCGCACATGATGCTTTGCTCAGACCCTGTCGTGGACCCTTTCTAAAAACCAGAGAGAGAGAGAGGGAGAGAGAGAGACTGTTGGGCTGTCGGGGAATGCAGCACCCACCCTGTGTCAGACACTGGACCGGGGGCTTGACAATCACCATTTCTAGTCCTTGCAGCAACCCTACAAGGAGGGGTCATTTGTCCCTGAGCCTCAGAGAGGTCCCATCACGGCCCTATTGTCACATAGCTGGTGGGTGGCAGAGCTGTGGTCAAGCCCCAGCCAGCCTGAGCTTGGGGCAGTGCTGAGAGGGCTAATCACCTGTGAGTTGCCCCAGGGAACAGAACTGGGACCCGAGCAGGGAGAGGGCTGTGTGGCCTCCTGGGTGGGGAAGGCATGAGCAGGGAACGGGGAAGACTGGAAAGTGGGCAGGGGTCCGTGGAGAGGCATAGCCATGAACCCCGGAAGCTGTGTTCAGCTGGAAGGCATGGGGGGTCTTTCCCCACCTCCCCAGGACCATAGGCAGAGAGAAGGATGGCAAGTGTGATCTCGGCTGGCTTGGTCCTGAGCACCAAGGACAGGGCCAGCACTTGCTGACTGGAGGCCCTCTGCGCTCACCTCTAGGATGCCCCGCTTCTTGTCCTCTTTGTCCTCGCGGAGCACATTTCCAGTGAGGAAGGTGTAGCAGTGGAAGCACACGCGGTTGGGTCTGTTGCCATCATATTTGAGCTCAGCCCGGTAGTCAGAGCACTTGGCACACACCACCTAGGCAAGGAGGGGGAAAGAGGGGCTTGGGGCCTGAGGTGAGGCAGAGGAGGGCTGCACTGGTGCCTTGGCACTGGTACCTGGGAGATGGTGGGGGGCATGAGAGCCCCTGGGGACAGGAGGAACACAAAGCAAACTTCAGGAGAGGAATGGAGGCAGAGACAAGTGGTCCCCTGTGCTGGCAGAGGCCCAGCCTGGAGGCCATGGCTTCAGGGGAGAGCTCAGGCCCTGCGCTCCCCCAGCTGGGAGCTCAAGAGCTTCCTCCCAGCGCTCCGCACCCCCGCACAGGTGTGTCTTGATTCCCCCTTTGTGAGAGCGGCTCTTAATCCCAGGGGCTTCCCTGCACACACCCCTGCCTCTAATTCACTTCTCCAAGCTCTCTCTCCCCTCTGCCATCTCCTCTGATTGTCCCAGCCTCCCCACCAGGGGGACAGTGCTGGCCCTTCCATTTTCCCCTGATAGCAAGGGGGGCAGTGACTTCCCTAGGGCCCCTCCACTCACAGGCAGCAGCTGGCCCTCCCTGGGACAAGACAGGTATTTAAAGTTCCATGGTTTAGCTTTAAGATTCATGCAATCCTAGAGTCAAGCGTGTTCTAATATAAAAATGAAGGGTGGATTGTTTTTGCCAGGAAGATCTGTCATGTGCATTGGGGGGGAATGCCCCCCACCCTTCCCCTGCTGGCCCAGCGAGGAGAAAGCCCCCAGGCAGACCAACACGGATCATGCCAGGAAGCCAGAGAAAGAGGCCTGGCAAGACTCGGAGAGAAGCATGGGGGGGGCGGGGTGTAGCTGTAACCTCCAGGGAGACTGGGGTGTCACCGTGAGTCTAGGATGTGGGGTTGGAAATGGGGGGCAAGACACAGAGATGAGGGGGCTCCTCTGGGTGGCCAACACAGCACTTGGGAGGGCCCCACTGGAGAAGGCCTGGCCAGCCCCACCCTCACCAGGATTCCGGTCTGGCAGGTGGGAAGACAGAAACTGGGCACCCGAATGACTGAAAAGATGACTCACAGAATACAAAGGTCGGTGCAGGCAGGAGAAATCCTGAAATTGGGCCAGGGGTATCTCACAGAGCCCTACACAGGGGGCTTTAACTACCTTGGGAATATTTCATTTTATTGAGCTTTAAATTTTTTTTAACTTGCTAGTGTATATTTATTTTCTCCTCCCCCAGCTTTTTAGTCTGAAAAATTTCAAACCTACGGACAAGTCAAAAGAACACTGCAATGATACTGTCCCCACCAAACTCTCCAATTGTTAACATTTTTGCCACATTTGCTCTCTATATATCAATGTACTTTTTTTCTGAACAATTTGAGTATAAATTACAGTGATTGTGACACCATACCCTCAAATTAATAGCTGGCGTCGCGTAAGAACAAGAGCATTTTCCTGCCTGCTCATTATGTCATGATCACACTTGGGAAATTTAACATCCATCTAGGATTACTGCTTGTGATCAAAATTTCCCCAAAGTTCCCAATAAGGGCCTCTGCGGCTGGTTTCGTTTTTCCCATCCACGATTCAATCAAAGATCATACATTTCATTCAGTTGTCAAAATGTTATATTTCCTCCCTGTACCTTGAAGGTCACAGGTATCGTGACTCTATGTGCCTTTTTTGTATTTCTTAACTATTTTAAATAATGTTTTAGGAACTACTTACCAAATTGCAACCGTGAATTGACTCAACCCTTATTTGCAGACGTGAATCACCAAGAACAGTGGCTAATCCCCGGATCCTTTCTATTTGGCTCTGATAGAACGCCTCACTTACGTCTGAACACAGGTGTGTTCCCAGTCCTTGAAATTTACTCTGTGCCCCAACTGCCATGGAGTGCATTTTGGGGACACCTCCCTGCCCAGCTGGTCTCCTGTCTCCTGGAGGTCATTAAAGACTGAGGCTGTAAAGGGCTTCTCTGTTTGCAGAGTAAACCGAGGGGGGTTGTTGGGTCCACAGAGAACAGCCCAAGTGCAGCGCGTGCTTGAAAAGCAAAGCAGGATCTGCCTCGAGGAACCAGGCCTGAGCTGATACAAGAAGGCGACAGGTTCCTTCCTCAATCAGCTGGTGACTGCCGCTCTGAGCGAGCCCCACCCAAAACTGCTGAGGAAGGAAAGGAGGAGCTCACTACCACCCTGAAGGCAGTTATTATAATCCCTACCGCCCAGGCGAGGAAACTGAGGCACAGTTAGCCGCAGAACTGAGCAGGTGCTGGAGGGCCAAGGACTTCCCAGAGAGGAGGGGTCCGAGAGCCAAGGTCGCACAAGAAGACGGGAGGAGAGGCGTGGGGCTGGTGGGGTGCTGGGACTGCTGGGTGGACTGGGAGACCACCTCCCCAGGCTGAGTCTGGGGCTCTCAGGAAGCAGTGGTAAGAACAGGTGAACGCACAGGGCCACTTCACAGGGTGTCTCGAGCACCTCGTCTAAGCCCTGCGAGCCTCATTTCCCCATGTGCAGAACGGGGATCATAGAAGCCGCTGGGTCGCAGGGGGACATTGTAAGATCCAAACAAGGCCACTCACATATCCGGGCCTGAGTTAGCACCCAGCGCCCCTGGGTGGCATGGGTTCAGGCCGGCAGAGTTGGTGGGGAGACCGGAGGGGCCCTGGGCTGGGAGGGTGGAGGCGGACGAGGGACAGGTGAGGGGACAGGTGCTGGCGGGACTACTCACGTAGCCACAGGCGCGGCAGTGGTGCCGGCGGCGCATCAGGGCGTTGAAGGGCTCCCGGCAACGCATGCACATGGTCACCATCTTGTCCCGGACCCACTGTGGTGCCCGGAGGCCCAGCTCCTCGGACTGCAGCTGCTGGGCGGTCAGGTGGGGGCTTCAGGACCCCCTTCTGACCCTGCCCCGAGGCCCGGGGGCCTTCTGCCCACCTGCTTCCCAGGGGCTTCCGCTCGAAGCGGCAAGCACTATACTACGGATCAGTTCATATGACTCCCTTTGCACAGGTGAGGAAGCTGAGCCCAGAGATGTCAAGGGACTCAGCAAAGACACCCAGCAAGCCAGAGTTCGGAGCTCAGAGTGGAAGTCAAGTCCCCCACTCTCCCTCTCCCACCGTACCTGCCTCCCACCTCCCCTTGGTATTAATGTTTCATGGGCACTTTCATCCCCAACCTGCCTCCCCCCACAGCCTGAGCTACACAGACATGAAATCCTTCCTAGGGAGGATTGCATAAAGAGGCTCCCAAAGGAGGGATTCCTGGGTGGCTCAGTTGGTTAAGCAGCTGCCTTTGGCTCAGGTCATGATCCCAGCGTCCTGGGATTGAGTCCCACATCAGGCTCCTTGCTCCGCAGGGAGCCTGCTTCTCCCTCTGACTCTCCCTTCCACTCTGTCTGCCTGTGCTTGCTCTTGCTTGCTCTCTCTCTGACAAATAAATAAATAAAATCTTTGAAAAAAAAAATTAAAAAAGTGGCTCCCGAAGGAAATTTTTGCTAATGGGAGAACCTTTGGCACGGAGTCTCTGATGTGGGGGTGGGTGGGCTTTCTTGGGTCCCTTTAAATCAGTCCCAGTGGGTGACACTCCCCTGCCCTGCGGACTGGGTTAGGCAGAGCCAAGAGAGGGAATGCGCCTGTGTAAGACTGGTGGCTCCCACGAGGAAGGCAAAGGCTTCATTTACTTCCTGCTCCTGGGTGTCTCCCTCAGGGCCCTGGACTGCAGCCTTGAAGGTTTCATTCCGCTTCTCGATCTGGTCAATGGCTGCTTGGCAGGCCTAAGGGGACATGGGAGGCGGTTAGGGAGTGGCAGGGAGGGCTCACTCCTCTGTCCATCCACCCATTCGGTCAACAGACACTGCTGGAAGCCTCCTGGGTGCTGGGTGCTGGGTGCCGGGTTCTAAACACACCCAGCTGACTCAAGGGAGGAGAAACAGTTAGCCTCAGATTACAGATGGGAAAACTGAGCCTCAAGGACATTATGTGACCTGCCCAAGGCCACCCAGCTAGGCAGCGAAAGGCAGCAAGATCTCAACCCAGGTCTCATTCCAAACTAACACAGAGCGACCCCTGAGGAAGCACAGGGAGCAGCTGGGCATGTGTGCACACACGCGCACACACACCCCCTGCCCCCACCCCTGGCCTGGGTGGGTAGGCTGGGTTCAGAACCCCAGGGGCCCTGGAATGTTCTGGTACCTGTATCCAGGAAATCATTTCCTCCTGGGACCTGCTCGGAAAGTGAACACAGGTGTTGAGGAGAGCAGCCACTCCCGGTTTTCCCGCCTGGCCCAGCCCTCAGCTCCATGCCTACCGGGCTTGCAGCTCCAGAGTGCGCTGCTTCCCCGACACCAGGAAGGAGTGGGGGAACTCCGCATCAGTCAGCTCCCGCACCTGCTCGGGAATGAGAGGGAGATGACTTGTTCAGACTTGTCACACCCCGTCCCTCCAGGCACCGTGGGGTGGATGGAGGTGGATCGTGCCCAAGGAACAATTCGAATTTGAGGGACAGGTATGAGGACCTTCTCCATGGCCTCCCAAAATCTACGGAGCCAAGTAAATGCACCTGAGCAAACAGGATGTCAAGGCTCCTAGAATTTCAGAGGCAGCTAAGTTGACTCTGTGTGAGGTAGGAGTGACAGTTTCTCAAAGGATTCACCAAAGATGGAAATTGGGTCATAAATTGGGTTTGGGGACAGAGCTTTTTCAAGAGCAGACCTAAGGTCTAGAATAAGACTCTTCATCCCATACAGGGAAGGAAGAAATTGGTTGCCCAATCCAGAGATCTGACAGACATCTCCCCCCACTTCCTGTCTTTCACTGTTCCCCTGTCTGAGAACCCCAAGTCCATAGCCATCATGAAGTCTGCCAGTGAGAAATACTTACTATGTGCCAGCCACTGAGCTCAGGGCTCCCCATATATGTTCTCAGTTAACACATACTGCTGAACCCGCCAATCAACCCTAATTCTTAGCTGCGACACTCCTCCTGAGGGCAGTGGCAGCCAGTCATGGTCTCGAATACCCGAATCTGGTCAGGCCTCTAGGCTAGCTGCCAGTTTACAAGAAATGCGGGGGACCATGGGACATGTTGAGTGACACCTCAGGGGTGCAGTCAGCAAAATCCAGTCCGTGAGAAATGCTCCCGGAGAATGAGCTGATTGCTTCAATTAAAACATGAGAAAAAAGAAGAAGGAGGGGATGTGTAATGGATTAGAAGGGATGTCAGAAACACATCCTAAATGATTCAAACACATCAGCTGTGAGAAGGCATTTACACGTCAAAGAAAACCAAAGGATCTTAGTATTATTAAATAATTAGTATTAATTTGCTAGATGTGATAATGGTCCTGTTGTCACCTTTTATAGAAAAAAAAAAGAGTTCTTATCTTGTTCAGACACATACTGAAGTATTTATAGGTGAAATGATTATGGGTCTGAGCTTTGTTCTTAAAGAATCCGGTGGAAAGAGGAATAGGAGGGGGATGCTGGGGAAACAAGACTGGCTTTGAGTTGACAACAGCTGAAATCAGGTGATGAGTGTACACAAGTTCTTTGAGCTACTTTCTTGGCTCTAAACTGTCCATACGAAAAAGTTAAAGAAAATCTTCACAGTAATCTTGGGAGAGAGATGCTACCACCCTCATTTAGGAGATGTGGAGATGGAGGCTCAGAGAGAGCAAGAGACCCGCCTGAGCTCACACAGCAGCCAAAGGACAGAATGAGGGTTTGAATTCAGGGTTTGGGCCTCCCAGGGGAAGGCAGAAGAACATCTATTTCCACCTCACCCCAGAGTCCCGTAAACGTAGACCTCTCCCAGAGTGGAGAGTCACAGGGGGAAACTAACACGTAGACAAGAGTTCCGGTGTGGGGAACCTTGTTGTTCTACCTGTTACCTGAGGCTTTCTGCTGGCTCCCTGCCCTGTGGCAACCAGGCCTTTGCACACCCTCAGGCCGGCCCACGGTGTCCCAGGGAAACTGACTCTGGATATGTCCTTCCTCATGTTAGGGCTGCTCTACCCTAGAGTTGGTCTGTTCCCTCTAGAAGGTGCCTGATGTGATTTGGACTTGAATCCATGGTAATGGGGAGGCTCTGAGGGTTGAAACATGGAGAAGCTCCTGTGATGTGGAAAGAGGTGTTGAGGAAAGTCACTCTAGTGGCAAGGGGCAGAGAAGGACTGGATCTGGGGGGAACAGACCAGCCTGCACCTGGGAAGCAAGAAGCTTTCTCTCTGGGGGACGATATGGGGAAATCTGGCAAGACTCCATGACTAATTGGTGAGGGAAAGAGGGGAGGGAAAGAAAAGAGAAATCTATGGTTTGGAGCCCAGAGATAAAAAGAAATATGATGTTTTTAATAGAAAAGGGGGAACCAGGGGCGCCTGGGTGGCTCAGTCAGTAAACCTCTGCCTTCGGCTCAGGTCATGATCCCAGGGCCCTGGGATTGAGCCTCATATCAGGCTCCCTGCTAGGTGGGAAGCCCCCTTCTTCCTCTTGCACTATCACTGCTTGTGTTCCCTCTCTCGCTGTCTCTTTCTCTCTCAAATAAATAAATAAATAAAGTATTTAAAAAAGAAAGAAAGAAAGGAAGGAAGGAAGAAAAAAAGAAAGAAAAGAAAAGAAAAAGGGGAACCAGAGGGGCCAGAACCCCCCTCTGTAGAAGGGCAGGATGAAAGCTTCTAGAGGATTATTTCCAAGGTCTGCTGTGCCCAGTCTCGACCACTCCCCAAGTCTGGGCCCATTCAGGGCCCTGCTAACCCATACAGTGCCTTTGTGCTAATTAGAAAGAGACACCCCTTCTTCAAAACACTTTACTGACATCTGTTGGCAAACTGCATAATATTCAGATTTTGTTGGAACAAGACACTTGACTGCCATCTGCCGGACAATGAGAATTTTAAGTAAACAGTCCACAATGTCTGCTTGGATGAGATGTGCTCATCCTACGTGAGATGTGCTTGTGCAGTGCCCAACCTACACAGTTGTACATGGAAACTCCAGGTGTGTATGTGCCTGCATCCCTTCCTTCTTCCCAGGCTGGCCTTGTGCGGGATGGCACAACATTAGGACCAACTGGGACCTTGGGAGAATCAGCTGCTGAGAACTGGGCTTCCTTGCTATCCAGAAAGGAGGAGGCCAAGAGGGTCATAGGCCAGTGGGAACCATCATGGTGGTCAAAGGCCAGACCTACCTTCAGACCGCAGACTTGGGAAATGGCTCCCATGCAGATGGCGGGCAGGTAGATAGCTCTGCCCTGGCTCAGCCTGGACCCTTCAGGAGAAGGTGCCAGGCAGCTGCTGGAGCATTCGACACTCTCTGCAGGAAATGTGCTCACTGGGATTGACAGGAGCCAGGAACTCGGCACGCACTGATGCTCTCGGTCTTGTCTCTGTGTATTTTCTCTTTAGGACTCTGTGTTGATCTCTCTATTCTTGGCTTTTCTATCTGTCAATCTCCGCCTCTCTTTTTCTACACCTGGGTCTCTGCCAGCCCTAAGACAGGGCTGCCTGTCTCCATTTCTGTTTCTGTCTGTCTGTTGCTCTCCATAAACCTGCCTTTCTCAGTCTCACTCACTAAGGCTCCCAGACCTACAAGCCTGCACACACCCTTGCCCCTGGGACATTCTGACCACTCAGGAAGGGCAGTTGGATGCCACGGGGTGAAGGGCTACAATCATAAAAGACTGCAGGCAGCTCAGGTGTGGGGAGGAGGCTAGAATCCCCACAGGGAGCTCAGGTCCCCCCATTGGACTTCATCATGCTCAAGCTGCACCCCACTTTCGGGCCCTTGATTGGGCCCAAAATGCCATGTAAGCCCAGTCAGGAGCAAGACAAGGTCCTCCCTGCTGAGGGGTCTCAGAGGCCCAGGGGTTCTCCAGAGGCCTGAGGGTCCTGGCTCAACTCCTACCTGCACCTCCCTCCTGGGGCAGAACCTGGTGGGGGGGGCAGTGACAGGGAGACCGGATGGGAGAAATGGAAGCATACCAAGATCAGCCGGACTTGACCTCCACTTCTCCCAGCCCCAACCTTCAGGACACACTGGAGCTCAGGAGGGATCAGAGAGTTGTCAAGAAAGTCCCCCCTGCACCCTGACTTATTCCACTAAGCCTGCAATTCTCCATAAGCTTTGCGCCTCTGAGTTGAAGCCTAAAGAGGAGACAGTCCAGTAGGGTGATTGTCCAGGGACTCTGGACTCTGTTTTACCTGGTATGATTGCTCAAACCAAGATTTGCTGTGTGACGCCAAGCAAATTATAACCTTTCTGGGCCTCAGTTTCCTTTCAAAAGACTTTTAGGGGAACACTCTTACACTGTTGGTGGGAATGCAAACCAGGGCAGCCACTCTGGAAAATAGTAGGGAGCTTCCTCAAGAAGTTAGAGATCACTCTACCCTACGACCCAGCAATTGCACTACTGGGTATTTATCCAAAGAATACAAACATAGTGATTCAAAGGGAGCACATGCACCCAGATGTTTATAGCAGCAATGTCCATTATAGCCACACTATGGAAAGAGCCCAGATGTCCATCGACAGATGAATGGATAAAGTAGATGTGAGATATATATGTATATATAGAATATATATATAATATTGAAATATTACTCAGCCATGGAAATGAATGAAATCTTGCCATTTGCAACGACGGAGATGGAGCGAAAGGGTATTATACTAAGCGAAATAAGTCAGTCAGAAAAAGGCAAATATCATGTGATTTCACTCATGTGAAAATTAAGAAACAAAATAGATGAACATAGGAGAAGAGAAGGAAAAACAAAATAAGATGAAAACAGAGGGAGAGACAAGCTGTACGAGACTCTTAACTATAGGGAACAAACTGAGGGTTGCTGGAGAAGTGGCTGGGGGATGGTGTAATTGGGGGATGGGCATTAATGAGGACACTTGATGGAATGAGCCCTGGATGTCATATGCAACTGAGGAATCACTAAATTCTACCCCTGGAACTAATTAAAAAAAAAAAAAGACTTAATTTTTTTAGATCAATTTTAGGTTCACAGCAAAATGGAGAGGAAGATACAGAGATTTCCCATATACCCTCCCCCGCCCCCACACACTCAGAACCTCTCCATTATCAACATCCCCCACCAGAGGGGGACATATGTGAGGACTGATGAACCTCCATGGACACATCATGGTCGCCCAGAGTCCGCAGTTCCCATTAGGATTCACTCTTGGTGTTGTACATTCTGGGGGATTGGCCAAATATCACTCCAGTGAAGCATGAGACAGCTTCGCCGTGCTTAAAATCCCCCAACCTGCGTGTCCCTCCCTCCCTCCCCACTAACCCCTGGAGCCACCGAGCTTTTTACGGTCTCCATAGTTTTGCCTTTTCTGGAGTGTCCGACAGCTGGAACCACACTATGTGTAGCCTTTTTCAAATTGGCTTCTTTCACTTAGCAAAATGCACTGAAGTTTCCCGCCTGCCTTTCCATGGCTGGGTAGCTCATTTCTCTGTATCACTGAACAATATTCCGTGGTCTAGATGTGCCACAGTTTATTTCCGGATTTATTATTTATTTATTTATTTTGATGGCACTAACTACAGATAGACTCACACGCAGGCATGTACCTGGTTATTCCTTTGTAGTTATTCACGGGGAACGACTAGCTGTCCCTCAGTAGCGGGCTAGCTGAATGGGTTATAGTACTTTGCACAGATGGGAACACCCTGCAGCTACCCACAGAAGGGTGAGGCCATTCTTAATGTCCTGACGTGAACGATCACCAGACTTAGCCTGGAGTGAACTTAGTGAACTTAGCACTCAGTGAAAAAAGCAAAGTGGAGAACAGTGTCTCTGGAAAACGATTTCATTATTTACGCGAAACGTAAGTAAAGAAGCAATAATAAATATATTATTAGTTGGTGTCTGCAAAGACTACCTCCAGAAGGCCTTCGAAGAAGCAAAAAGTCTGTCTCCTGGAAGGGAACTAGGGGCTAGAGTTGGGGGGAGACTTCTCATTGTATGCGCTTTTTATATTTGATTTGGGGATGTGTATTATCTATGCTTTAAAGTTAAAAGGTGTTATTTTTAAAAGAAACAGGCAAAGGAAACTAACAACTCCTCCACTATAGGGATACATGAGAGTCTGATGGGGTGATGCAGGGCCCAATCCACAGGGACCAGCCAGTAGGTGGACACTATTTATGGGCTCCTGTCCCCACGCATTTGTGGCCATCTCTGGCTGGGGAGACACACAGTCTAGCGGTGGAGCTGACCATGCAGACCCTCACTGCTCCAACTGTGGCCTGTGGCCTGCAGCGGTAGCAGCTCTGGGAGCTGGTTAGCAATGCAGAGTCTCAGGTCCCGCCCCAGACCAACCACATCAGGACCTGCATTTTCTCAAGACTCCCAGGGCCTTGTGCACATATTAAAGTTGTTAGAGCTCTGGGGCAGTGGATAGGGAAAGCAGAGAGAGGTCAGGCCAGGGAGGGCACTGTCCCAAAGAGTGGGTCAGGCCTGTGCGCCCCCACAGGGGAGAGCTCCTACCCCAAAACGTTCCCATCTCCATGTTAGCCCAGGATCTCCAGATTTGGGTTCCTGGGTTGAGAACCTGGCAGACCCTGTTGCCATTCCCCATACTCGATCCCAGCCTCAAGAAGAAGCCCGGCGCTGTCAGGGAACAGGGTGCCTCTCACCTTCATTCCGGCCACGTCGATGCGGGTCCTCACCTGGAACTGGGCACCTACCTGGATGACCTTGGGTATACAGTAGAGTAGCATGTTGTTGAACTGCCGGAGACAAGGAATGGTGAGGGAGTGGGTAGTGGGCAGCAGGGCAGGAAGGACGGGGAGGCAGAGCTGGAGCACCCCTGCGCCTCCCTCTCCTCTCGCCAGGCTCCAGGTCAGCTCCCAGGAGTCGCAGGTGTGATAAGGAAGGGGCTGTCTATCTGGCCTCCAATCTGACGAGGATGGTCACTGAAGAGTCGCCCTGCCTGTGGGCCTCAGACTTACAAGGCCTTTCTCATGGGGGCTCAGGGCTACAGGGGCTCATGGGACATTACAGCCCCCTCCTCCAGACCTCCAGGGAGGACCAGTTGCCAGATTTCCAGGAGAACTGCCCCCCCCCCGGCTTCGTGAGTGCCAATTTGGGTAGTTCTTCTCACCAGCTAACCTGATTCTCTCCCGCTCTGCGTTCCTAGAGCAAGTTTAATGTTTAAAGTTCCTAGAGCAGTTTAATACTGTAAGGTTTGGAGCCTAACAGACTGGGTTCCAATTCTGCCTCTGTTGCTTCCTAGGGCCTACCTGAGAAACCCCTCAGTTGGAAATCCTGAGGCCTAGCCTGTGACTTGTCTAAAGTCACCGGGTGCCAAAGCAATAACGCCCAGAGAAGCAGGCTCTTCCCTGCCTCTCCCATGGTGCCAGGCAGACACGAGGCAGGCAGGACCTGGTGGGGAGTGGCCCCTGGACCGCCCTCTCCAGGGCAGGGGGAGCGGGCCACTTAGCATCCTCGTACCAAGAAAAGGTAGCGCTCCATGGGGTCACTGCGGCGGAAGGAGATTTTGAGGACGGGACCTTCGCGGAGCAGGGTGTTGGAGGGGTCCACTATGTCATCCTCGAGGCCCAGGCGCTGATACACATCCCACAGGTCCTGCAGCCGCTCCTGGGACAGGGGGAGCACCCTCAGCCAAGGCCCGGCAGGGCTCACCTGCTTCTGGAAGGTTTGTCTTGTGTGGACAGGGACGGGAGGTGAGGGGGAGGACAGCAGAGGCCGAGGGGATGAATAGATAGTGACCTGGACGGCTGGGGGGTGGGGTGGCTGAGAGCTGCAGGGAGGAGGTACAGGGCCCCTGGGGATGCCTGCTGGTCCCACCGCTGAGGGCTAGATGCTCACCATCTCAGTGATGGCTGCGTTGGAGTGCTGAGCGGCCAAGAAGATCATGTCCAGTGCTTCTGAAGGAGGGCAAGGGCCAGAATTATCTCCTAAAAATGTGGGGCTGGGAGCTGAGGCAGAAAGTCCTTAAGGCTTAACAAAGGGGCCCGAGAGTCTGCTATGAGTATGTAGGTGAAGCCTGGCCAGCACACGGGATGACTGTGTGATGGCCGCCATTTCTCACCCAGAGTGGAGAGGCTGGAAGCCACTGAAAGATAGGGCTTGGGCACTGGGCTTCTGTGACCAGCTCATTCCTTCCCAAACCAAGCCAGACCCAGAGGGTGCTGTGGAAAGAGCACGGGCTTTGGTATAATATAGCCATAGCTTCAAATCCCAACTCTGCTCCTTTCTGGCTGTGTGACCTTGGGCAAGTTGCTTGATCTCTCTGGGCCTTAGTCGCTATAAAAAATGGTTAATGGTATAGATAATGTCTAGGAAGTACCAACAATCAATGTTGATAGCTGATGGGGTGCTCAGTCAATAAAGGGGAGTGGCTCAGGCCTCCCTAGCCCCGTGGATTCCCGGGGGTGGTGTCCTCACTCTGAGCATCGGCCCGGTCTGGAGCCTGGGCTGGCAGCTTCTGGACGTACTCCTTGAGCAGCAACTCATAGCGTGGGATTCTCTGCACAGGCTCCAGCATGTGATGCTGCAGAGTCAGGCTGCCGGAGGCCTCGCTGCTCTTGGGGAGGGATGGGAGGAGGAACAGTGTGGGTTGAGAGTGGGGAAGGGCAGAGCGGGCCGCTGAGATGGCCAGGGGTGCGTGGGGGAGTGGGTGGGGCAGACTGGCGTGGGAAGCCTGTGCAAGCAGCTGAGCGGGAGGTGCCCCAGATCCCTTGGGGAATCTGAACCAGTACCCACCAGGGTGGCGGTGCAGGCTCGGCCCCAGCCCTTGCCCAGCCTCACCTGAATGCGGGTGATCACCTCCTGGAAGGGGGCAGACTTGTCAGTCCAGCTGGCCAGCAGCTCAGCCGCTCGCTCAAAGTTCTTGACATACTCACTGTACATCTTCAGGAATGGGGCCAGTTTCTGGATGACGTCACCGATGCGGGGGGTAGCTGTCCTGGAAGAGGGCCACCTGTACTGCCTTCAGCCCAAGGATCTCCTCTCTCGACTTCAGGCAGGGTCAGGTTAGGCCAGGCTCTCTGAACCACACAACCCCCCAAAACAGTCCTTCTGCTGCACTTCTGGGTGCAGGCATGGGGGCTCATCACCCTCACCCACATGTGTGGGGTCCAGCCCCCTCAGACTCTGAGCCCCGAGGGCAGATGCTGCTCTCTTCCACCCGCAGACCCAGCATAGCGTCGGGCCCCCACCACACATCCCGAAACCACTTGAGGCAGCTGACATAATGGCAGCAAGGGCCAGAAGCCAAGCACCGTCCAAGACACGCCACGGGTCTCACCCCATTTAATTCTCACACCTCTGTGCGGGGTGGTCATCGGCCCGTCTTAGAGATGACGGAACAGCCCCAGAGGGGTAAGAACATATGCAGGGTCATATCGTGGTAGGGCCTGAAGATCAGCCCAGGGGCTGTGACAGCAGAGCGATGAGGGGCCCCACGGTCCCTGAAGCTGGCCTTCCTGAGTTTGATTCCCAACTGTTCCACTTACTCTAGCTGTGTATTCTTGGACAAGTCACCTAACCTCTCTGCATCTCCATTCTCCCATTGGAAAAAAAAAAACAGGAATGGTGGTAAGCATAAGGTCATCTTTAAAACAATAACAACAAAACACCCAGGGGTGTCTAGGTGGTGAATTTGGTCAAGTGTCTGACTCCTGGTTTCAGCTCAGGTCATGATCTCAGGGTCATGGGATCGAGCCCTTTGTCTGGCTCTGAGCTCAGAGTGGAGTCTGCCTCAGATTCTCCCTCCCTCTCCCTCCTACTCACTCTCTCTGTCTCTCAAATAAATAAAATCTTTTTAAAAATCTTCAAAATA
This sequence comes from Mustela nigripes, assembly GCF_022355385.1. Lineage (NCBI taxonomy): Eukaryota > Metazoa > Chordata > Mammalia > Carnivora > Mustelidae > Mustela > Mustela nigripes. The sequence goes on from NC_081561.1 coordinate 66,286,838, forward strand.
AAATAAAAATAACAAAAACCAACCCACATTTTATCATGAAAAACTTTAAGCCGTCATGAAGGAAAAAGAATATAATAATGAGGCCCTATAAATCCGACTCTGAATTCAACAACTATGGACATTTCTCTTTGCTGAAGAATTTTAAAGGACACCCCAGTCCTTGTGGCATTTCTTTAGCAAAATATATGAAGCAAGTAATTCCTCCACCAAATGCTTCAGTGGTCATCTCTGAAAATGAAGACAGTTCCTTGCATCACCGCACAGGAGATGGGTTTGAAGAATCAGTGAGTTCATAGGTATGAAACCCAAGGCCGGGTATGTCAGAAGCCCTCAGTTAGCACTGCCTCTTTCCACTGGCTCTGAAGTCCCTCAGCCTGCTGGGGACCGACACACCCCCTTCCCCAGGACACACACACACAGTCCCTTAGCACCCACGTGTCCAAGCCCCTTACTGTGAACACAGACTGAGCCCAGGGGAGCTGATGGTCTCCATCAGCAGGGGCAGGGGTCCGAACAGGCCAAAGCCAGTGCCGCGGGTGTCTGCACCCTGTCCCGGCCTGGGCTGCGGCCATGGGGGCTCAGGTGTTCACGGAGGACCTCTCACCAGTCGTCCAGCCGCCGCTGCAGCTCCGGGAGGAAGAACTGTGCGTGGAACTGGTAGATGGAAGAGATGTTGGAGAAGATGAGCCTGACCACGTCCTCGGGGAAGGCCTTGCTGGCACGGGCCTCCCTCAGCAGCTCCTGGAAGAACACCTGCAGCCGCGCCCGCCAGTCACTAGGTCCATGGCCGAGATGAGTCCCCCAACCCCACCCCGCACACCCGCCCAGGCGGAGACAGGCACAGCCTGGGGCCTTTCCAGGCCCTTCTGTGCTCTGGGGGATGCTTTCACCTCTTCAGCCTCCCATAATCCTTGAAACAGCCTCAGGAAGAGACAGAAAGGGCGGTATTCTGCCCACTTTACAGATGGGCAAATGAAGGCCTAGAGGCTCAGGGACTTGGCCGGGGGCTGGCCGCTAATGAATGTCAGAAATGGGCCCACCTCATGTCGGTCAAGGTCTTCGACTTCACCAAGCTAAGGATCATGCTCCAAATGCACAAATATTTAACCCTCAGGCTTGGGGCTTCTTAAGAATGTGTGAAGTCTAATAACAGTGAGGACTCTGCGGGCGCGCGGCAGGGAAGGCCACGTGCACTCTGCTACATGCGAGGTGCCGGCCTGGGCACCAGGGCTGGAATGGCAGGTGGCATCAATTCCCTAAATCATTTCTGCCCCAACTCCAGCCAATGGGGGTGAGAGACCGAAACTTCCTCGAATCACATGCCAGGTCCTCACTCTCAGCGCCAGTGAGGTACACATAAGGGAGAGTGAAGGTGGGGAGAGGAGAACTGGGTGCTGGGGCTCAGAGCAGGACAGGGCAGTATTCTGGCCCCTGACCTGGTCTAGCAGATGTAGTCGGGCCACGTAGGCCTTCTCTGTCTCCAGGAGCTCCTGGACGATCCTCTTTTCCTCAGGCTCCTGCAGGCGGGTCAAGGGGGAGAAGGAGAAGGAGAGAGACAGCTCTGGTCTCCTCTGATGGGGACCCTGGGTGTAGTCTCCAAAGATGTCCCAGTGAACGCCCACTTCCCGGCACTCATGCCCTCCCACAGTGCATCTAGGCTGGCGCCAGGATCACTTTAACAAAGAATGGGGCAGGAAGTGGGGCTGTGCCAGACCTGGTCCAAAGGCCTAAAAGGTTTGGAAGCTTCTTGGAAGCTTATGTTCTCTTGGGAGCCAGGAACCACCACATCTGGAAATTTGGCTGCCCTGATGGAGAGGCCATATCAAGAGGAGAGGCCCAAAGACCTCAGTCAGAGAGACAGCCAAGGGCCCAGCTGTACCAGCACCCCAGCTGAACCCAGCTTCTACTGTCCCTACCCAGATACCGGGCTTGAGAACTGAGCTGTCTTGGGCATTCCAGCACTGGTCACCATCTGACTGCAGTCATGGGAGAAACTCTATCATGGGCTGAATTGTGTCCCCCTCCCTAAATCCATACATTGAAGGTCTAAAGCCCCAATATGACTGTATTTGGACATAGGGCCTTGGAGATGATAATTACAATTAAATGAAGTCATAAGGGTGAGGTCCTCATCCAACAGGACCAGTGTCCTTAGAAGAGTAGGGACAGACCCCAGGAGAGTATGTGCATGAGGACACAGTGAGACAAAAGCCATTGATAAGCCAGGACAAGAGCCTTCACCAGACACCCACCCTGCCAGCACCTTGATCTTGGACTTCCAGTCTCCAGAATCGTAAGGAAATTTATTTCCGGTAAATCGCCCAGTTTGTAGCATTTTGTCATGGCAGCCCCAAGCTAGCTAACACAAGCCCCAAGTGAGACCAACAGAAGAACCATAGGGAGCTTTCTAGTCAACCCAGAGATTTGTGAGAAATAATAAATTGTACTCAGCCACCACATGATCACCCTCCCCATTTTATAAATGAGGGAACGGCACAAAGAGGCACTTTAAAAGTGCTTTGCCTAAGGTCACACAGTTAGAAAGCAGAAGAGCTGGGGCATGACCCCTGGTGGTCTGGCTCCAGGGTGTACAGGATCATGCACCCTAGCCCTTGAACTCCACAGACAATCAAACCGACACCCAGACTGGGCAGGTGACCCATCCAGGATCAGTCTAACGGCAGCATTTGCACTAGCCTCTATTTCTAGTTGGAATTGTTGCCTTTTTCGGGGGATAAACTGAGGCCACACTTGGGAAGGGTACCAGTTCACAAAATGGAGACCCTTCTAAGCTGCGTGGCCTTGGACAAGTTCTTTAAGCTGTCTGAGTTCTCATGTCCTTGCCTAAAAGATTCCCTCAGTGAGGGGCACGGGAAATGATGCCAGCAGTGGGGTGCACTGTAGGCATTAACCAAAGGCCATTAAGAGGAGAGAATCTAGCTGTCAACTGATCTCTGGTGACATAAGACCCCCGCCTAGGAAAGTGCTGGCTTTGGTTGGGGGAGAATTTTCTGGGAGGAGGTCAGTGAAGGGGTCCCCCCAGCTCCCCACTTTTGCTCTAGCCCTCAGGCACCTGTGTCCCTAGCCCAGGGTCGGTCCCAGGCTGGCAAGATTTCCTCCAGGCTCCACTGGACAGTTTGTTCTTCAGGGAGCTCAGGTACCGCCTGCTAACCATCCTGGGCTCAGACCCCTGCAGGGTCTCCCCAAGGTTGGGCTCCTTCCATGGCTCTGCAGGTGGGGGAGCCCTGCCCCCAGGGCAGTGATGTTCGATCTCCAGCTTGCAGACTCTGGATGCTGCACCTGGAGTCCTGAGGTGAACAAAACAGATTTGAGGGTTTCCTGGCTGTAAAATAGGAAGAAGGATAGCACTTCTATCCTTATGGGTAGGGGTTATGGGTGGGGATTATGGGTGATTAATGCAAATCACAGGTATGAAGTGGCCCCTGCACTCAGAATGAATTTGCTAAGTAAAACATCCACTTCCTTCCCCAACATCTTCTTGGAGGGAACTCCAGTCTTCAAAATGAGTCAGCTTAGACTTGTTTTGTTTTCTGGAGAAAAACATACTTCCCTCTTTAAAATGCAGTGAGGAACCCCTCATCTGTATGCAGTGCTTTCTAAGTGGCCCCAGATCACCCTCACCTGTACATCTCACCTCTGTTTTTAGTCTCTGTGGCAGGAAAGGCCCTAAAATCTGAGTAACTTACATATGGAGAGGAGGTGGGAGCCATGGAACACTCTACAGGGAGGGCAGAGTTGCTGAAGCTGGGGCTTTTCCATGGGAACCGTGCCCTCTACATCTCCAGTGGCAGGGGAAAGGCAGTCTGGAAGCAGTTTCCTTGTTCCTCTAGGAATGCCCTCTTTGTGTAGCTTTATGTGTGTTTATCCTACTACTAGGTCCACAGGCTAGTTAAATTCTTTAGATAAAAGAGGCCACCCTCACTGAATATATCCCACGATTTGGGCTATCCCCATTTTCTTTGGTATGGAAAGGCTTGCAATAAGACAGACAGGCTGGTAGATGGAGAGACCAGACATGTACAAAGTCTCCAAAACTCTGAGAAAGGTTTTCATGACCCTGGTTTTGCAGCTAAGAAAACTGAGGTACAGAGAGCATTAGTGACAAAGCTGGGGTGACAAAGATGGGATCCAGATCAGGCATGCTGGTTCCTGAGACCTCACCATAAACTGCCCCTCCCCATTTGAGTTAAGGAGAAGCAGGTCTGGAGGGTCAACATGTCCGCCCCGAGTCCCTCAGCTGTTTGGTGGGAGAGAGAGGATTGGAAACTAGTCCTCATGGCTCCCCATGGGCTCTTCCACCCCTGTCTGGCACCCTGGTGCCTGGTTCCTCAGCCCGTGGAAATAGCTGGATCTCTGGCTTTCTGTTCTACATTTGGTTTCAGCTTCTGCATTTCCTCCAAGTGCCCCAGGCCAGCTTCTGTTTCTTTTTTACCCCTCAGTTTCAGATCAGCTAAGGTGCTGGGGAGACCTCACAAGAAAGCCAAAGCCAAGGCTGCTGGTATGGGGTCCTCACCCGATAAAGGGTGGCTCTCACCCTGTGAACAAGGCATCCTCTGACCCCATCCTGGTCTGCAGGCTGCCTCCTCCTGCCCAGTGTTGCCTGGGCCTGGCACACATGCCAAGGGTCTCCACTGGGCATGCCTGGCCTGTTGAGTTGGGTGGTGCTCTCTCCCCACACTCCAAGGGGTGGATGGTGGGCCAGGAAGGGTGTGCCTAGAGCTGTCCTCGGTGCTGAACTAGAATGTGCTTAGCAAAGAACTCTGGGAGAGGCGGGGTAAGGTCAGGAGCTCAAGAAGATGAACCACCCTTCTAGGCCCACATCTGTGCCACATCCACTGCAAAGCCCACAGAAGTCTTTCTCTGTTCTGAGTGCCCTCAGCACAGAATCTAGGCTCCTCTTGGGAAATCTATTGTCTGTGACCTGGCATCACAGTGATTCCATAGCTTAATGGTCAAAGACAGAAATCCTCTCAGCAGGGATCATTCTTACGGCTCCTGTGTCCACTACAGTTCCTGGGTGATGCTGTGTATCCCAGGTCAAGTCCCAATGACTAGTCCATGTGGGGGTACAAAGACCCCTGGCTTTGCCTCAATAGAACAACCTGATGGAAATCTCAGCTCCAGAGCTCCTTGGGACAGGCTGAGGCCTCTGTTGCAAGTATACACAGTTCAGCTTCTCCCAGTGCTATATCCTGCACCGACAAGTGTCATTCCCAAAACTATCCCCAGTAAATCTACTGAAGCAAATTTCTACCTTAGAGTCTATTTCCAGAGAATGCTACCGACAACAGTTTTTAACACAGTGCTGGGTATAAGAGACACCGGCAGGGGGATGCCCAGGGTGGCTCAGTCAGTTAATCATCTGCCTCCGGCTCAGGTCATAATCCCGGGGTTCTGGGATCGAGTTCCAGCGTCGGGCTCCCTGCTCAGTGGGGAGCCTGCTTCTCCCTCTGCCTGCAGCAACCCCTGCTTGTGCTCTCCCTTTCTCCCTCTCTCTGACAAGTAAAGAAATCAAATCTTCAAAAAAAAAAGAAAAAAGAAGAAGAAAAGAAAAAAAAGCCTGCAGAGTAGATTAATGTCACACAGACACACACACACCGCCAGGGCCACCAGTAACCTCCACACATCCGGCCCAGTTTTTTTCCCTTCAGATACGAGCCCCTATCCATGAACCTGAGGCATTTTGAGCCTCCCTGCCTCTCTGTACACCCACAGTCTCATCAGAAGGTAGGACTACAAATAGACCTACCCTCTGGAGGCTCTTAGATAATTAAAGGAAAAAAGTCACACAAGTCACTTGGAACACTGTCCCAAACGTAGGCTGCTGATCCGTCCAGGTTCGCCCAGTACAGTCTCAGCTTTTCCTTTCGCCCCCTTCCCTCCGCCAAAAAAATTTAATGGCATCCACTTCCAGTTTTAATTGTGCCCTGATTGGAATGATAAATTATACGGTTGTCCTACTTATAAAGAGTGTCTGATAAGCATCACTATCATTGCTGAGGGAGAGGCAATGGGTGGAGTCCTGCAGCCCCAGCACTGTGGGGCCCACCCACACTCACTCAACTACACACCTCTGGACTGTCCCCAACACATCTGTGCACACACCCTCCCTGCTGCGCAGCTCCTGGGGCCTGACTACACTCCTCCATGCTACCAGGAATCCAGGCACAGCCCAGATAGGAGGAGGTGTCCAGCATGGGCCCAGAGAGAGAACTGCACTGTGGGGGGACCAAGGTGGCCCGAGTACTGATCCTTAACCATGGAGACAGGGAGGGCCTGGGCTCCAGGCCTGGTGGTGGGTGGGCAGAGGGGGGCCCGGGCTGGACAATGGAACTACAGGGAGCCCACCGGTTGGCTCTGGCGACCCTTGCCACCCCCACCACCCCATACCTGCTGTTTTCAAACACGGTCACCAGACTGGACACAGATGCCAGCTTCTCCTTACTCTCTCCCTCCATTCTGCAGGCCTCCATGGTGGTCCTCAGCTACCCCCTGAAACAGGGCGGGAGGCCTCCAATCAGCTCCCTCAGCCACCCTCACCTGGGGTCACAGAGGGGCTAAGGCATCCTGGAATGAGCCCTGGTCTTTCCAGAGGGCTCAGTAGGCCTGCTCCCAGCTTCAGAGTAAGGAAGGAGAAGTGGTCCCAGAGCCACAGCCCCAAAGAGGAAAGGCCCGTGCTTCCTCCAGGAGGGAGGAGCCTGCTCAGGCCCCATCCTCCCTCACAGGGTCTGACCTTATGCTCTCAAGGGGGCAACGGGACCCAGAGGCAGTTTCTGGAGCCCTCCCATGGCTGATCTTGACCAGTCACATTTCTCATAAGGCCCAGTGGATTTTACTTGAGATTTTCTCAGCAACTTCTTTTCTGCATCTGACCAGTCGCTCACTCTATGAGGAAACCACTCTTTTCAAATTAAAAATAGATCACAAACCTGTTAAGGGCTCGCAGGAAGGAGTACAGAGCTGCTCTCACCTCCCCATCTGGGCTCTCATTTTAATGGCTACTGTCTCCACCTCCTTGCCCCAGGGGAGAGCAGCTTCCTCCCCGAAACTCTGATAATAACAGCTAACGCACACTCTTTTTAGTGCTTTACAAGCATTTTCTCATTTAATCCCACAATAACCTTATGAGGCAGCCCCATTACTACCTCCATTTCACAAAAGAAAAAAACTGAAGATCAGAAAGGTCAAGTAACCTGACCAAAGTCACCCAGTGAGGACACAAAAGAAGTCAGATGTCCAAAGCAAAGGTGAGCTGCCTACAATTCCAACAGAGATTTGGTTGAGAATCCGGATGACCACATTCTTGCTTCATCATCCCCAGACTGCCCTGCTCTTAGCGTGCCGGGTTGTCTCTGCTGGAAGCTTCCCCTACCACCCGGTCTCCCAGCCCTTCCACAACAGATGCCCATCTCCTAATCCCCCTTACAGCTTTACTGGCCCTTCAGGGCTCTCCCACTGGGTTCCAGTCTCACTGGTCCTGAAGCAGGGCGCTCCACTGAGACTCATCTTTGTCCTCAAAGCCTAGGGACTGGGCCTTAGTCATCTGGATCCCTCATGTGGATGGCACAGCTTCATGCCCAAGCACCTGTAAACCCCCGGGGGCTCACACACCCACCTGCCCCACCAGCTCAGAGCTTCGCCTGAACAATTTCTTCTAGCAGATGCCTGACTACTTCCTCCAACCCTAAACTTCACCAATCCTCTCCATTTCTTTTCTTTTTTAAGATTGTATTTATTTATTCATTTTTCTAAAGAGTTATTGATTTGAGAGAGAGAAAGGGAGAGAGAGCATGTGAGGGCAGGGGCAGAGGGAGAGAATCTTCACAAAGACTTCCTGCTGAGCACAGAGCCCAAGGGTGGGAGTGGGGGGTGGGGAGGCTGGGACTGGACTCAATCCCACCGCCCATGAGATTGTGACCTGAGCCAAAATCAGGTCGCAGATGCTCAAGAAGGACAGAGCCACCCAGGTGCCCCAGTCCTCCTCACTTTCTGTTTTCACATTTTATCATGGAGAAGTTAGAACACATGCAAAAGTAGACAGCATAACATAATGCGCTCACATGAACCCATAACCCAGACCCAACAACCATCAACTCATGGCCAGTCCTGCCTCATTTGCAGCCACATTCATTCCCCCTTATTTGGAAGAAAATACTCAATGTCAAATGATCACTCCCATAAATGTTTTGGTGTGTATCCAAAAGATAAGGAAACATATATATATATATATATATATTATACACACACATCCATATATGGTAATAGTATTCCCTATATGCATACACACATATGCTACATACATGTATATGCCTATACATAAGACAGTACTACCATTTCCATACCCCAAGAGATATTTACCAGTAATTCCTTGAAGTAATCGAAAACTGAGTCAGCAAAGATCCAGTTGCCTCCTAAATGTCATCTCCAGTGGCCTGAGTCCTCCCCAAAAATTCATCTGGTAACCCTAGCCCCCAGCGTGTCTATATTGGGAAACAGGGCGTTTAGGAAGTAATTAAGCTTAAATGAGGTCATATGAAGAAGGTCCTTTTAAGGATTGGTGGCCTTCTAAGATAAAGAAGAGCAATCTCTTCACGCCCACCTCTCCCCACAGCCTGCACACCCTCTGAGGGGAGGCCATGGGAGGCTAACCAGGAAGAGAGACCTTACCGGAAACAGAACACCGCGAGTGCCTTGATCTGGAACTTCAAGCCTCCAGATAATGAGAAATAAGTTCATGCTCTTTTTCAGCCTCTCGGGCTGTGGTATTTTGTTATGGCAGCCTGAGAAGACTCATCCATCATCATTTTTTTTCTTTCTTTCTTTTTTAATTTGGAGCTATGGGCTCCTGGCTGATTCAGTTGGTGGAACGTGTGACTCTTGATTTCGGGGGTCATGAGTTCGAGACCCATGTTGGGGGTAGAGATAACTTAATAAAAAAAAAAATCAGGATTCAAATAAAGTCTACAGATTACAATGTCCCACCTATGAACTCCCTTTCCACTCACAGGTTTACTTCACTCTTTTTGTTTTCCCACACAATACAACTCAGAGGACACTGGGTTGCTAGCCCTACAGGTCCCATGGTCAGGACTTTGCTGATTGCAGGGCTGACCCCTGGATTTCCTGTCCATGGTGGTTCAATCTAGGGGCTTTGCTCAGATCCATTTTTAACTGCCACTTTTTCCTGGACGTTTCCAGGTCTGGGGAGGACTCTTCTTGGTTCTCTTCTTCCCTAGACTGCAGGACCCAGTTGCTTCCTCGGCCTCCCACCAGACTGTACACAGGCTCCCTGTGGGCAGGGCAAGTCCTCAGGCCTGGATCCCCAGCCCAGCTCAGGGTCCAGAACATAGAAGGGCCTCAGGAGTCCTGTGGAATGGACAGATACAATACCTTGCGCCCAGAGGCTTGTCTCAGCCCTCCGCTGCCAGTACCTTGGGCTTCTAGAGTGGAATCTAGGCTCAATCTAGGTCGCAGCATGACCTGCCCCTCCCGTGGGATGGGGAGAGGACACAGGGACATCTGACAGCCAACTCTGAACGTGACACCGGCGCCATCTGAGTTGCATCGGCCCAGGAAGGAGAGTCATGGTGCCCGCACCCAGAACAATCCTCCAGGGCTCTGCATCCCTGGCCCCCCACTTCCTCAGCAACTCCATGTTCCTCCTCCCCGGCTTGTTCCTCACCTGCCAGTACCTTCCGAGGCTCCGTGCAGGGCCTGTGGCCTCAGCAACACACAGCCCGCACCACCCATTCAGAACCTACCCCTGGGCTCAGAGGCACCCCTCAGCCTCAGGACGCCCAGCACCTTCAGGACATCACCAGAGGCACGGCCCACCTTCACTGCCAACTCCAAGCCAGAAAAATTCCCAAATTCCTTGGTATGCCTTCCAGACCCTCCCAGTCTGGCTCTGATTAACCTTCCCGGCCATTTCATTCAGGTCTGGAATGGGACCTTGAGTGGTGGCTCTGTGCCATGTCACCCAAACTGAGCCAAACCATGATTCTAGAATGCTGACCATGGATCCAGGAGGGGCTGCGGCCACTGTGCTCGCTCCTGAGGCCATGCCAGTGTAGTTCACGCTTGTTGAAGGGGGTCTGGGTTCTCTACCCAGGTCCCTCAACCTGTCCAGTTCCCGGGACAGCTGGCTGGTTAGCTCCAGGACCAATGGTGCCGGCTGCTCCTGCAGGTCACCTGGGTCATCGAGGTTGGTGGCTTGGAGGCGGGAGCCTGCCCTTCCTGCAGACACCCAGCGCTTTTTCACTGGTTCAGTTCATTATTGCTCCCCCCATTTCACACCCACCTCCCGCCCCCACTGCCCACCTGAGGAGCTTAGACTCACTCAGAGGCATGGATTATTTAAGGAGCGGCCCTGGGGTGCCTGGGTGGCTCAGTTGGTTAAGTGTCCAACTCTTGATTTTGGCTCAGGTCATGATCTCAGGGTCATGGGATTGAGCCCCAGGTTGGGCTCCCGCTGGGCATGGAGCCCACCTGGGATTTTCTTTCTCCCTCTGCCCTTCTCCCACTCCACACTCTCTGTCAAAAAATAAAAAGAAAGGCTTAAAGAGCTTAAAATGCTCTTTAAGTAGCTTTCCTGTCATAGAAGGTCAAATCCCACACTCTCTATCACTCCCTGTTGCTCTGCTTCTTTTGTCAAATCCGACCTATTTGCTTTGCAAAGGCCAGTAACTGAGTTCCACTTTTCCTCATGTGTGGAATGGAGATCATGACAGAGTCACTCTCCCATGGTGGGTGTGCACATTAAATGGGAGAGTAACGTGTAAGGGCTACAAACATTCTTACTCTTTTTTTTTTTAACAGATTTTATTTATTTATTGGACAGGGAGAGATACAGCGAGAAAGGAAACACAAGCAGGGGGGTTGGTGAGGGAGAAGCAGGCTTCCTGCCGAGCAGGGAGCCCAATACCGGGCTCGATCCCAGGACCGTGGGATCATGAACTGAGCCAAAGGCAGCTGCTTGATGACTGAGCCACCCAGGTGCCTCAACATTCTTGCTCTTGACCAAAGACCTTTGCTATGGTTACCTGCTGCCTTGACCAATCACTTCCTTTTCCCCGGAAACAGCCTGTTCACTTCCTCCAGGAAGCCTTCCTTGCTACCTACCACTGGCATTCCTTTTCCTCCTGAGAGACCTGGTATGCGTCTCTGTTTACTTTGATGTCGTCTTCCCCACGTTACTAAGGCACCCACGCAGTTAACCAAGTATTTCTTGAGCACTTATTGTGTGTCAGCATTAGGCTTGAAGTTATAGATGAAACTCAGTCCCTTGCCCCTTAGATCATAGTTTAATTAGGAAGATGGGCCTGTTAACCACTAAAATATAATGTGAGAAATGCTCTGAACGAGGGTCCCAAAGACGGGACATCAAAGTCTGTAGAGAATAGTGGGTACTATGAAGGAAGTCTTCCTGGAAGAGGCAAACTGAAGGGTGAAGGATGAATTAATTCTCCAGGTAGACAAAGTAGGAAAAGGCTTTCAAAACAAGGAATAGAAGCACCTGGGGGGCTCAGTGGGTTAAGCCTCTGCCTTCGGCTCAGGTCATGATCTCGGGGTCCTGGGATGGAGCCCCTGTCGGGCTCTCTATTCAGTGGGGGAGTCTGCTTGTCCCTCTCCCTCTTCTCCTCCCCGCTGCTCATGCTCTCTCTCTCTCTTTCTCTCTCTCTCAAATAAATAAATAAAATATTAAAAAGAAGGCACAGCATGTGCAAAGGAAAGGGGTGCGGACTTCAGACACCAAGGCTAAACGGGGAAGAAGAGCAAACAGTCCAGCACATCTGAGAGTCCAGGAGCTGGGGAAAGGAGGCACACAGGCTGAGGGGAGCCTGGGGGTCTGGCCTTGGCAGGCTTTTTCTGCTGAGCTGAGATGCTTGTGAACCAAAGGGAGTGGGTACAGAGTTTTAAGTAGGGGAGTCCCTGAGCCTCTGGGCATAAACACGTCTCCCTCTGAGTGCGGGCGACCTCTCCGCTTCAGGGCTCTTGTGGTCCTTGGCACGAGTAAGTCTCGTGCTTTCTCTCCTCTGCTTTCAAGCCCTAAGGAGGCTGGATGAGCTCATTGCCCTGCAGCCCAAATAGGGGGAAAGTTGGAGGGACACAGGCAGGGAGGGATACCCAAGCAGGAACGGCTGGGCTGGGCAGTCACATGGCTGACTGTCTCAACAGCTCTGCCCTGGGCTGCAAAAGAGGGCTTTGTGCGCAGTCTGGAGGCATCCAAAGGAGCTCTCACTAGCAGCCCTGGAGCAGCAGGGGGCATTCAGGGAGTGGGGGCTGCTGGGGAAGAAGTGTCAGAATTTAGGACCTGGATGCTATGTGTGCGTGTGTGCGCACACGGGCCCACGTGTGTGGTATATGTCTGATGTGTGTGTGTGTGTGCATGATATGTTTGTGCGTGCGGTGTGTGGTGTGGGGGGGTATGTATGTATGTATGTATGCGGTATTTGTGTATATGTATGTACATACACGGGAAATCTCCAGGGGTGCATGAGGGTATAGCTTTTTCAAGGGGGAAATGAAGACACCGGGGGAAAGCATTTATCTTTAGCAAGCTAAAGCCCAGGAGGGGACAGAGCAGTGTGTTCCCAAGCCTCCCCCTTGCCCCCACCCGCCTGCACTCAGCCTCAGTCAAGCACAGCACCTGCTGAGAGCTTAATGGCCTGTGACAGGCTGTGGGGCTCCAGGGAAGACGCAGGCAGCCAGCTGAAACCCATTCCTGAGGCTGATGCGGCCTTGCCACCCCAACCCGTGTGTGCACACCACCTCCCAGCCTCCTTTGCCCCCCAATTTGTCCTCTACCACACTACCGGTCTTTGGGAGGCCCTGTGCGGGGTGGGGGGGTGCTGTCCAAGTCGGGGGCATGGAAGGGCAGAGGCCACACTAGCAGTGTCAGTGCCCTTCATTGCCAGTCCCTGATTTAGGGGGAGAAAGCTGCAAAAGTCCCTCGTAGGAAGACTCGGCTCCCTTGTCCTCTCCCAAACAGCTAGAATTTTCCCACTTGTCCCTCAGCTGGAAATCCCACAAAAGCCCTCTTGTAGGAGGACTCAGTGCTGCCGCCTGCCCCCTTCAGCGGTTGTGGGGGCCAGCCCTCAGGTGGCTGTCTGTCTTCCTGCCCATCACCTTTCCCAGAAAGTCTCCCCTATTTGCCTGCTGTATACCCCTGCCCCTTTGCAGTCTGGTCCGGGAGTCCTGCATGTTTTCGGGCCTCACAGTGTCATTACACAAAGGTACATCGCTCCGAGGGGAACACAGGGAGACCAAAGCAAACACATCCATCAGCGTGTGCTAAGCAGAGCAGCTGCCCTAGGGCCGCCAAGGCAGCTGGAGGACGAGACAGTAAATCTGTGTCAGCCTTGTCGTGGGTGGCCAGTGAGGACGTCAGCGTGCAGCATAAACAGCTCTTTCTTTTTCAGCGTGCGAACGATCAGGTTTCAAAGTTGGCATTCTCGGGGATTGGGCAACGTTTGTGCCAGGCCCTGGCACGCACCCCACTATTCAGGAAGGACTCAAGGTCACCAGAGGCAGGCATCAGGTGGGGCGGGGAGGGAAGCAGCCTGGGAAGCTGGGAACCAAGAGGGAGAGGTGGGGCTGGGCTGACCGGATGGTACAGGAGGCAGGAGGGAGGCCCCTGGGAGGCTGGGAGGGAGCAGAGGGAGGGATTGTGTTTCTGGGGGAGGAGGGGGTCCCCTCCACAGAGCCAAGGCCCAGGTCTGGGCAGGAGGTACTAGAAGGGAGCCAGCCGGGCACAGCCAGAGCCCAGGAACCGTGCCAGGCCGCGTCTGAGGACACGCCCGGAGTGTGAGCACACCGCCAGCATGTGGGGCCTCACAGCTCGGGTCACTCCTTTCATCTCCACACGGCTGTGGGCCCGTCTCGAGGACCACTGGGGCCTCTGCTGCAGTGCCCAGAGAAACCCAAACAGTCTGGAGAGGACTGACAGGTTTCTGGGTGGGAATAAAGAGAACAAATTGTTCCTGCGTAGCCAGCTGCCCTGCCCACGGCGACCTTTCTTCCGCGACCTGCTTCCGGACGTGAGCTGCCTCTTCAGGTCTTCCCACACTTCGGTTCTGCCTGTGAGAGCCCCCCACTACTGCACTTGCGCTGTTACTAAGCTTTCTCTTACCCGTCACCGGGAGTGCTATTTCGTAACCCACCACGCAGGAGCCCACTCGGATCCAGTCCTCCCATCAAACGGCAGCACGAACCCCTCCTTTCTTCCCACCGGCTTTATCCCTTCCTCCCTTCAGCAGAGAGCCCCCATCCTAGGAACCTGGGAAAAGAAGACAAAGGATAGGCCCAAAGCTTGCCTGAGGCCTTAGTCCTTACGAAAGCCTGAGAGGGCAGGACATCCGCTTGTTTGTCTCTGTGTCCCCAGAAATGAGCACAGGGCCTGCTGCATGGTCAGCCCTCCCCAGATCGTTCCTGAGCTGGCCACAGAACACTCTGAGGATGTGGGAAGGGGTCGCGTGAGAGTACAGGATTCTCTTTCCTCACTCTTCTGCCTTCTCTGGGTTTGGCTTTCTGTCTCCCCACCCTATGCTCTTCTGAGGGCTCCAACAGGAGTGAGCCACCACCCTCCCCAGACCCTCACAGGGCAAATCTGAAAGAGAGCTGGCTGAACGTCCACTACTCTTGTCTTAGTTTCCCCACTATCTTCGAAGGCTCCCTTCCATAGGTCTACATTAGTGATATATTTAGTTTATGTCTCACTGGGAGTCATAGCCAAGTCCACAGCCAATGGTCTATAAGGCCCAACTCCCTGACTTCATTTCCACCACTCTTCCCTTTCTCACTCGGCTTAAGCACTTGGCCGCCTCTCTGCCTTTCAAATTGCCAAATGATCACCTCAGGGCCTTTGCACTTGTCATTCTTCCTTCCTAGACCTCTCTTCTGCCAAATAGATACCTGCATGGCTCACCCTCTCACCTCCTTCAATTCTCAGCTTTAACGTCACCTTCTCACCAAGGCCTTTCCTCTTTCCCACACCCTCCCCAAATTGCAACCCCACCACACATTCCCAGTCCCCCTTCCCTGCTTTATTTTCCTCACTTCTCACTTTCTCATATACTGATTTTTTGGTTATGTGTAGTTTGTGTTTCCCTCAGTAGAATGTCAGGGTAGAAAGGCAGGCATTTCTGTCTCTTTTGCTTACTGCTATATCCCCAGCATCTACAACAATGCCCAGCCACATAGTATGTACTTAATAAATATTGGTTGAAAGAATCAAGGGGAATTTTTACTTTCTGTCCCTCTTGATTTTTCACAGGGCAGAAGCTCTAGGGCGCTCAGTTGCGGGCACTGTGAACCAAAGCTCATTCTGCCTCTGTCCTCTGCTGGAACCCCAGCCCCAGTCTTCTGGACCAGATCCATCTTCCCCTTCATTCAGCAGCGGGGGTGGGGTTAGCCACGCCTCCTTTGCTGTCCCACCCCTTGACTGCAGGCAGGAATGGGAGTTACAACCGGAGGAGGGACCGCTGGTCACTGCGTGTGACTTTTCCTTTAGTCCAAGAAAAAGTCACCCTAAATAGTGCTTCTTGAAGAAAAGAAAAGGTGCACACTGGAATCACCAGTGCGGCTTTCTCAAAGCATTTTATTTTATTTTTTATTTATTTGTTATTTTGAGAGAGTGCACGCACAGGCCAGTGAACACGGGAGGGGCAGGAGCAGAGGGAAAGGAAGAGCATTTCAAGCAGGCTGCATGCCTATATCACAGAGCCCCTCGCTTGATCCCACGTCCTTGAGATCATGACCTGAGTTGAAATCAAGAGTCAGACGCTTAACTGACTGAACTACCCAGGCACTTCAAAACATTTTAATTTCCAGATTGCATCCCCAGAGATTCTTAGTCAACTGTCTGGGCTGAGGACTATGTACTTTTTTTTTTTGTGAAACTTCTTTAGTGATTCTAATGTTAACCAGGCATTACCAGGGATCCAGGTAATGCCCTGCCTGTGTTCTGGTATCCCTCGATGTGCCAAGTCTTGCTGAGCACCCAGAGTGAGCACAGGTACTCCAAGATGCCAAATGGCATCTGTTTCCTCCAACTGGGGCAACTGTGATCATGCATGGGCATTCGTCAGCCCACCGTACACAGACACACACACACCGTGCTACCAAAGAGCAAACCAGAGGAGGCATGGTCTCAACTAGGATTTACAAACTCGAGTAACCTTTTGGGCTTGTCCTGAGGACAGCTTTTCCTCTGTTATAAGAGGAACTCTCGTCAGGATAGAATGCAGGCCTCCTGGTGTCCCATTTTGTTCTGGTTCTTCCCCTAAGAGAATTTATATTTGGGAAATTTACTCATTTATTTTATTTATTTTTTAAAAAATATCTTATTTATTTATTTGACAGAGAGAGACACAGCGAGAGAAGGAACACAAGCAGTGGGGTTGGAGAGAGAGAAGCAGGCTTCCGGCGGAGCAGGGAGCCTGATGTGGGGTTCCATCCCAGGACCCTGGGATCATGACCTGAGCCGAAGGCAGATGCCTAACAACTGAACCACCAGTCATCCCAAATTCGGGAATTTTAAATGAAATAACCCATCCTTTCACTTAGAAGAAAATCCCGATGCTGCCAACACGTTGCTAACCCCGGTGATAAAGTCATTGACCTGCCAAATCTTCCAAAACTGACCCCCGTTACGGTGGGCTCAGGATTTCACATGATCGCTTTGGGGCAGTGTCTATCATCCTTCACATGCAGGGTAGGAGGAAATTGCTGGTTCCCGAACCACACAATGCTGAACAGCTGCTCGCTCAGGTCTGTTGGGGCTCCCCAGAAGCTTCATGAGAAAGGCTTGTTGCTGCCCTATGCTGGAATCCCTTCCCGCTGGCTTGCACCAGTCAATCACACCTATCTCTTCCCAACTCCACGCCCAGAGACATATCACATTAACAGCCTGAAATCAGTCACAGTGAGAGTATTTCCACCTCATGAATTGACAGGTGCTATAAATCGGAATTGTTTTTCTTCTTCCTAGAGAACCTGTTCTCGAACTGACCAGCATGCTACTACATATAAGGATTTAGACTCCGCCAGGGGCTGGTAGGGAAGCAGTAGAGAAGGGAGTCAGTCATGTTGTCTTTCTAGTAACATAAGGATTCACACGAATGTCTGCAGTTGACATTCAGGCAGTGTCTTCCCTTAGATACCTACTAAGAGGAAACTAGAGTCTTAGCCCTGAAATAGCTTTTCCTCAATTAAGGAATCATGGTCATACAATAAAATGCCCAAGTTTTAAGAGAACAGCCTGCTGAGATTTCCCAAGTGCACCCATGTGTGTAATCACCACCCCAAGGGAGACGAATGTTTCTACCCCCTAGAAAATTCCTCATGCCTCTTTACAGCCATTCCTCCCCCATAGGTAACCACTGTTCTGATTTTTATCGCCGCAGATTAATTTTGCCTGGTTAAGAATGTTATGTAAATGGAATCACACAGCAGGTGCTCTTTCGTTTCTGGATTATTTCACTCAGATTAATGTTTTTGAGGCTCATCTGTGCCTTTGCCTGGTATCAACAGCTCTTTCCTTGGCAGGCCTGGATAGTCTCCCATTGAATGATATCACCTCTCTCTCTGTGTGTGTCTTTTTTTTTTAAAGATTTTATTTATTTGAGAGAGAGAGAGAGCATGAGCAGGAGGAGGGACAGAGGGAAAGGGACAAGCAGACTCCCTGCTAAGCAGGGAGCTAACAGGACCTGGGGCTCGATCTTAGGATCCTGGGATCATGCTACTTAACTGACTGAGTGACCCAGGGGCCCTGGATGATATCATCTCAATCCCCAGATTCACCCAAAACTCTGGACAAGGGTCTAATCATGTTTGATTTTTATGGACTACTGCAGAAGAAACTTCTCCCCACCTCTTAGGATTAAACAGACGTTTTGACATTGGCTGCGAGATTCAGATAGATGCACCTTACTCCCCTGAGCAGAGCACAAAGGGCAGAGCACAGAGCAAGAAGGCATTTGATCTTCTGACACCGGTGTGAGCATGAGCTCAATGAGATGCTCCATCTCCCCACAGTGCAGAGGCCCTAATTCCCCTCTTTGCTCTTAAGCATTTCATCCCAAGGCCTTGGGGCCTGTTAGTCCCAAAGTTGTCTCCCCTATTTCCTTCAGAAGGCTTAGTGATTCCTCACGCCCATACATTCCTGGTGACCTGCACAATACGCTGGAACTCCTGAGATGGTCAGCTATAATGGAACTTCTTTTGGCATACTTTAGAACAAGAGTTGTTTCCTGAATTGGGTGGCTCTCTCTTAGCATGCTTCTCTGCTCCCCTAATTCAGAGAGTCCTCTTAGACAGGAACTGCTGGGCAGTTACTAGCTAATTAGAAGCCTCTAACTCCTTGGGTGGAAGCAGCCCTACACCAGCAAGGTAACCAACCTGCTTTGCACAGAACCCCAGGGCTCCATGACAGAGGGAAGGCCGGTGCTCCCCACCCACCCGCACCCAGAGTGAACAGAGACAGCGGCCAGAATGTTCTCACCCAGAACTAGTAAACAGGGAGCCTACATCTAGAACAACCCCATTTTCTTTAAAGCAGGGTAAATTCTCCAGTATCCGGTGTGCCTTGCCCCTCCCCGGGTGAGGCCTGACTTTAGCATCATGTCAAATTCAGTCCTAACCAGGTTAGGGAGATGTCAACCTAGCTGCAACAATGGGTACTTAGTATTTCGTATTCTCTTTTCATTGTAACAATAGTTCCCCACAGGACTCCAGGGTTTGGTGGTTTATATACTTGGCAGTTCTCAAGGTCTACAGCAGTCTTATTTCTTGTTAATTTTCTGCTGTTTGATCCTACTTTGGGGCATATGGGTCTTCCTAAAATTTTCATTCTGTAAGTGGTGCTACCATAATAACTTTGTACAATTATTTATTTATCTACCTTAAAGTATTTATTTATTTATTTGACAGAGAGACAGAGAGAGACAGTGAGAGAGGGAACATAAGCAGGGGGAGAGGGAGAGGGAAAGGCAGGCTTCCCCCTGCTCCAGCAGGGGCTCCATCCCAGGACCCTGGGGTCATGACCCGAGCCAAAGGCAGACGCTTAACAACTAAGCCACCCAGATGCCCCTGTACAATTTTTTAAAGTATTTTTGCTTATTGATTCATTTTCTAGAAAACATTTGATAGGTTTCTACCATGTGCTGGGATCTGTGCCAGCATGAATAGGCCAGTCCTGCTCTCAAGGAATTTACAGTCTAACAAGAGAGACAGACAGGAAAGCAGGCAGCCACAATGCTGCCTGGTAAGTAATTGCAGATGGTCATGGGACCACAGGGGGCCACTAATCCAGCCCAGAGCTCACTGCTTTATAGTTCTAAGTACTATTAAATGTAAGTACTTAAGTATAGCTCTAAGTAAGAGTTCTAGGTTGCTTAGTAGATGGAACCCTGAGCAAGATTTTCTTTCATTCAATCATTTCAATAAGTATACTTCTCATTTCTAAATCATCTGTTTGATTTCCTTTCAAATATCCCTGTTCTTTTTTCACACTGTCCTTTTCCCCAGTACTTCTAGTCTCTATTTTTGCCTTCATTTGAAAATAAATACCCCCCCCCCCCTTATAGTCTCTTCCAGATTGCCTTATTATGTCTAGTTCCTGGGAGTACTAATCCTCCTTTTGCCCATTCACTTTCATGATAGAATGTGTTTTGGAATTTTTTTTTTTTTTTTTTTTTTTTACTGTGAGGACTTTTTTCCCGTTCCTCTTGGTGTCCCTGTGAGCCCTGGGTTGTAGAAATAGAGTTGTGGCGCAGTTTGCATTTGCTTCTGCTCAGATCCCTAGAGATATAATTGCTTTGGCTGATCTATTTTTTACTTTAATGCCTTTGCTTAGGGAAATTGTTCAAACACTTAAAACCAACTTACTCAACATTTACTGTATGTATGTCCCCATATTCCCCTATTTGGTGGGGAGGAAGATACAAAACAATGCAAGGCAGCTACATTGTAGACAATGCAACACAATGTAGCTGCCTTTCAGGAGGCACAGACTCAAAGGAACAAATACACACAAAAAGTTGGTGACCATGTGAGACAGAGTAAAAGGCCTAGCAGTGAACACCAGTCAAGTTCAGAAGGAAAAACAGGTGGAGAAAGATGGTGAGGAAAAGCCCCAAAAAGGAGGTTTGTGTTACAGTTTCAGAAGTAAGGTGAGAGGAGCTCCCCTCCCAGCCCACTCTCCCACTTCTTCCCATCCAGAGCCTGACTTCCAGGTGGAGACTTAGTGTGCTGTTGCGATGTTACCCGAGGCTGTGAATGAGCCTGATTTTAAGGTTTCTGTTAAGAAAGCTAAATCCGAATCCAGGCAAAGGGAAGTAATTTAGAGTGCTCCTGAGAGCTAAAGGTAGTTTTGATGACAGTGTGTTTGAAGAGGAAAACGTGTAACTTGAAAGGGCTACAAAGCTTTGTAGTGATTGAGACCACAAAGAGCCTGGGTAAGAGAGCCCAAGGAAGGGAGAGAAGAAGGGAGGGACGTAGATGGGCAGGATTTGGATGTGGGCAATGTATAGAGTAATAATTGTCAGGAGTGGCAAGTGGGGGGGGGGGGGGATGGCTTTTAGGGGGAAAGATACGAAGAGAGTCAGAGCAGCCTGCAGGAAGCCTGGACCAAGGGGTCAGAAGGCATACCTCTATTCTAAAGAACCTTCCCACGAAGAACACAGAGTAAATACCAGATGCCCCCACTGCGCTGTGTCCTTGCAGACTCTGGGATACTCAATTTTTTCCATATAAACGTTTACTGAGAACCTCCTCTCCCAGCAGTGTTGTTGGGGCTGAGAGTGGGCATGATTACAAACAGGGACAGGGTACTTGCTGTAATAAGTACCTTCCTTGCAGGGCTATCACGAGGATTTTTTTTTTTTTTTTAAAGTAGTCTCCACACCCAGCATGGAATCCATCGGGGCTGGAACTCACGACCCTGAGATCCAAACGTCAGCGGAGATCAAGAGTCAAGAGCTGGAGGTCTAACCGACTGAGGCACCCAAGGGACCCCTCCACGACCGTTCTTGAGTTAACGTGTTGCAAAGCACTTTAATATGCCTGGCATATAGCGAGTGTGAGTTGAAGGCCAGTTATCATTACCCATTTAAATATTAGACTTTCGTTGCCCAACTCAGTGCCTGTGTATCCTCCCATTTAAAGATGGATTAAAACACTCACCCCGTAGTGAGGGAGATACTCAAAGACTTTAGGACAAAATACTTTCCTAACCGTGGGCTCTAAGGAACTTTCTTCAGCTACAAAAGAGGGAGACCAGAGTAGCTAAAGGGCTCCTAAATTTAGCACAGCGGGGAGGATAAAGCGGCAAGACAAGACTGGAGAGCTAGGAGGAGCTCCGACTGGGGAAGGAGGCCTCGCCGGCGTCAGTGCCTGCGCTCCGGCCCGCAAAGGGGCGGGCCTAGAACTGCGGAGAAAACTCACCAAGCCGGGGAGGGGGCTTGGAAGCGCTTCAGACCGTACTGGGGGCGTCTGGCTGGCACAGCCGTCGAGCCCCGCCCCCGCCGCCTTCGGGGGGGTTCCCGGGGGAGCGCCTCGGCAGGCGGCTTGCTTCACACTTCCAGAACCCCCGGCCCGGCCCGCCCGCGACCCCTTGAGCCCCGGCTTGCAACCCAGCGTGGGGTCAGTCACCAATTGCGCCCGAAGGCCACATCCGGCGCGTACCACTCGCCGCGCCACACACCCGCGCTCCCCCGCAATCGTGAGTGGTGCGGCCCCGCCCCGCCCCTTGACGCCTGCTAGGGGCGGGACGCCCTTCCGTCACGTGACGGGGAGTGACCTCGCCGCCCCGCGCCATGGGGGCTTCGGACCCGGAAGTGGCGCCCTGGGCTCGCGGCGGGGCCGCGGGGATGGCGGGAGCCGGAGCAGGAGCTGGAGCTCGCGGTGGAGCGGCGGCGGGGGTCGAGGCTCGGGCTCGCGATCCGCCGCCTGCACACCGTGCACACCCCCGCCACCCTCGGCCTGCGGCACAGCCCTCTGCCCGCAGGATGGACGGCGCGTCCGGGGGCCTGGGCTCCGGGGACAACGCCCCGACCACCGAGGCTCTTTTCGTGGCGCTGGGAGCGGGCGTGACGGCGCTCAGCCACCCGCTGCTCTACGTGAAGCTGCTTATCCAGGTGCGCGGCCAGGGCGCCGCAGGGAGGTGGGGGCTGATGTGAAGGTGACAGGCCGGGATCTGGAAGAGGATGGGGGCAGGGAATCTATGGCGACGGATTTGGGGATGGGGCGATGTCGGCAGGTTTAGTGGGCTGAAGGAGTGAGGAAGAAAGGAAGCGTTGAGGGACTTGGGGGTGCAGGAAAGGGGGCGAAGGGGTAGAAAGGACAGATTTGGGAGAGGATGGAAGGAACAAGGACTTTGGTGTGTGCAGGGGAGGGATCGAAGGAATGGGGAGAGGGATTTGGAGGATGAAGGAACGGAGGCCATGAACTTAGAATAGGAGGGAAGGGGCAGCATTTTAGGGCGAGTAAAGAAGCAACAGAAATGGGGGGAGGGGCGGGAAGTTTTGGCGAATGGGCGGGGAGGAGGATTGGGGGCCAAGACAGAGTATTTAGATGAAGAGCACATACTTAAGGGGGAGGGTAGCAGGAGCTTGGGATTTGAAAGAGATGGATTTAAAGCTGTTTGAGGGGACAAAGGACTGGAGGCCAGGGCCAAAAATTTAGGAGAGAAAAAAGGGCATCAGACTCGGGGAAGCGGGGGCGATGGGGAGGAGACGGTGGATTTAATGGTATGGGGATTTAGTGGGAAAGGGCGAAGGCAAAGGATTTAGCAGGGGAGAGCTTTGCGTTTGCAGAAGGGGGCTCTGGATTTGATGGCGACGACAGATTTGGTGGGAGGAGGGGTCAGGGTGACGCGTTTTGAGGGAGGGGAACAGATAGGGCGACGCAATGGGGGAGGGGTGTGATGGCGATTTGTCTGGAGAGGAGACCGAGGAGGAGGAGGCTTTTAGGGGGAAAGAGGTGACGCATTTGGAAGAGAAAATGAAAGTCACACCTGGGGTCGGGAGATGGGACTTACAGTCCTTGTATGGGGGGGAATGGGTTATGGAGTTTTGGAATTGGGCAGAAGGGGCCGGTGGAACATACTGTGGCAGGATAGGTAGAGGCTGGCAGAAACTGAGGCCAAGGAAGGACGACTCTGGAATGGAGCCATGTAGGGGCCCTTGGCCTATAGTGGTGGCGGGCAAGGCCTTGCAGATGAAGTGGGCTGCTTGAGAAAGGGAGAGATTGAGCTGGAAGGAAGCCGGGTGGAAGGAGTGCATTTGGCAGAATTAGGTGGACAAAACTGAGATGGGCACTGTTTAGATAGGGGTGGTTCCAGCCACGACTGATCACTGAAGATTTCGCCTAGAATTTTCTAGTGAGGAAGGGAAGGAATAGAGGGGGTAAAAATTGACATGGAGGCCAACCAAGATTTGAGGTTGGAGTTGAAGTGAATGGGCACCAGATTTACTGTCTTTGTGACAGGACTGAGAGAGTGGGAGATACAGTTGGCATGGGAGCAGTTGAAATCTGGGGTCCAAGGAATGGAGCAGTAGATTTTTAGGTCTGACTGGGAACATGACAAGGAATGAGGAGATTCAGTCAGGGACACTAAGATGCCTGACTGGCATCTTACGGTGACAGAGATTTGAAAATAGCTGGTGGGGGAAGATTGAAACTGGTATTTGGTTATGATCTGGGAGCTGATTTTCTTAAGGAATTAGGGCTGCATTTTCAGCAGTAGAGATTACAGGCTTGGGAGAGAAAGTGGGGCTTTGGAACTGATGTTACCTGAGAAGCAAGGGTACCGGGAGCTGAGTTTTTCATCTGACAGAGCAAGATTGGGTGAGGGCTGGGTTTTTAGGGTGGCAGCTAGGAGGGTCTCTGGGATAGAGGATGCTGGAGTACATCAGGAATTGGTGGGAGCGGGGAGGGGGTTTCACAGGAACGGAGTGAGGAGGGGCTTCATGGTGGATTTGGTGTACAGTGAGAAGAGCATTGAAATACGAGTGATTTGAAGAGGGAATTGGGTATGAGGGAGACTAGAGGGTGAAAAGAACTGGATGGGTAAGGATGGTGCCCCCAGTTGGGGTGACAGAGGTCATCTTTGTGATCTGAATCCAGCTCGTGCTGAGTGTAACATGTTTCAGGGTGAAGTATACCTTGGGAATCAGGCATAGTTTGCAAAACAGCAGCTCTCAGTCTGGGGGCAGGCAAGTGGCAGGATTGGAGTGGCAGATTCAGGGGTTGGCTAGATCAAGTGGACAAGAACATGGAGTCTTGGATCGGGGTTCGTCCAAGTCAAGTTTCAGGAGTTGGAGGTTTGAAGGTGAGGAACTGGCTCTGCCAGTGTCGGGTGCAGAGCCGCAGCTCTGGCTCGGGGAGGACTGGCTTAAAAGATCTGGGGATGAACTAGGCTGCATGTGACTTGGGCACAAAGAAGGGAAACTGGGATGAGGGAATGGGGCTGAGATGTGTGCCTTTGATAACCCCAGGTGGAAGCTAAATAGACTCGGCAGATTGGGGGGCTCTGGGGTGAAGGGACACAGCAGATTTAAAGGTGCAGGTGGAATTGCTAGGACCCCCAGATGGTGACTAGACTGAGACAGCAACAGAACAGTAGTAGCTCAGACTTGGAGTTGAGAGTGGAAAGAGAATAGCACCAATGGAAGGAACAAAATCAAAACTAAAGGTTTTCCAGTGAGGAGGGGAGGTTCTGACACCTTCGACCATTTGTCCGAGATGGGGAAAGATCTAGAGGGGGAGGGCTAACAGCTTGGGTCAGCTGGCTCATCCCTTTCCTTCAACTCCCCTGGGCTACAATTTCATTTTTTCGAAAAGAAGGTGGCTATCATGGAGGAGTTTCTTCATGTACAGTCAGTGATCTGTCACGTAGCTCAGAATGACGTCCCCAAGTGACAACCAGAACTTTCAAAACACTTGACTACGGTAAAGAAGAGACGAAATTGGACCAGGAAAACACTAGAAGCATGCCTAGTCCAGTTTTTAAGGCAGAGCTCTCCAGCCTTGCCATTTCTGTTCCCTGCTACATCCAAAAAGAGCTGCTCTGGTCCAGGTGCTTGACTGCCTTCCTGTGAGGGACAGGGCTGTGTTCTGGCCCCCTGCCCAGGAAGGGGACTTCTCGCACCACTCTTAGGTACTGGTCTAACTACCTTGCCTGGCCATAGAGTCTCTCTCCTCAACAGTTGGCAGCATCATAAATGGCCTCACACCTCAGGAGAGACACCCCCACCCCTAAGGGGTGTGGGTGGCTGTGTCCTCTCCTCTCCCCCATGAGTTTAACGGGTGCTATAATTATAACCAGCATCTATACAGCAAGAATTACGATAGCCCTACAGAAATGAAGGGGTCATTGTGTCACAGGGATATGAAGTAATCAAGATTAGAACACAGATGAAGAATTGTTTGAGGAGCATCCGGGACTGGAGGTAACGGTTTGCTGTGCCTGGGAGCCAGAGGGACAGACTTGTCCGCCTCTCCAGTGGGGGCAGTCAGGAACTTGAGTGTGGGGTGCACCCTGGGGTGGCTTACTCGGAGGTGGGCCATCTGAAGTTCGGGACTGAGATGGGGGTTTAATGTGTTTGGGTGTTGGTGCCTTTGGGATTGAGATTGGACTGAAATGTTAGTCCAGAGATGGGAATTACCTGAGATTTATTCTGAGATGAGTGCAGGGTTCAAAGTTCAAAGTACATAAAAGGGCCTGGGGGCTTTCTGCACTGGAAATGTCTGGAATCTGAAGGTGAGAATGTTGGGGGACAGGGCAACTTGGATTATGGTAAGGGTGTGGTCTGGGACTAGACGTTTCCATTGGTTGAGAGCTTGTGTGATGCTGATGGTTCTAGACTGCCGATGACATTTTTGGTACGTTTTGCCATGGAGAATACCCAACAGGAGCACCATTGGAATGTGTGGGTGAAGAGGCAAAGGCCTGGGGGCATGAGCAGCCATGAGCCGGATCAACAGTGGAATCTGACCTTCCTTTTTGTGTTTGTTGATTCTGAAGGTGGGTCATGAGCCAATGCCCCCCACCATTGGGACCAATGTGCTGGGGAGGAAGGTCCTCTATCTGCCGAGCTTCTTCACCTATGGTGAGTCTGCTTCCCAGGCCGGAAAGCCCACACAGACAAAACGTCAGCCGGGAGCAGGCCCAGCTGGCCCCAGGGCACACGCAGGGGAGCGTGACCCCGTGTCCGATGGGCAGGGGGCGGAAGGGGTTGAAGTGTGCCCAATGACATTGGGTCGCTAGGGTGGGAGCAGGTAAACAAGACAGCTTTGGGAGCAGGTAAACAGGATAGCTTTGGTCCAGCTCCACCGCCTGTAGCTTCTGGACACTGGCCCCTGTCATCCCTGCCACCCCAAGTTGTGCCTGAAAATGGGAGTCCAGGGAGGTTTCCCTTTGCTTTCGTAGCATTCTGGCCCTGTTACCAGTGTTTCTGCTTTGCTGCTACGCCAGCAGGAGGCCTTTTCCAGCAGCTTCCTGGGTTCTTTCCCTTCCTCCTCTTTCCCCTGCATTCCCCAGGTGGTGGGGCCTCCTCGAGCATCTTCCCACACTAGGCACAGAGCAGCCAGTGCCCAGGGCATTGCGGTTCACCTCTGGCCTGCCCTGAGCGGCCGCTGGAGCTTGGCAAACTGCTTTGCTGGCCCCCGTGCTCCTGGTGTGCGAAGCCGTGGCATCTTCTTTATCCAGACCCTTTGTCAAGCATCCCATAGTTCCTGCTGTGGCTCTGCTGGCTAAGAGGTCTCTTCCCAGAGGCCCACCCCTGGAGAGCTCGGCCCGGGCTGCTGAGCCCACCTGGCTGCCTCTTACTGCTCATGCCCAGGCCTCCAGCCGCCAGCTGGCTCAGGCTGTCCCAGCGCACCATCAGTGTCTTCCAGTGCCCACCCTCACCGGACTTCGCTAAGTGTGCCCTCGTTCTCCATGTTCACAGTTGGGCTGATGACCTCCCCCCCTGCCCCAGGCTTCCTCCACTTCTGCTCTTCATACCTGTTTGGTCAGTCCAGAATGATCTCTGAAAACCTCTCTGCCAGATAACCTGGGACTTTGCCTCCTGTCACCTTTCTCTTTTTTTTTTTGAAGTTTTTTTTTTTTACTTTGTATTTTTTACTTATTTGAAGGAGAATGAGAGCTGGAGAGAGAGCGTGAGCATGCACACAGGATGAAGGAGAAGCAGGCTCCCTGCTGACTAGAAAACCCTATGCAGGACCCTGGGAGCATGCCCTGAGCTGAAGACAGACGTTTAACTGACTGAGCCGCCCAGGCACCCCTTCCCCGCCCCCTGCCTTTTTCTTTTTAATTCCACACACTGTTGGCAGAATCTGATGTCACGGCTCTCTTCCACTTTGCCACCATGGTGTTGAGGAGCCCATGGCCAGGCCAGACATGTCATTTTGTGGGAAAGTGTGTTCATGTTTGGTTTTATATAGAAACAGTCTGGGAAGGGGAGGGGGAGGTCACAGAAGTAGGCAGGCACGCTGACCGTTGCATGGAGAAGCTATAGGGTAGAGTGAACACGGGTTTTGTGGGAAGCTGGGGCAGCGAGCTGCCAGCCCCTCCTGGTGGCTTCTGTGCGTTCTCTGGCCGTACGAGGGACCAAGGGTCAGAACCAAGACTGCCTCTCCTCGTGTCACAGAGTGCTTCCCGAAAGCACTCAGGGTGAAGGGATCTTGACCCACATCTTGCATCTTGAAGAGATGAGCAGAGTTCTGTGCCCCCACTCACCCTGAGTAGAGAAATGTTGTTTCCATCCAGATGCTGTAAACATACAGCCATTGGGCAGTTGAAGATAACCGTGCCTGCTCTCATGTGAGAGCAAGGGGGCTCAGCTGTCTCCTATCTAGACAACATCTACTCCTCTCCAGGTTGCGATGGAAAGTGCCACAGCTGTCATGATGTTCTTTGGTGTAATAGCCTGGAGAGTTTTTTCCAGGGACTGCAGAGAGACTGTGGAATGACTGAGCCTTGGCTGGGCCGTAGGGATATTTTATACCTTTCTCTGCTCTTACTTATTCCTAAATCACCTCTGAGATGAGGGGGAAAGGGGTCCTTACTCCTTTTTTTTTTTCTTTAAGATTTTATTAATTTATTTGACAGCGAGAGACAGAGCCAGAGAGCCCAAGAGAGGGGAACAGCAGAAGGAGCAGAAGCAGACTTCCCGCTGAGCAGGGAGCCCAATGCAAGGCTTGATCACAGGACCCTGGGGATCATGCCCTGAGCTGAAGGCAGATGCTTAACTGATTCAGGCACCCAGGCACCCCATCCTTTCTCCTTTTTTACTGGTGGCCAAATCGGATAGAAAGAGGCTAAGTGACTCACTCTTGATCACACTGAGGCTTTATCCTGCCTGCCTCTCTTGCTGCCTGGAGCTCCCCTCCTCCAAAACAAACCTTCCTCCTGCCTGTTCACTCTGTCAATCAGGGCACCCTGCCATGTCACCCAGTGTCCGGTCCCCTCCTATTCCTCTCTTTCCAGCCCCATGCTCATCTCAGAAAGCCACATATGCAGGGAACAGGTGCTCTCTGGCCCCACTGAAAGCCTATTCTAGCAGTGACATTGAATTTGTTGGGTTGGCAGACATGTTGCCGTGGAGAGAAAGGCGCTTTTGCTGGTTTCTGCCACTGCGTGGTGCTAAGGAGCTGAAGTTGGGTCTGGGAGGGCAGCATGGTATCTGGGAGAAAGTTCTGCTAGCTTCTCTTCTAGGTATGCAGGTTTATAAGAATACATCACTTTGGGGCACCTGGGTGGCTCAGTGGGTTAAAGCCTCTGCCTTCAGCTCAGGTCATGATCTCAGGGTCCTAGGAGCGAGCCCCACATCGGGCTCTCTGCTCAGCAGGGAGCCTGCTTCCTCCTCTCTCTGACTGCCTCTTTGCCTACTTGTGATCTCTTTCTGTCAAATAAATTTAAATAAAATCTTTAAAAAATAAAAAGAATACATCACCTTTTTGAACATAGTTTAAAAGTTTATATTAAAATAATAGAACTTTGGATAGAGCATGTGATTGGCTCAGTTGGTAGAGCACGTGACTCAATTTTGGGGTTAGAAGTTCGAGGCCCACATTGGGTGCAGAAGTTACTTAAAAAAAAATAAAATCTTTAGAGGCATCTGGGTGGCTCAGTTGGTTAAGCTTGGTTTTGGCTCAGGTCATGGTCTTGGTTTTGGCTCAAGTCATGATCTCCGGTTCTGGGATCAACCTGACGTCGGGCTCTACACTCAGTGCAGAGTCTACTTGTCCTTCCTCTGCTTGTTGCCCCCATCTGTTCCCCCGACCCCTCACATGCTCTCACTTTCTCTCTCAAATAAATCTTAAAAAGAAAGAAAAAAGCACTGACTCATTCAGGTAGGGTCCAAGTTCCCTGACTGCTTATGTTTTTTTCTATAGAACAGTTCACTGGTGCCTGTTTTGGTTATTTCTCCACTAGCTTTGTCCCATCCCCCCACCCCCACCTACTCTCCCCACCCCCTGCTGTGATTCATAAATGCTAATGTGTACCAGGTGGGAGCCTGGGTGCAGCACAGTGACAGTGACAGGATGAGGACGGCCTTCTCCATGGTGTGCTCAGGGGATTCTGTTTGTTCCTTTTTCCCTTTCTTCCTCCCTTAGGTTGCAAACTTCATCGTTGCCTGTGGGCACTCTCTGCCTTTTTCTGTTTTCTTGCCCCCAAGGAAAACATTTTTTTAAAAATTAATTTATTTTTCCAGTGTGGGGCTTGAACACATGAAGCTGAGATCAAGCGCTGAATGCTCCCCTGACCAAGCCAGCCAGGCGTCCCAAGAGAAACATTTTTTATGAGCAACAGAAGTGGGTTCTGGGTTGTAGCGCCGAAGTTGCTGCGTTAAAATACCATATCCCAGCTAGCCAAATATTTCTTCAAAGTTAAAATATGTGACTTTGTTGGTTGAAAACACATTCTGAAGGTTTTACCCAGAGAAATGGGCTAGAGAAGACTTTGGAGTTGGGGCCCAATTGCTTCTGGAGTTTTGGATAGAAAGCTGTTCCTTCTGTGACCGAGGAATAGGACACATTTGGTCTGGGAGTGAGTGTGATGTGGAGTGAGTTCGTCTGGCCCCAAATCTGATGCGGCCATCTCTGCTTTCTTATAGCCAAGTACATCGTGCAGGTGGATGGGAAGATAGGGCTCTTCCGAGGCCTGAGCCCCCGACTGATGTCCAACGCCCTCTCCACGGTGACCAGGGGCAGTATGAAGAAGGTGAGCCTGAGGTGAAGCCAGGAGCAGTTGCCTGAGGTTCCCCCAAGTTCCCTGCCAACCCCAGAGGTGGCTGTGTGCACCGTAGCCAGGGCTCTACACCCTGGTGGCCCAGGACTGTGTCTCCTTGATTGGGAAGTATCCTGCCCCATAGTCCTCCTGCTTGCCCACAACCGTGACACCATGCCGGCAGGGGCTCTCCCCCAGCCCCTGGAGCTCCAGCCCTGGAGTTATTGGAGGTGGACCCAGCTGCAGGGAAAATTGCAGGAGCTGGTTCCTGCTATCCCTGTCTCTTAAGTATGACATTTAAAAGATATAGCTGTACTTTACTTTTGGCCCTCCTTTGTTTTATTTTGTTTTGTTTTTAATTAAGTAAGCATGACGCCTATGTGGGGCTTGAGCTCAAACTCACAACCCTGAAATTGAGAGTTTCATGCTGTCCGACGGAGCCAGCCACGTGCCCCACTCCTTTGTTTCTTGTATCTCAGGTTTTTCCTCCAGATGAAATTGAGCAGGTTTCCAACAAGGATGACATGAAGACTTCTCTGAAGAAAGTAGTGAAAGAGGTGGGTATCTGGAGCTGGGAGAGGGAGGGGCCCTGGGAGGGCAGTCTCATTATTTCTCACGGCAGAGTGGGCCGGGTCATTGAAGAGACACAGATTTGGCTCCTCGTGTGTGTGTGCGCGTGCGCGTGCGCACTCACACACATGTGGCTAGGACATGTGGGTAGGACATGGAAGGAACCCTGTCCGTACACCGTAAAGAATACCAGAAAGCCTCTTGGCTACCATGGGGTCTAGTGCAAGACCCAGTAGCACTCCTCGGTGGAGGGAAGGGGGGGTTGGCTGATAAGTGGGGTGATCCCAGGTTGGCTGACCCCACCGGGAGCTGTGGGATCCCAGTTTTTCCCTTGGAAGAGCTTGTGGTTCCCCGGGAGTGCCAGGTCCCAAGAGAGGGCAAACCACGTCCCCACCCTCTGCTTTCTTCCAGACCTCCTACGAGATGATGATGCAGTGTGTGTCCCGCATGCTGGCCCACCCCCTGCATGGTGAGCCACCCCAGGGGAGACGGCTTCACTGTGGGGTAACCCCTCATGGGCCATAGCCAGGCAGGCGGTGGTGGATCACTGGGAAGTACAGTCGTGTGGGGGTCCTTTCCTGGAACCGCACTGAGGAGAGATTGGCAGGGAGTCCTGTCCAGAGGGAGCCAGGGCCCTCCTGGGCAGAAGAAACAGGATGCCGTGGTCATGGGGTGTGATGGGAATCCCTGAGGCCCTCCTGCCCTCCTGCACTGACACAGGCCATGCATGGTGGCCACGGCAGCGGGCAACCCCCCCGCCACCACACACACACACTGGGTTGCCCTGGGCTTTGGCCACCATGTCACCCTTGTGTGTTTCTTTTTCCTCAGTCATCTCAATGCGCTGCATGGTCCAATTTGTGGGACGGGAGGCCAAGTACAGGTGGGTGATTCTAAAGAACTGGTAGGAGCGGCCACTCAGAGTCTGCTGGGACAGGCCGCGCTGGGGTCAGGTGCTGTCCCTCTTCTGTCCTCGGTCTCATGCTAGCTTCAGGGGAACATGGCAGGGGCTGCCATGGTCGATGTCCCGGACCTTTGCTCCTCTCCATCGCGTGTCCAGGGCTGCCCTGGCTGATTCTGGCAGCCCTGCAGAGGGGGTCAGTGGGAGCAGAGCTGGCTCAGATTGTGCCCCTCGGGACTGAGCTAGGGTTCCCTCCTGGATCCTCATTTATGCCCTAAACCATTTAGCTCATTTCATTTTCTGCTAAGAGGCTTTCCCCCTGTGGGCGTGGGCCCATCCTCTCAGTGGTTCACCAGTACTCACCCAGCATCTGTTATGCCCGGCCCTGAGCTGGGAGCTGTGGGGATGTAGCTGTGGGGCCGCAGCCCTCCCCTGTGGCAGTTCTACCCAACCTGGCCCCCTAAAGCTCAGTGCAGGACAGTGGGAGGAGGCTAGAGGCACATGGCAGGAGGACAGTCTCTGGGACCCTTCCTAAGATTCTCAGTTCCTGGTTTCTGTTGTTTCTACAGCCATCCTGTGGTTCCACTGCCATGGCCCCATTTTGGGTTGACTAGGGAAAATTGGCCTATTGTCCCAAACTGAAATGTAATGGTGGTCGACAGGAACGGGAGGGGAGGATGTAGCTCAGAGCCCCGGTGGGCCAAGCTGCATTCAGGAAGAAGGGCTGTGGGGCCTGGCAAGGCAGGGGTCCGGGAGCAGCCTAGCACTAGGGCTTTGGCTCCCACCATCTCCAGCTTTCTTTTAGGTTTCCCCTGCTGCCTAGGCTTTGGAGGAGGTCCACGTAGGACAGGCTGCTCAGCATCACTAGCCCCAGGTCCCAGAGGCAGCTCTTGAACCTCCTTTGCATTTCATACCTAAGGCAGCAGCCTGTCCTTTGATCTCTGAGCTGCTGGGGGTTGGGGGTGAGGGTGGTGCCTTTTCCCAGGCTGCATCTGGGCTATCTGGTTCCAGGGTCTCCTGCAGGGCCCCCTGTTCCTTCTCTGCCCCATGGGCAAGTGGGTCCCCACTTGCTACCCCTCCTGGTATCCCGCTGTCGGGCATGCAGGCCTTCTCTGCCAGAATGCTGCTTCAGACAGAAAGGCTGTTGTCTGCAGTAGCCCAGACTGGAAGCCTAATGGCCAAATTCCACCAGATCCCCAGAAAGCAGCAGCAGGGAACCGCTAGGCTTCTCCTGGGGTGAAGGCTTTCCCATCTCTCTGAACTGTAAATACCCCTCTCTCTGAGACAAACACCCTCTCGTCTTCGCTGCTTGGGTTCTGCCTGGTAACAGCCTTCCCCCAACCCACCCACGTCCCCATCCAGGCCAGGACTAGCCGGCTCAGTTCTAAGCAGTATGGTGGGCTCCCCACTTCACCAGGGGCTGAGCTCCAAGGTGACTGGGGGACCTCATATCCCTGTATTCCCTTCTTCACAGTGGTGTGCTGAGCTCCATCGGGAAGATTTTCAAAGAGGAGGGTCTGCTGGGATTCTTTGTGTACGTGAGTTTCTGTACCCCATAGCTGGCCTCGTGGCATGGCTCTACTAACAGATACCTTCTCAACCTCTCAGGCCATAGCCGCCAGACTCAGACTAACCACAGGGCTCTGCCCCTCCCGCGCAGCTGCATTCCGGCTCCGTAGAGCTCCGTGGCATGTGTGAGCCACGGATTACCGGGACCAAAGCTGCTCGGCCCTTTGCAGATCACGGCTCGCACAGACATGGTACTGTTTGTCCAGCACACGGGGTTGGGATGGGCGGGGGGTGGGGAGACAGACTGATTGGCCCTCTGCCAGACCCTGTCCCTTGGCGCTGGGGATGGGAGCCGGCTAATCTCGCTGAGCTGGGCTACTGTGTTTAACATGGTGGGTGTTGCACGAAATGATCTGATCTCCGGCTTCTGGAAGGTCAGGACACGTCACTCTGCTGGGCCTGTCTTTGTGCCAAGCAGCCATCAGCAGGGGCCCATCGCCTCCCAAGGCCCACAGACCCCCGCCCTCCTGGGTGTCTCATGCCCACCTCAGGTCACCTGTAAAACAGAAAGCTTATACTGAAAAGAGCATGTCCAGATGGAACAAACGACAAGCAGATCCCAGAGCCACGCTGGACAGCTGTCTTTTGTTTTTGCCTTGTTAAGGTCTGGGCTGGGACCAACATGCTGTTATGTACGTAACATACTGGATAATGGGGTTCCCTGTTCATTCACTGTGGTTTGTAGTTGGTCAGGTATTTCTATATAGGGTCTCACTTAACCAAGAAATGACCATGTAGGTGCACATGTGTGTATATGGTTCTCACCAGGAGGGGGTTTTGCCCCCAGGAGATGCTGGAAATGTCTGGAGATGGCTTTTGGTTGTCACAATTGGCAGTTGGTGGGTAGAGGCCCCAGATGCTGTTAGCCATCCTGTAGTGCAGAGGTCAGCCCCCCACAGCGAGGCACGATCTGGTCCTCCATGTCAGGAGTGCTGGGACCGCCAGGCCTTGATACACACACACACACACACACACACACACACACACACACACAGTTTTTTAGAATTTGATTTATTTATTTGACAGACAGAGATCACAAGTAGGCAGAGAGACAGGCGGAGAAAGAGAGGGAGAACCGGTCTCCCTGCTGAGCAGAGAGCTCGATGTGGGGCTCAATCCCTGGACCCTGGGGTCATGACCTAAACCGAAGGCAGAGGCTTTAACCCACTGCGCCACCCAGGCCCCCCTACATTCACACTCTTATATTCATACATATATATG
The DNA here is from genome assembly GCF_022355385.1 of Mustela nigripes. Taxonomy (NCBI): domain Eukaryota; kingdom Metazoa; phylum Chordata; class Mammalia; order Carnivora; family Mustelidae; genus Mustela; species Mustela nigripes. Next base: position 66,321,355 of record NC_081561.1, read on the forward strand.
TACACATACATATGCATACATATAAGCCTATGTGAATAAGTATATGTGTGCCTAAAGGGTACATCAGAACATAAAATGACATGTCACCACCTCTGGTTGTTTTCACACTCACTGTATAGAGCCCTCTTCCCAGGTATGAAGGGATTCTGATTTGACACATGCCTGCTCATCGGGTTCTGTTGTGCTTCACATGTGTGTGGTCCAGGTGACACCTGTACGTGTTCCCACACTGAGAAGGCCTCAGAACGCCTGTGAGTGGTTAGTCTGAGCACAGGTGGAGGCATCAAGATTGGCCACTGCATTAGAGAAGTTTCAGTTTCTTCATATCCCTTATCACCTCGATGTGTGGCGCATATTCTTTTTTTATTATTTTTATTAACATATAATGTATTATTTGCCCCAGGGGTGCAGGTCTGTGAATCACCAGGTTTACACACTTCACAGCACTCACGTAGACCATACCTTACCCAGTGTCCATAACCCAACCAGCCTCTCTCTACCCCCCACCCCCGGCCACCCTCAGTTTGTTTCCCGAGATTAAGAGTCTCATGGTTTGTCTCCCTGCCTGGTCCCATCTTGTTTCGTTTTTTCCTTCCCTACCCCCCAAATCCCCCACCCTGCCTCTCAAATTCCTCCTATCAGAGAGAGCATATCAGAGATAATTGTCTTTCTCTGACATATTTCGCTCAGCATAATACCCTCTAGTTCCATCCTGGCGCATATCCTTTTGAACTCTTCAAATATTTTGAAATAAGAGTTGCGCATATTCAGAACTCTCTGCCACACCTCCCAAGAGATAGCCATTCTTCTCCTGGAGAGTTTTCCAGGTCACTCTGTATCTAAACAAGCAAACAAACACATTGAAAGAAACAGCAGCAGCACGCAGGACTCATTGATCTCCGTCTGGCCTTTTGCCTGTATTTTCGGGGTCTTTTGTAGCAATTTGAAGGGCTGTTTCTTCTGAAGGCCATCTCTTCTAACAGTCAGCCCTCCTTGCAGAAGCTTGTATAGAATGTCTTCAGTGGAACATTCTAGGGGTGAAGACTACAGATGCATCAAGCCAAGTGCTTTGTGGGAGTGGATTAGGTGAAGAGTCCAGGAGAAAATATAAATGTGTAGACGCTATTTCCTAATCTGCATTTGAAAATCCCAGATTTAGCAACATTCATATCTCTGTGGTTAGAAAACCACTTGTGAGACTTTAAACTAATTTGTGGCCTCAGATGTGGCCTGTGACAACACCCTGCCCCCATGAAGAAAAGAACCCCTCCCTCCTGGTGTGGCTAGCTGCTGGCCCACATGGCCCCTGGAGGCTGTTTTCCTGAGGCTGGACTTTGGATATGCTGATGTTTTGAGCTTGGAACATCCTTGTCTCCTTCCTGGGCATGGAGCCCCCAAGAAATGGCCCCCTCCCTCCCCCAGCTTATCTTTGCTCACCTTGTTTTTTAGCGGCTTAATCCCTCACCTCCTGGGAGATGTGGTATTCTTGTGGGGCTGTAACCTGCTGGCCCACTTCATCAATGCCTACCTGGTGGATGACAGCGTGAGTGACACCCCAGGGGGGCTGGGAAACGACCAGAATCCAGGTTCCCAGGTTGGTTGGAACAAGGACTTGTCAATTTTCCATGTACTGCTGATACCCAGGGTCTGGGGCAGATTCAGGACCCTGCGATCCTTAGCACCAGGCCCTTAGGGCTAGAGAGGGTCTCTGGGGAGTGGTCCAAGAGGACCCCCTTTATTTTTTTTTAAAGACTTATTTATTTGAGAGAGAGAGAGAGCACGCACGCGCACGAGTTGGGGGAGGGTCAGAGGGGGAAGGAGTCCCAAGCAGATTCCCCACTGAGCTCGGAGCCTGACAGGGGGCTCGATTCTCAGGACACTTGAGATCGTGGCCTGAGCTGAAATAAGAATTAGACACTTAACTGACTGAGCCACCCAAGCGCCCCCTAAAAGGACCTCTTGTGCTGGGGTCAGCTTTGCTTCTGAGGAGAGTGGGCTCAAGAGAGAGGAGATTCAAGATCTGTAACCAGACCTGGAGGAGTTCATGGAGTGCCCCTCCTTGGGCAGCTTTAGAAATAAAACAGACTCCAGCTTTTCCAAGGTGATGACCCAGCAGTGAATCCAGAAATCAGGATACAGACTAGCCCATAACCCTTTAACTTTTGCTTGATGTTTTATGCTTATGTGAATATTACATTTGATCCCAACAGCACCCCAGTTGTGAAGGGAACAGTACAGGTGTAATGTCCCATTTTACTGGTAAAAAGTTGAGATCCAGAGATTGAAAGGCTCTCCTGAAGCACTTGGCTAGGAATCAACAGGGTTGGGACTAGGTCTTTCCCGGCTTTCTAGGTCGCCTGGGAAGTGTCCCTGCAGATGTACCCCACGCTTTCGGTAGCAGTGGTCTATCTATACAGCCTGGTCTGCACAGTCCTTAGCAGGCTGCGTCAGTCACAGGGAAGCGTTAGTTTTGAGATGCTAAAAGGTGCTTGTTTAAGAAAGGTATCTAGAGACCTGATGGATTGAGTGGCTCGGCCTGAACCAGGACGAGTTGGGAGCAGATGGGCAGGAGATTCCTGGGAGCTAGACATTCTAACAGCGCGATTGCAAGCCCCAGGAGGATAAGCGAGCTGGGGACCTGTCTATCAGAGTCACCTCGTGGGGTGGGGTGGGGGCTCATGGTCTGTATGTGTCTGTGTCTGGGTATGTGTCTGTGTGGTGAGGAATGTCCCCACCCTAGCTGAGAGCCCTCTGCTCAGCGGGAAGTTGGGTCTGGTCATTTGACTTGGGTAGGTGAGTCCTGTTGGCCTTTCAGTGTTGGCAAATTCAGCTGGTTCCTTGGAGATCAGCTCCCACATACCCAGGGTCTGCCCCTTTCTCAGGGCCTCATGGATGGGGGAGCTGCTGCCATCACATACACAGCAAGGCTGGGGCCCTGGGGGGTGTGGTGTCCCACAGCTGACTGGCTTTCTCCAGCTTTATGGAAAGAGGTTTTCAGGTGCTCTTCTGTGTGTGGCTTAAAGGCTCAGATGAGGCTGCCGTTCCCACAGAGGGCTGGACAAGGCTGCATCCAAGGTTGCAGGGTGTCCACCGGCTGGGATGGCCATGTGGCATGAGGCTGAGGCACAGGGAGGTCCCCCTTCCTAGAGAGGGGCTGTTTTCTAGGCAAAGTAGGATTCAGATGTTTGGGGTCCGAAGTGGATGAGAGCTTGGTAAGGTAGGGGATGGCCACAAGTTGAGAGTTTCCCCTCCCCTTTTGCTGCAAGACCAGGATTCTGCATCTGGGGAGTTGGGTGGGTGTCTGTTTTCTCACTCAGTAAGCACTTAACTAAGCACCAAGTGTGTGCTGAGCCCTGGACACTGATCAAGGCAGACACAGGCCAGACCCTTGGAACTCACAGCTTAGTGGGGTGCACAGGCCAGCAGCTGGTATGATCCTACTTAACGGGGTCTGCACCTCTGCTCCTTGCCATCTCAGGTTGGGTCTCGGGAGTCCTATTATTCTGCTCCCCCTGCTTCTGCCTTTCAGGCCTTCTCTTGGCTCTGGCTCTGGCTCCAAGGCCACCAAAGCCACTGACAGGGCCCTAGAAGGGAACACCATATCTGCTGTGGTGTGAGGGGACCCCGAGCCCAGACAGGGTGTGAGGCCAGTGTATGGGGTCAGGTTGGGGGGCCCCAGACCAGGCAGCATGGGGCCAGAGTGCTTCTCTGAAGGGCCGCCCACAGTGCCCGTAACAAACTGGTCTTCCTTTCTGTCTCCAGTTCAGCCAGGCCCTGGCCATCCGGAGCTATACCAAATTTGTGATGGGGGTAAGTCAAGCCAGCGGCTCAGCCAGCTGCCCTTTCTCCTTCCCTGCGGGCCCTAGTGGGGCTTGGGAGGCTGTCTCTGGTGATGGCTAGAGGCAGGCCCGGGTGTAGGGTATTGGCACAGTATGCCCTTGCTCCCTGAGTCGGGAACGGTGGTTGTGGGGTCACTGCCACTCCGGTCTCCTTGGGTTTCAGATTGCAGTGAGCATGCTGACCTACCCCTTCCTGCTGGTCGGTGACCTCATGGCTGTGAACAACTGCGGGTAGGTGTGCGCCCCTCCTCCAGGCAGTCTGGCGGGGCTGTGGGGGGCAGGGCATCCAGTTCAGCTTGTCCCCGGTGCTCTGCTTTCTCCTGCCTGGTCTGTGCATAGGCTGGCCACCCCCACCACCCGCATCCTCTGGGATTCACTGCGCCCCCGCCCCAGGCTGCACCTGTGATTCGGGGATGTGGGTGGTGGCAGCTCCAAGACGTACCTTAAGCTCTCCTCCTTGGCTGAGCCATCTCCCCCCATTCAGTGGGTCTGATGTGCTCTCCTTCCTGGGTAGGCTGCAGGCCGGGCTTCCCCCGTACTCCCCCGTGTTCAAGTCTTGGATCCACTGCTGGAAATACCTGAGCGTGCAGGTAAGCCAAGTTCCCAACAGAAGCATGTCTTCCCCCCCACCCCCCGCCATTCTTCCCCCACACCAGTCAGGTCAGATGGTTTTGAGGGCTTTGCATTGTGTGGAAAGATGAGAGATTGTCTCGGGGCCCAGTGTTGTCACAGGGTGCATTAAGAATACAGACTCCTGGTTTAAGGCATTTTCGTTAAATTTTCACTTTATTTTAGAAAGGATGGGAGGGCGCTAGATCTGAATTTACTTACAGATTTTGCAAAAGACAGTCTCCCTTTCTTCAACTCTTAAAAGATTCTGAGAAGGAGAACTCTGAGGGAGCCCACAGAGTAGGTGGTGAAGCCCAATATTTTAGCCCTTGAGTAACTTGGCTGCCGTGTCTGAGGCCAACCCATCGCTTCTGCAAGACATCCCCACTGCCAGGGAGAACCTGAGGCTTGAGCTGGGTCACGTGGCGTGGGTGCCAGTCTTGGGATTTTGTGTTCTCTGCCCAAGCACCCTCCTGCCGGCCTGGAGCCCTTGGTCCCAGAGGTCACAGATGAAGGCGTCTGGCGCAGGGCAGACCCTTGCCTTGCCTAGCCTTGGTTTGCCTTGAAGTCAAACCAGCACCCCAACAGGCCTCAGGGCTGAGAAGTGGATGGATGGGAGGGAAGCAGTGGGGGCAAGAGGCAGACCCCGTTCTTCACAGCAGCTTGAGTCAGGGCTCCTTCCTTCATGTCCTGTGGGCATTGGGGAGTCCCAGAAGTCTCTGAAGCCAGAAGGGCAACAAGTCTCCTCTTAGCCCCAGCGACACTGGTCACACTTCGATGGGAACTGAACTGACCCCTCGTACTTCAGTACAGGGCATATTCTGACCTTGCCCTCTAGGACTGCCAGCCTACGCCCCCACCCCCGATCCTGGGGTCTTTGAGCTGCTGGTCCCCTGCTTTGGCTCCTGCTGGCCTTGCCCTGGGGCGGGACGAGAAGTGTGACCTCCCTGGTCACTGACTCACCCGTTCCTTCCAATCCAGGGCCAGCTTTTCCGCGGCTCCAGCTTGCTTTTCCGCCGGGTGTCCTCAGGATCGTGCTTTGCTCTGGAGTAACCTGAATCCCCTGAAAAAAACACAGTGTCTCAGCCTGGCCACCACAGGTGGGGTGTGGTCATCTCGGGCACCTGTTAGATGAGTCCGACCCAGCAACACCTCATTGTGCTCCAGCTAGCAGGGCTTTGGTTTCCACGTTTGCCGTGTATCTGTCCAGGAGAGGAGGTTGGGGGGAGACTGCCCCCAGGGGATGGGTTACCCGTTAGACCTGGGAAGGTGCGGGTGAGGCTGGAGAATTGAGGCAGAACCCCCTTCCTTCACAGATTTGCCGAGTCTGCCCTGTGCAAGGGGCCAGAGAGTGGCTCACGAAGGCCTAGCTAGAATGGGAAAAGGCTCACTGGGTCAGATCCCACTCCCCACCCCACTCATATCCACGACAGCCCCAGCCATCATCCTGCAGCTCAGCTGCGAGCACTGCTCTTCTGCTTTGTAAATAGGGCCTGGGCCCCTTGCACGAGGCCATCATCATGTCCAGGCCTGTGCTTGGAAGCTCCCGCTAGGTACTACCTTCATGTTTCTCAACACTACTCCTCTGACACGAAGGTGGCACCTTCTGAAAGGAAATCATGTGACTTCTCTGAATGTGTCTCCCTCCTCAAACGCTCCTCTGGTCAGTTCCATGGTAAGGACTTAGGTGTGGGATATGCTTCCCTGCGCACTTGTCAATGCCCAGAAGTTAGGCAGGCCGCTGTCTCTCATACTATTCGGTTTAAAAGTTCCCGATAAGATTTGACCTTGTCTCCCTCCCTCAAATAAAATGTATTGGTGGTGATTTGGAATTTGGTGGGGAGCATGTTATTTTTATGACTGTAGCAGCTGTCCGTGGGGTCCTCCTCGGCCCCTGTGCTTGTGTGAGAAGGGGTCACAGGTGGCTTAGCCTGGGGATGAGAAGTGCTGGGCCTTGGCATAGATCAGCCGTGGGGGAGGCCATTGGAGGATCCCGTGAATCAGACAAGGTCAGGGTGCCAGGTTACAGAGCAACAGCAAGGGCATAGGCCTACGAGCAGGAAGGCAGTGCCTGTGATGCCCTCCCATGCATCAGAAACTTCCACCCACACCCCTCCTGGCGTCAGAAAGTTTTCCCCGCATCCCTGTTGGCTCAGCCCCGCTTGTCCATGACAGTCTCAGGTTGTGCCGAGAGTTGTTTGGCATCGTGGTCGTGGTGTTACAGCAGAAGGGGGAGAGTTGGCCCAGCCTAAGACAGCTCTGCCTTCTCTGGAAAAGGCACAGCTCCCTTAATTTGCATCTGCCCAACACCCAGGTTTATAAAACTGGCAGAACTTACAGATGGAACTCCTCTGGGGACCTCTGGTTTTCCATCTGATGGGGTCTGAGTACCAGTTGGGGTCCAGCTGGGTTCCCCGAGTGTTTCTCTGCCCTTGCTCTAAGGGAGTGGTTTTGGAGAGCTGGGGTTCTGGTGACTTTGGGGTGGGTCACCCCCAGGGAAGTCCCCCCACCCCCGGTGCTTTGACTGAACCAGTTTTCCCCAGGGGCCCTAGTAGCCATTGACTTGAGGGCAGTTTCCTTTGTGTATCTTTGGTCCCTCGGGGTGCAGAAGCATGCCTGTGTGGGCGTCCTGTGAGGGACCACCGATTGAGGCCTCTGAGGTCCCATTCTCACTTCAGATGGCTGAATCACCAAGGTGAGCTAGGTAAGCGGGCCGGGCCTGGCTGGCACCATTTCTTTAGAGAAGGAAGGCCTTTCAGAGGCATGTCTGTCTCCCAGCATGTGATCTTTCTCCAGCCCACTGTGGTTTCCCCCGAGCATTGACCACTGGTGGGGGTGGGGGCAACTTTTCTTCCTGTTGCTCTGCCCTAGAATCCTATTTTTTCCATTGATTCCTTCCTGTGGTCCCCCCAGATGTAGGGCACTCTGGAATGTGAGCTGGGCTGGCGCTGAAGAGCCCCTCTGACAGCCATCCCCTCAGACATTTGGAGAGGCCACCTCTGGTCAAGAGTGGGCCATGGGTGGGCGTGGCAGGTCACCCTGAGGAGAACCAGCGCTGCTGCCAAGTAGTCCCTGGGGACTTGCGAGTCAGAACAGCAAGAACCAGAACCAGAAATGGCGAGAAAATCCCTTTGATGCTCTCAGTTTTTAGTTGAGCAAAGTACAGGTTTTACCCCTAATGTTTTTCAGGTCAATATATAGATGTGGTTATTGTGCATGTTAAATGCCCCCTTTGACAGACTCTTCTGTGTTTGAAGGCTGAGGTCTCACCTACCGTTGGAGCACCTGGTATTTCACTGTCAAGTCCTGGAAACTAGAGTGGCAGGGTTTTTAGCTGAGAAAGGAGATCGAGTTGGACTGGGGTAGGAAGGGAGCTGAGCCATCAGCAAAAGGAGGGGTGACAGTAGTGGGAATGTCCTCGTGGGCAATTAGTCTCCATCCACTCCTCCTGGAAAAAGCAATTCTGATGGACAAAGCTGGGGAGTCCTCTGGTAGGCCTTTTGGGGCCCCCTGTGCTGAAGCCTGCGTTGGTAGTGGTGGCCTTTGCTGGTAGCCCTTGTTGCTTTGTCAGTCCCCAGATACCTGAGAGCTGTGTGGCAGAGTGCTGGAGCAGAGTGCTCCCCACTGTGGCCCTTGAAGCCTCAAAGTGCCAGCCACCTTCCCCTCTGAACGTGCCCTCCTATTTACCATGGGCTTGTGCTGACACGTCCCCTCCCTGCCCATTTGTCACAGCCTTGCCTGACAACAAGACATGGGACACCATGTCTTGTTTCCCAAAAAATGAACTTCCAAAGAGGTCCCTGCTTCTGGTCTTAGGTGGGTCCTCTTCATGTGAGGGTGTCCTGAGGGCTGGCCACAGATGCTCTTGCTTTTCAGGAGGCAAGCAGAGCTCACCCCAAAACCAGAGAAGATGGGTTTGGCCTTACACAGGCCTGGTCTGCTCAGAGGCAGCCTCACCTGACTCCCTCACTGACCTAGGGCTAGCTTGAGAAAACAAGCCCAGGAAAGGAGGGACCCCTGTGCTCAGGATCGTAAGTTGGATCATCCTCTAAAAACATAATACTCTCTATACTTAGAAGAAGAAGAAGCAAAAGCATATGACCATCTCAATAGACACAGAAAAAGTATTCAACAAAATTCAACACCCCTTCATGACAACAACATTCAAAAACCTAAGAATATAACTTCCTCACCCGGATAAATGACATCTCCAAAAGACCCGTAATTAACATTAGACTGAATGATGAACACCCTGATTTTTTTCCTCTAAGATCAAGAGCAAGACAAGGATGTCTGCTCTTGCCATTGCTCAGCATTGTCCTGGAGGGTCCAGCCAGGGCAGTCAGGCAAGAAAATGAAATAAAATTTATCAGGGTTAGAAAGGAAGAAGTAAAACTATTTCTGCAGATGACATGATCTTGTAGATAGAAAATTCTGGGGCACCTGGATGGCTCAGTTAAGCTTCTGCCTTTGGCTCAGGTAATGCTCTCAGGGTCCTGGGATTGAACCCCTTATGGGGCTCCCTGCTCAGCAGGGAGCCTGCTTCTCTCTCTCCCTCTGCCCCTCCTCCCTGCTCATTCTCTCTCAAATAAATAATGTTTTTTTTAAAAATCCTAAAGAATCCACTAAAAATACTGTTGTAACTAATAAATGAACTCAGAAAGGGCACAGAATATAAAATTGATGCACAAAAATCAATCATACTTTACATTCACAGATGAACAAAGTAAAGAATAAAATTAATAAAACAATTTCATTTATAATAGCATCAAAAATAAAATATGAACAAGTATAACAAAAAGCCCACACAGTTTATACCTTGAAGACTACAGAATATTGTTAAACAAAAGTAAAGACCTCAATAAATGGAAAGATAACCCTTGTTCATGGACTGGAAGACCTCGGTGGCAGAATACATAGTTTCCTATCAAAATCTCAGCTGGCTTCTTTGCAGAAATTTGACAAGCTGGCACTAAAATTTAAATGGAAACTCAAGGGATCCAAAATAACCTAAACAATGTTGAAAAAGAAGAACAAAATTGGAGGACACACACTTAACAATTTCAAAATGTCCTACAAAGTTATGATAATCAAGATGGTGTGATACTGGCATAAGATAGACCTAGAGATCAATGGGACAGGATTGAGAGAAATCCAGAAATAAACTCTCACATTTAAGATCAATTGATTGTGGACAAAGGCAACAAGACAAGTGAATGGAGGAAGAATCACCTTCAACAAAAAGTTCTTGGACAACTGGATATTCACATGCATTAAGAATGAACTTGGGGGTGTGTGCCTGAGTGGTTCAGTGTGTTAAAGCCTCTGCCTTCGGCTCAGTTCATGGTCTCAGGGTCCTGGGATCGAGCCCAGCATCGGGCTCTCTGCTCAGTGGGTAACCTCCTTCCTCCTCTCTCTCTGCCTGCCTCTCTGCTTACTTGTGATCTCTCTCTCTCTCTGTGTCAGATAAATAAAATCTTTAAAAAAAAAGAATGAACTTGGGCAACCACCTAACACCGCATATGAAAATCAACTAAGAATGGATCAAAGGCATAAAGACAAGAAATGAAACTATTATAAAACTCTTAGAAAAAGCATAGGCTCAAATCTCTGTGACCTCAGATCAGGCAATGGTTTCTTAGATGTAACACCAAAAAGTACAGTAACAAAAGAACAAATAAATTGGATATCATCAAAATTGAAGACTGCATTCAGAAGATATCCTAAAGAAAAATCGAGAAGACAACTCACAGAATGAGAAAATGCTTTAAAATTACATATCTGATAAGGGACTTGTATTTAGACTACATAAAGAATTCCTGCAACTCATAATAAGACAAGTATCCCAGTTAAAAAATGGGCAAAAAGGGGCACCTGGGTGGCTCAGTGGGTTAAAGCCTCTGCCTTCAGCTCTGGTCATGATCTCAGGGTCCTGGGATTGAGCCTGCTTCCTCCTCTTTCTCTCTGCCTGCCTCTGCCTACTTGTGATCTCTGTCAAAATCTTTAAAATAAAAAAATTAATAAATTTAATCTTTTTTTTTTAATGGGCAAAAGACTTGAATAGACCTCTCTCCATAGTCAGAAGGCCAGTAAAAAAGCGCGTGGAAAGATGCGCTTGGCATCATTAGCCATCAGGGAAATGAAAATAAAAAAGCACAATGAGATAGTACTTCAACTAGGATGGCTATAATTTTAAGAAGACAGATAATGAGTGTTGGAGAAGATGTGAAGAAATGGAAACCTTCGTGCATTGCTGGTGCACATGTGCAATGGTGCAGCCACTTTGGAAAGAAGTGTGGCAGTTCTAAAAAAATGTTCACCACAGAGTGACCGTAGGATCCGCAGTTACCCTATGATACTGACAAACGGATAAATAAAATGTATTCTATACAAGGGACTAAGGAATAAAGTACTGTCATGTGCTACCTAATGGATAAATCTAAAAAAGATTATGGTAAGTGAAAGAAGCCAGACAGAAAAGGCTGCCCACTGTATGATCCCATTTATACAACATGTCAGAACAGATAACTCCGTAGAGACACTAGACTAGTGGTGGTTTTGGGCTTGGGGTGGAGGGGGAACAGAGAGGGGCTGCTAATGAGGATGGGGTTTCTTTTCAGGCTGTTGGAATGTTCTAAAACTGACTGCTGGTGCTTGCACCATCCTAAAAACCATTGCATGGTACGCTTTAAATGGGTGAATTTTACATGAGTTATATCCTAATTTATATCATTAGGTTGTCTCTTAATATGTTATGTGTCTCTGTCTCTGTCTCTCTCTCTCACACACACACACACACCCTGCATTGCAAGCTTCCTGTTTGCTCCCATTCCAGCTTTGACCTGGAGACTGTCACTCTGTCATCCCCACCAGCCCCACCTCGGTCCCAAGCTGCCCGCCCTCAGTCACCTACTGCTGCTAGCCCTACATGCATATACATAGACACACACACACACACACACACACACACGTGCTTTCCCACCCTGCAGCACCCTGCACAGTCCTGTGCTCCTCTAGGGGAGTATGTCTGGGACTCCAGAACCCTTCCTCGGGACACCTCCAAGCACCCACGGCTGGCAAAGTCTCTGGCTTGGTGTACCAGCTGGGCCTGGGCAGCAGCACCTTGTAAAAAGGCTGTGTGCCTCTCCTTGATTTGGGGTCTAAAACCCAACGAAGCCTCCACCGGTGACCCCTGGAGATGGGGGAGTCAGCCCTTGGCCCTCCCTCTTTCCTGCTCGCTGCCTAAAGATTTGAGTTGGGGAGGGGAGCAGTTTAAAGGAAGGAAAAGGTGCCCCAAAGAACTAGGTGGAGGGTGTAGGGAGAGGAGGTGGGTAGAAGACAGAGCAGGTGCTAGGTGCTGGAAGGGAACCTCTTCAGGACATCCCCAAGAGCCACCCCTTCACCCACCAGTCTTCATAAGCACAGACACTCGGTACTCTTCCAGAGGCTTTATTCGGGAGTCAGGGACTGCTTCCCTTTCCTGGTCCTTGCCTGCCCCCCCCCCCGCTACCATGTAGAACCCCATTCAGTTGGAGCTTGTCCTTCTGCCCCTCATAATCCCCCTCCCCAGCTACACCAGCGAGTAGGGGGAGGGGGCACTCAGGGAGAACCAGCTACCTGCAGAGGCAGAGTCCCAAGCCTGGTAGGCAGGGATCTCCCCTGAATCCCCACCCATCCAGGGAATGAGATGGGAGGGGCAGAAGGGGTCTGGGCCAGGTGGCCGGCCTTGTGCCCCCACGGTGTGTCTGCAGATGAGGCACAGGCCCTGCAGCCTTGTCCATCCAGAGGGCCTTCAGCCAAGAAGCATCTTCAGTGGAGAGGCAGGGTGGTGGGGAGTCGACGGCAGGACGACAGCTGACCTCTTCAGCCTGGGAAGGCAGGAGGTACTCCTGGGAATAGCCCCAAACTCCAATGGCTTAAGGAAGAAGCCAGGAGACGAGGAGGGGTCAAGGGGTTTCAGGGAAGCACTGAGATCTTCTGTCCCTGGAAGAGCAGAACCACGGCCACAGGACAACTGGAGATTGAGCACAAGTGGCCACAGGAACACTGCCCAGAGTAATCCGCAGCTAGCTGAGGCCTGGACCTCCACAGAGGCAGAGGCACTCCTGGGGCAGTGCCAGGAGTGGACATTACAGAGGCCTCCTGAGGGGACAAGATCACTGGCCTGGAGTCTGGTCAGAAGCTGGGGTTAAAGGGGGACTTCTGGGCCACAGAGCAGGACCTGCCCAGGAAACTGTGGCCTCTTCCTTGGAGAAGAGATGATCCAGAGTGGGCATGAGGCCAGGGTCTCCCCACCAGCCCTTGCCTTTGAGTGGTGACTCCTTCAGAAGATTCCAGCCAGGACCAGGGAAGGCAGCAGCAGCAGTCCCAGAAGGGGGCCCCCGATGTGACCAGGGCCCGAGTTCAGCCCTGAATTGACACTAGGCTCTGCACCTGTGGGGAGAGAGAGGCTTTGTCTCAGCATGGACACAATTCTGCCTGACCTCCCGCCTTCCCTGCCAGGCGTGCAAGTGGGGGCCCAGCAGCCAGGGAGGAAGCTCTTATTCAGTGGGTACAGCCCACAACACTGATGCTGGAGGCAAGATGATGACCTTCTGGCAACAAGGAGGGAAGGTGGGACAACACTACATGCCTTACCAGGCAAAGATGACTGCAGAGCCAGGGTGCGCCCGCCCACAACATTAGCAGTGGCAGAGGCATTGGGGGACTTGAAGGAAGTGTGTCCCATGTGGTCCAGTGTGGCCGGCAGCTCTCTTGTCTTGTTCTGGCCTGGAAAAACTGAGGCCAAGACCTCACTGGAAGGAGGCAACTCGGCCTCAGCCTTGCCCACCTTCTGGGAGTGGGGCAGTGGCTCCCGTGTCCCTGTCAAGAACATCTTGGGGTGCAGAGAACTGTCTGGGCTCTTGGGGGGCACTATTGTCCTGCTGGCCTCTTTGTCTGCCAATTTGAAGATGGGATCATGGGTCGACTTGGGGAAAGTAGCTGGCCCTTCATCCAGGGAGAACAGGCTGTGAGTTGCCAAGAAGGAAGGGACCTCAGTCGTTAAGGAAGGTGGAGCCTCTGTTGCCATGGAGAGGGAATCTTCCGTTGCTAAGGAAGATGGGGCCGTGGTTTCTGCAGCAGGTAGAGCCTTGGTTGCCAGGGGGCCTGAGACCTCTGTTACCAAGGAGGATGGAGTTTCCGTTGCCAGGAAAGAAGGGACACTGCTTTTCCTAGAGCCTGAAGCTTGGGTTGCCTGGGAAGCTGGGGCCTCGGTTACCGGGTGAGGCAAATCCTGAGCCTCTTCTGGGTCTGTGATGGGTTCTGACAAGAAACAAGGCCCTGCCTTAGTGCTACAGCGGACTCCACCTCCCTCACCCCACCACAGTCAAGGTGAGGCGACCAAATTTCCTACGATGACAAGCAAACACACATCCCCTCCAGCGACTATATCCTTCATTGGTAATATTATTTTATTACAACGTTGTTATTTTATTGTAGCACTAAAACAATGTCTCCTTTATCCACCTCTTTGTCCAAATCTTGCTCTCGGCACTCACACAACTACTTTTTCAGGGGAATCTCCAGCTAGATGCTTGTGCCTATCAAGTCCACCGCTTCCCTTGCTTGTCCCCTTCAAGGACACTTGGCCACGCCCACTACCAGCCCCCACCCCACCCCGGGGGAGCCCTATCCTCCGGCCACGCCCACCTCGCCCGCAGCTTGAGGGCCTCCGTCCTCTACCCTCAGCTCCAAGGATTGAAATCCGACCACTTTAAATGACTGGGCGCCAAAGTGACTGCGCAAGGAAGGCGAAGTGGGCTTGGGAACTCGGAGAGAGTGGGCCCGCAAAGGGTCCCCGAGGGACAAGTCTCACCAGCCCTCTCCTTACTCCCCTTCTCCCTTTCCCGCCCCAGCCGGTGCACCGGCTATGGGAGTCCTTGGAGGCTCTAATTCCCTCGCAGCCCCTTCCTACTCCTCCCCACCCTACCCCCCAACTCACCACAGAGGGAGTTCTCGCAGCGGTAGCCGGAGGGACATAGAGAGCACGGAGTCCCTTCCTGGTAGGGTCTCTTTCCCTTCACGTTCCCCCTGCGGGAAGCGAGGACGATGCTGGGAGCGGGGCAGTTCCTACAGACCCCTGTCCCGATCCCTCAAACACATACCCAGGTCGGAAGTACCCCTGGGTCTTGCTCCCAACTAGCTTGCCCGGCCGATGAGAGCAGACTCCCATGGGTTCCCTCACAGCCTCCCCAAGAATATGGGGTTCAGGCCCCAGATTAGCCCCCTCCCATATTGTTAGACTGCCCAGCTCAACCCTCCCCTTGGCTCTGCCCATCCTCTACCCGCAGGGCTCCCTGGGCACTCACGGGGGCTCATAGTTGCAAACCAGCAATTGGATATTGATCTCCTCAACACCCTGGAGCTTCTCACAGAAGTGGGAGCCACAGCCAATCCTCTCCGTCTTGGCCCAGACCAGCTGAAGAAGAGCAAACCCAACAGTTTAGCCTGGGTGGGACACCAGTCTTGTATGGGTGGGGAGGGGAGGATCCCTACAACCTGTCAAATCCAAGTCTCTGAGGACACACAGCTCCAGGCACAACTGTAAACAGGCAGTTTGGGAAGAATTTGTCCTGAACCATACACACTATTTCACCAGGCTTTTCTCTGAAAAAAATTCCCTTAGTATATACCCTCATGAATTCCTCCTGCGAATTTTTTTTTTTTACAACTTCCTGTGCATTTTAAACAAGGGGTATATCCAAAGGAATGAATCTCAAACATGAGAATCTTAGATATCAGCAACAAACAAAATCCAAGGAAGAGAACAGAAGGAACCATTTTGAACATAGAACTTCCTCCCGCTTCACAAGTGAGCAGTGGTCTGCTCTGCTGTTTCTAAGTCTGGGTCTCCTACCTGCTAGAATGAATTCTGTCTTAAGTATAAAATTTAAAAATCAAAACAGCTTTTGTGCACCACCATGGACTGATACCAGCAGACTCTCCTTGCTATTTCTAGCCGGGTCTGTTCAGGAGTCACTAAAACAGAGGCAAGTTTTTGTTGTGAGATCTGGCTCCAGCTACTAATTCTGCATACATCCCCCAGACTGTTTGTTGTTTTTTTTTTTCCTGCTTAAGTTAGCTGAGGATACACCACTGTTGAGCATGCCAGGCGCTGACAGCAGTCTTTGCAGGAGGGTGTCTGTGTGTGTGTGTGTGTGTGTGTGTGTGTGTGTTTTGGAGGTGGCCGGGGGTGTGAGAGGTGGGAGGGTATGGAGGGGAGGGGAGAGGGAGGGGCTGCTGGGCCCTCACAACTTCTTCATCTGGATGGATGATGTCAAGATTTCCTTCCCCAAAGATTAGCACTAAAAATACCACTCAAAAGAAGCACTGGAAAGTGGAATTGGTGGATATGGGTGGGAAGAAGGTCGATCTTCCTTTTTCTTTTTTTAAAAAATTGTTCTGTTATTGTTTGAACAATAAGCATTGGGTGGAGAAGAACAAGAATTCAATAACACTACTGTTAATTCCCCTACACGTATACACACCCCTACAGCACCCGCACCCAGCATCTCTTATCTGGAAACTCCAACTTTCAAAGTGCAGTGAGAACCCTGACATAAGCAAGAAGTGACTTCGAGGGGCAGAGAATGATCTCGAAGGCTCCCTGAAACCTTCACTGGGTGACGATTTGCTCTTATTTTACACATGGCTTTTAAAAGCAGAAGAAAATTTAAACACACAATTGTTTATTTGCTTTATCGGACCCTGGCAGGTTAGAAACAGACACCATGAGAAATGACGGAAGAGGGACAGTGAGAGAAGCCAGAAGTCGAGGGCAATTACCGCGGGGCAAACAGCCCTGCTTGAGGCCGGAGGACAGGACCGCTTAGAGGTCAGTCAGTATTCCTAGCACAATAATCATCCACGACACTGGCTCTGCGACACCTAACTCAGGTTCCTTCAGTAAGAGGAGGCCGAGAGGGGCCATCTAGATTTTCAAGCGATTGTGCTTCTTCAAGAGTCAGCGTCGTCAGAGGCGTGGACAACACAGGAGCTCCTGTCGAAACTTCTACGAAGGATCTCGGGGCCTTAGAGCGGGGACTGCCTGATCTTGGAGCTGGGAAAGGGAGAGGCAGCCCCTGCCCCACCCGCCCACGGCTAGTGCGGCCCCACCCACGGCTCGTGATGCCCCGCCCACTCGTTGTGTAGCCCCGCCCACCCTGCGGGCACGCACCTGCGTGTAGTGGCCGCACATCTGGCCCTGGTCGCAGGTGGCCGCGCTGAGGTTGTAGTGCTCGCGCTCGTGATGCCACTCCTCCATGGCCAGGGGCACGTCCATGCCCTCTTCCGTGATGGCGAACAGGTTCTCCCCGCGCCGCCCGCGCTCCTTGTTGTGGCCCCACACGCACTGTTGCGCGTAGGCCTTGGCGAAGGCGGCCAGCTCCTCGTCCCACCTCTGCGGGACAGGACGGAGAGGTGAGCAACACCTGGCCTCGGGCTCCGTGGAGACGGTGGAGGTGGGTGGGAGAGGGAGGTGGGGATGCCCCCGACTCTGGGGATTAAAGAAGCTTGAAGGTGTCCTGGGGGCCTTTGGAGGCCGGAGACCCTCCCTTCCTGCTGGGTAACTCTTGGCCATGATCAGGAACAGGCCTATGCTCCTGGTGGGCTTCTGCGGGGGAGCTGGGAGGGTTCCACCCTAGGCCATGGAGTTGGCTAAACTTGGGACCATTTACCAGCTGTGTGATTTTAGACAGATTGCCTACCCTTTCTGAACTTTCATGGGGCTTTGTGAAGAATAAATCAGATGATGTTTGTGACAGTGTTATCATTAATTAATATTAATATCCCTCTATATGAAAGGAGGGCAGCTGTGCCCTGCCTACCTCCCAGAGCCACCTGACTGCTCTGAAGACCACAGAATTTCCAATGAGATGTTCAAGGGCTGCATTATTTATCCTGCTATCCTCCACCCCCTTACCCACACACACCATAAATATGACTTGGGGGTGGCCAGCATTCCCCACTCAGGTCCCACTCTTCCTTTGGGGGTGGCCAGCATTCCCCACTCAGGTCCCAGCCTTCCTTTGGGGTCACCTAGCCTCCATGGCTTTACCATTTCCAGGCTTCCCTCCCAGGTGGTCTCAACTTTTGTCAGCTGAAAAACCCTTTCCCCCAAAAGATTGTGTCTCTGCATGACCCACCGAGAGGCCTATTTTCAGAGCCGTGGTGTCTCAAGGAGCTGTCAGTTCCCAAAGGCAGTGTTCTCCAGGGGGGACCTCAGGTGAGGCAGCAGGAGGGAGCATGTTAGGTTAAGGGACCTCTGAGGTTCTGTGTGTCCCTGGCTGGGAGGACAGCCCCAGTGTGGGTGGGAAGAAGGATTAACAAAGGTTTGACGAGAAAGGCCTGGATCCCATTAAGCTCTGTCCTTGGCCTCTCCAAGAGAAATGGATGGCCTGGCAACAACTCTTGCTCCACCCTCTGGCGGCCCAGCCAGCTGTGGGAGCCAGACAGCCTCCAGAGCGCCAGGAGCTTGGGTGACCGTGAGAGGGGGGGATAGTGTGGCTCCTCACCCACACACGGTTCTCGGGAACAGCTGCCTGGGAGTGCGGATGGGAACATAGGGCTGGGACCACCCCACTTTGTGACAGCAGTGAATCTCTTTCCCTCCCTGGGTGTTTTGTCGCTGTTCCCTGAAGTTCTCTTAGACTCTGGTAGTAAGCGGGTTTGGGGAGTGGGAATGCAGCAGGCTGTGGGGGACTAGGATCGGGGAATCCGGGATGACCTGCAGCGCTCCAGACTGAACCGTGAGCTCCTTTGGGGTAACACGGTGATGTGGTCCCAGTGTCTGGCATAGTGCTGGCACATAGCAGGTGCTCAGTAGACATTAGTCTGCTATTGATGATTGAGACAGACTGCTTTAAGCAGTCTCCCTACAGAGCCTGGCTGGGATTCCTATTCCGACTGGATGCGTGGAGTCCCATTAGTAGAGTCATTCCTTTGGGTCTCAAGGCTTCTCAGTCTTCCAGAAACCACAGGGATTTTTGAGAGTCACGGCACCCACCCACACTGGCCACATGGTCACTGTCTGAAAACAAGTCCATTCATTCACTCACTCATTCAGCAGTCCGGGGCAATATGCTAGCCTGGAACTAAGAGAAAGGACCGAGATGCCCAAGTTCACATTGCCATAAACTGCTGATTGGGTCATGATGTGGTCAATGACAGATTTGCAATGGGTGGTGTAGAGGCACCGAGGAGGCCATTTAGCCCAACCTGAGGGCGGAGAAGGAGGCACTAAGCTAATGTAATGGCGGCATTAGTCAGGTGGAGGGAACAGAAGGCACAGCATGAACAAAGGGAGGACAGAAGGGAGAGACAATGTTTTGACTGGGGAAGGACAAGCTGTTGAGGTTATGGAGGGAGAAACTGAGCAGGAGAGGAGGCTGGAGGCGTCAGCAGGGGCCAAACACATAGAGAGAGTCTTCTTAGAAGCTGGAGCTTTATCCTGAGGCTGTCAGGAGCCAGTGGGAGCCACTGAAGGGTGTTGAGCAAGGTCAAGCCTGGGTATTGGATTGTTCATTTTGGGCAGCGGAGGCCAGAGGCTGAGGAAGCAGGTAGAGGCTCTTCTAGGAGTCCTTGGGAGAAGTAATAAAAGTTTTATCTAAGGTCAAGGATGGGGGAGTAGGATTCAAGGAAAATGGAACCTTCTGGAAGGTAAAGGTGGTGACGATTAGATGTGATAGCTAAGGGAGAGAAAAGAGTTCATGATAACTGCCACCAGCCTTACCCTGGATCCATTCCCTCTTTTGGTAATCAAATACTGTGTAATACTTACTGGATGCCACACACTGTTCTAAATGCTTTCTACATATTCACTCATTTAACCCTCACAACCATCCTACAAGGGACTTACTATGTTGTCATCATCTTCAATTTACAGATGAGGAAGCTGAGGCACAGAGAGGTTAAGTAACTTAACAAAGGTCATGCAGCTAGTAAATGGTAGAATCAAGATTTGAACGAAGCCACCTGGCCCCACAGTTTCTGTATTTACTACTGCTGAGGTTGAGGCTGAGGCTTGTTCCAGTCTGTCCCCTCCTCCCATCACTTCCCACTGGACTGCAGCATAACCCCTGAGTATCCAAACTGCTTCCCAGAATGTCACCTCACCACCAGGGTCTAGCTCTGTCCCCAAAGCAGCTCCTGGGTGGGTAACCCCCAACCTCAGCCAACAAGACTGAAGGGCATCGGAGACCTACAAATGGGGAAACTGAGGCTCAGTACTGTGTTCCAGGCCTCACTCAGGGAGCTGTTGGCAGAGCTGGTACCAGCATCCAGTGCTCCGGGTCTGTTGTCCGCAGTTCCTGGTTGCCAGGCAACAGGGCTTGAATGGTGGTGCTGAGTGCATTTCTAGAGGCGTTCCTTGACTCTCAGCCTAGGGAATGCCAGTCACAAGTGCTAGATCAGGAAATGGAAGCCTTCAAAGGTAAAAGGAGCCACCCGGAGTCACTTGGCCAGATTGAGCAGAGCTGCTGGAACTCCAATCCTGGACCCTCAGGTGCGCTGCTATATTCCCCTAGGTGTGACCTTGCTCTGGGACACTAGCTATGGGGTGCCTGGACCTTGTTCCTGAGCCTCCCAGGGCACCCAAGGGTCACCAGAGAAGATGGGCTAGCTCAGCCCTCCGGGAGAGCAGGAAGGAGGTGAATTTCTGATTCTCTCTCTTTTTTTCAAAGATTCCTTTTTTTTTTTTTAAGATTTTATTTATTTATTTGACAGAGATCACAAGTAGACAGAGAGGCAGGCAGAGGGTGATGGAGAAGCAGGCTTCCCGCTGAGCAGAGAGCTTGATGCGGGACTCGATCCCAGGACTCTAGGATCATGACCTGAGCCGAAGGCGGAAGCTCAATGACTGAGCCACCCAGGCACCCCTCAAAGATTCTATTTATTTGAGAGAGCAAGAGAGACTGGGAGAGAGACAGAGGGAGCTAGAGCGTATGAGCAGCGTGAGGGGCAGAGGGAGAGGGAGAAGCAGGCTCCCCGCTGAGCAGGGAGCCTGATGTGGGGCTGGATCCTAGGACCCTGGGATCATGACCTGAGCCAAAGGCAGTCACTTAACCAACTGAGCTATTCAGGCAGCCTTTCTCTCTTTTCATCTTGAGCCTAAACATCCCATCCTAACCCTACTGTCAAATAACCCTCCCTCTGAACAGAGGTAACCACCACCCCAAATCTGGCTTCCATCACCTGTAAGCATGGCTCTGTATCTTTACTACATTTGCATGTGTCCTCACAAGTGTGCAGTAGTAGTTTTTACCCGTTTTTAAACCTTATATAAATGTACCCTCCTATACATATATTTCTTGAGATTTCATCCCCAGACCCCATCAGTGTTCTATCTGGAGATTCAGTCCTTGTTGCCATATGCCAGATTCAGTCCATCTAGCTCTAATGGTGACCCATTTTACAGATGCAGAACTGACGGTCCTTACTAGGTTAAGGGACCCACCCCAAATCGCAGGTCTTGTCGTATGACCGAGACAGAATGGCAGCTGTGGGATGCTGAGCCCTCTCTGCTTCTGATTCCTGTTCTCTCCCACCTCCTTATACATCCCTCCTACCCTATGCCAGGACCCCTCCTACTCCCTCCCCGTGTTTCCTCTCCTCATTGCCTTGGAAGGCCTCTGAAAGACCATCTTTACCAAGGTGTTAGGAATTTCCTATGTCCCCCCTATGAGGTGCATCAGCATTTTAGGAGTGCTGGGGAAGGGGCCATTGAGTGGGAAGCTGGGGACTCCCAGGCCTGGCTCTACCAGCTGTGTGACTTGGAGGGAGCAGTAAGTCCCTCGGAGCCTCAGTTTCCTGATCTGTAGAATGGGGCTACTTCTGGGAACCTGTGAATTACATAATGTCTCTGACACTGATCAGAGAGGTGAGTCTTAGAGATAGCTTCAGCTTGAGGGTAGGAGGAATTGGGGGACCCAGCCCAGCACCCCATCAGTTCCGGCAGGTGAGTGGCCCCTGGCCACCACACTCACCATATGCAGCATGTCCGCAGCAGGTGGGGACACCTGGGCCCGGTAGAGGTTGTGCAGCTCCACCAATGCACGTTTCTCATCATCACTGAGGGCGCCGTTGGGACTCACAGTGGCGGCCAGCAGCAGCAGCAGCAGTGGACTGCAGGAGATGTGCATGGTGGCCAGTCCTCCCAGCCTCTCCCGGCCAGGGGTCTGGCAGCTGGATTTAAAGTCCTTCCCACACAAGCACCACCCTGGCTGGAGACGGCAGGGAGGGGCCGTCTGCAGGCCTGGCCCGGCTCACACAGCGTCTCCAGGAGGGCTGGGTGCTTGGGTCCTGACCAGAGCTGAGTCCACTCCCAGCATTTATCTCCCCTCAGAGTCCTTGGCAAAAGCCTCCTTTCTCTTGGTAACAGGGGCTCAGGCCCAGTGCTGTGTGCGTTCCCCTGTCCCTCCTGAGTTGTGGACAGGTCCTCAAGGGCAAAATAGAGTAACCCAGGTCGCACCCACTAGATGCTGTGGACAAGTATGAGGACAAAAACCACGTGGACCCTACCCCTGAGGACTGAGCAGGTTGAAGGAGCTGGAGTTGGCTTATGGAAGGATGGGGGAAGACAGGATGTATTTGCTAAAAAAGGCCAACCAAAACCTGAATCCTGGTTCTGCTCCTTTGCTGACTGGGCGTTTGCCAGTTTTCTTAATCAGATCAGTGGAGTAATAGTACCTGCCTCACGGGGTGGAACGAGGATTAAGTGAGGTCAAATGCATGTAAGGTGCCCAGGACGGTACTTGCCACTCAGAAACAGTAGACAACAACTACCCACAGGGCATGGCCTTGGCCAGCAGCCAGTCCCAGGGGAGGAAGGACTCCTGCCCACAGGAGAAGAGACCGCAGTGTTTCCCACTCTAGCTGTATCCTGGAATAGGGCTTTTCGCAATGGATAAAATGTTAGCTTCTGCATACCCTTTGTGAATGCATTGGCTTGAGGTGCTCTTTTGGAAATGGGACACTGGGATCTTTCCTGCTCTGAATATCTAGGAAATAGAATGTATGTGTTATAGAAATCAAGAGAGAACAGAAAAGCAGAGGGATGAGTGAGCTGATGCGGCAGGAGTTCTGAGGCGAGTGTATTAGAAGGGAAGTGGGCCCAGGGGCAAATTATCAAATTATATATCTGATAAGGGATTAATATATACAAAGGACTCCTACAATTCAAGAATAAAACAACCAAACAATCTAATTTAAAAATGGACAAAGGAGGGGGGGCGCCACGGTGGCTCAGTGGGTTGAGCCTCTGCCTTAGGCTCAGGTCACGATCTCAGGGTCCTGGGATCGAGCCCCGCATGGGGGGTGGTTCTCTGCTCAGTGGGGAGCCTGCTTTCCCCTCTCTCTCTGTCTGCCTCTCTGCCTACTTGTGATCTCTGTCAAATAAATAAATAAAATATTTTTTTTAAAAATGGACAAAGGACTTGGAACAGACATTTCTCCAAAGAAGATATACAAGTGAGCAAAAAGGATGTGAAAAGTCACCAGTCATTAGGGAAATGCAAATCAAAACCACAATAAGATATCACTTCCTACCCATTAGGATGGCTATTATAACAACAGCGCTCCCCCCAAAATAGCAAGTGTTGGCAAATATACAGTGAAATTGACACACTTGTGCATTGCTGCTGAAAATGTAAAATGGTGCAACCACTCTGGAAGATAGTAAGGTGGTTACTGAGAAAAACTAAACAGAGTGACATTACGATCCAACAAGTCCACTTCTGGATATATATCCAAAAGAAGTTAAAGCAGAGATTCGAACAGAGAGTGACACACCAATGTTTATAGCAGCACTATTTGCAATATCTAAAAGGCGGAAAGGACCCAAATGGCCATCAATGAATATTGCATAAACAAAATGTGATCCTTGTATACAATGAAATATTATTCAGCCTTAAGAAAGGAAGGGAATCCTGTCACAGGCTACAACATGGATGAACTCTGAAGACATTCTGCTAAGTGAAATAAGCCAGACACAAAAAAGACCAATATTGTATTATTCCACTTATATGAGGGACACAGAGGAGTCAGATTCATAGAGACAGAAAGTAGAATGGTAGTTTCCAGGGGCTAGAGGAGAGGGAGATGAAGAGTCATTTTTTAATGGGTACAGTTTCAGTTTGGGAAGATGAAAAAGTTCTGGAACCAGATGTGGTGATGCTTCACAACAATGTGAAGGTAATTAATGCCACTGAAATCTATGCATAAAAAATGGGTAAGATAGTAAATTTTATGGTGCGCATTTTTTCCCACAGACAAACCTTGGGAATTCTTTTTTTTTTTTTTAAGATTGTATTTATTTGAGAGAGAATGCTCGTAGGCAGGGGTGGGGGCAGAGGGAGAGGGTGAAACAGGCTCCCTATTGATCAGGAAGCTTGATGCAGGGCTCGATCCCAAGACCCCGGGATCATGACCTGAGCCAAAGGCAGATGCTTAACGGACTGAGCCATCTAGGCTCCCCAAAACTTGGGAATTCTTAAATTGGTCTGGAGTGGGATGGATATTGAGTAGTGGTGGTAGTGATGGTGGGAGTAGTCTTGGGAGAAATAAGGTAAAATGATGTCTGGAGGGAGCTTTCATCACCCAGGCCACACAGCCCCCAGCTTAAGTGCATAATCAGAAATTATAAAACACGTGAGGGGCTGAATTGCTGTGAGCAGCAGCTTACAACACAAGTGGGAGGATTTGTGTCTCCCAGCTTTGAGAAAATAGAACAATCTGGAAGACTTTCAAATAATTATATTAATGATAATGAAGGAAATAAATAGGCAGCTGGAAAAGGAAGCAGGGAGATTTAGGAGGTAGAGTGGAGCTTGGTAGGGAGAGAATTTGAAGAGTTCAGGAAAATGGGTTAGTCTGCGGCAAAGAGGAGACCCTTCGGGGTAAAGTCGGAGCAGAGGAGAGAAGGGTAGGAGCGACCAGATCCCAGCCCGGCCCAGCCTGCAGGGGCTGCTTTCCCAGCGTGATTAGCTGATGAGCTGCGAGGTAGATATATTTCTCTAGGGACAGGAGAACGTGGCAAGTGCCAGACAGCAGCTTGGGCTTGAGAGAGAAAGAAGGAAAACTTAGAAGAAAATTTCCCAGGGAGTGAAGTGCTGAGACCCAGCCTGGAAGGGGCAGGACGGAGGTGGGAAGGACAAGGTTCTCAGTTGCCTTCCAGGCAGCAGCAGGCAGGCTGCCCTGTGTGGCCACCCCCGAGACCTCTGCCTGGCCCCTCGATGGCAGGGATGAACAGCTTTGTAGGCTCATAACACTGGGCAGCCTTCACTTGCTCCTCATTCATTCGATCAGCAAAGATTCCCAGAGCTGCTGGGCAGTGCCAGGCACTGAGCTGGGTAAGGTAGAGCAGGTCCCCACTGCCATGAAGGAGGAGGCTTGCCACGAAACATGGGTAGCTTTGTGAGAAGAGGGTGGTGCTCTCTAGCTAGTTGGCCTTGGGCAAACAATTTCCCTGCTTGCTGGCCTCAGTTTCTTAATCTGTAAATTGGGCTTAGAACAGAACCCACCCCATAGGGTTGGTTGGGAGCATTAAATGAATTAATACACAGGTAGTTCTTGGAATAGTATCTGGCACCTTCTAAGTGCTCACTGAGTTAGCCAGTATGAATGTATTCATTACTACTACTACTACTACTACTACTACTACTACTACTACAAGTGGGAGAATTAACAGGGCCTCTAGTTGTAGCAGAGGGAAAAAAAAAATCAACAATTACAGCAGCTTTGCTCGCCTTTTCCCCTGGGCAGCTGAAAGAGCAGGACACACGTAACCCTGAGGGGCTGGGTGAATTGGGGGGGGGGGGGGGGGCGGGGGGGCGGAGAAGGAGGAAGGAGGAGCCTGGTTTCCCTGAGAGGGAAGGGTGAGTTGGGAACAAAGACTTGGGAGGTTGACCACAGCTAGTGGTTGACCACGGAGGTGCCTGGGGGACAAGGGCGTGCTGCCAGAAAGGCCCACGCTGCACGTGCACATTCCCGAGAGGTTTTCAGAGCCCTTGCCACGTGGGTGATCTCATTGACTCCTCATGTGACAGCTCTGAGGTGGGTCTCATCATCACCACACACTAGGGAACGTGCTCAGAGAGGTTCTGTCCCAGGTGTTGGGGGCGGATGGGGCAAGAGCCCAGGACCTGCCACTAGGGGGAGCAGGAGAGCGGGAGAGCTGGACGTGGAGGGCCTACAGCCCAGGGAGAGAGAAGGGGTGGGGGGTGGGGTGGGAGGTAAAGTTAGGGGAAGGGGAGAGGGAAGGAGGGGGAGGGACAGGTGACAGAACCAGGCACACTGAGGGCTGGATATGGTTTACATCAACTGTGTTTTTAATCTATAAACCAGCATTGGAAAAAAAAATAAATAAACCAGCATCGGGAGGAAATAAATATTTTATTTTATTTTTTTAAGATTTTATTTATTTGTCAGAGAGAGTGAGCGAGAGCGAGCACAGGCAGACAGAGTGGAAGGCAGAGTCAGACGGAGAAGCAGGCTCCCTGCGGAGCAAGGAGCCCGATATGGGACTCGATCCCAGGACGCTGGGATCATGACCTGAGCCGAAGGCAGCTGCTTAACCAACTGAGCCACCCAGGCGTCCCATAAATATTTTATTTTTAAAATTTAATAATATAAAGTTATAATTTTGAAACAGAAATTTATATAAATATATATTTATTGTTATTATTGTTGTTATTATTATTATTATGGAGTTATTATCAATACATATTTTAAATCAAGTTTCATTTCAAACAGCAGTATATCTCAACCACAAAATAATTAAGCCAAAGAAGGGAAAACATTCCACCTCTAGTATCTTCTTATCTCTGAGCAGGTGCTCCTCCAAGTGTGGTCTGTGGCCCGGTGCCATTGTGCCAGATGTTCATTACTGCCAGATGTTTGTTACTGCCCCTCGGCACAGCAGGTGCAGAAAACCTTGAGAAACTCCTGCAGGAACCCAGCGTGGTTGTTCTGCATCTGTGGAATCTGTGATTTACAAATCTGTGCTTATCTTTTGCAAATCAGCTTTTCATTTCATTTTCCCAATACTTAACTTTTTAACTTTTTATTTTGAAATAATCATAGACTCACAGAAAGCTACAAAAATAACACAGCATTCCACGACTCTTTTGCCGAGTTTTCCCTTACGGTGACATCTTCTGTAACCATGGCCCGATATCAAAATCTGGAAACTGTTGGTTCCGTACTTGTACTATTAACTGGATGACGGACTAGCCATGTATGTGTGTGTGCGTGCAGGTGTCTGTGTGTGTCCTTCTGTGCAATTTGCTCTCAGATCCTGTAGGCCTCTCAATAACCAAGACATAGAATTTAAAACAGCTCTCTTCTGCTACCCCTAAAAGTCTTGTACGCCACCCCTAACGCTGTCCCTGGCAACCATGACTTTGTTCTCCATAGCTAAAGTTTTATCATTTTAAGAAGTCATGTAAATGAGGGCATCTGTTTGTTAAGTTTGTTAAGCATCTGCTCTCACCTCAGGTCATGGTCCCAGAGTCCACAGATTGAGCCCTGCATTGGGCTCCCTGCTTGGTGGGGAGCCTGCTTCTCCCTCTTCATCCCTCCCCCTGCTCATGCTGTCTCTCTCTCTCACTCTCAAATAAATAAAAGAAAAATCTTTAAAAGGGGGAGGGAATTCATATAAATGGAATCACATAGCATGTAGTCTTTTGAGACTGGCTTTTTCACTGAGCCTAAGTGTCCTGGAGATCCAGCCACGTTGTGACAGGTGTCAGCATCTCCTTCCTTCCTGTGGCCAAGCACTAGTCCCTGGTAGAGATGCACCCCGTTTGTTTAACCCTTTCACTGGCCGAGAGACCTTCGAGTGGCTTCTGTGTCTCATTTACTAGGAATGAAGCTGCTACGAGCATCTCATGCAGATTTTTGTGTGCACCTGAATTTCCGTTTCTCTGAGAGAAACATGCAAGACCGTGATCGCTGAGATGTATGGTAAGTACGTATTTAGTTTTATAATAAAATTCAGACTCTTCTCCAGCTGCAGTGCATGAAGGATCTAGTTCTTCACGTCCTTGTTAGCATTTGTGGTTGACTCTATTTTGTATTCCAGCCACTGTCGTGGGTTGAATTGTGCGTGGCCCCCTCAAAGGTATATTCAACTCCTAACCTCCGGTACCTGTGAGTGTGAGCTTGGGTGGGAATAAGGTCTTTGAGGACGCAGTCAAATTAAGGGGAAGTCATCTGGGATTAGGGTGTGCCCCAAATCTAGTGACTGGTGTGCTTCCAAGAAGGCCGTGGGAAGGCACAGACACACAGGGAAGAAGGCCATGTGACAACAGGCAGGGAGACACAGCCTCAAGCCAAGGAACGGGAGGATTGCTAGCAGCCACAGGAGGCTGGAAAAGCCAGGAAGAATTCTTCCCTCGCCTTCACAGGGAGTTGGGCCCTGCCAGCACTTTGATCTCAGTCCTCTAGCTTCCAGAACTGTGAGAGAATAAATTTCTGTTGTTTGAAGCCACCCAGTTTGTGGTAATTTGCTCTGCAGCCCCGGGAACCTGCTGCAGCACCCCTCTCTTTCTTAAAAGATGTTATTTATTTATTTGAGCCAGAGAGAGAAAGAAAGCACAAGCAGGGGGAGAGGCGGGGGAGAGGGAGAAGCGGGATCCCTGCTGAGCAGGGACCCTGATGCAGGGCTCGAACTCAGGGTCCTGGGATCGTGACCTGAGCCAAAGACAGATGCCTAACTGACTGAACCACCCAGCGCCCCTTGCTGCAGCCCTTCTGATAGGTGCGTAGTGAGGCCTCATGAGGTTTTCATTTGCATTTTCCAGTAGAGAAGGGGAGTGAACGTGATTTTATGTGCTTACGTGCCATCCTCTTTGGTGAAGGGTTTGTTCATGTCTAATGCCCATTTCTTGTTGGATTGTTTCGGTGTTTTTCCACTGTTGAATTTTGAGTTTTTATTAGTTTATTTTTCTTTTTTTTTTTATTAGTTTATTTTTCAAGGTTAATTTATTTATTTGAGAGAGAGATCAAGAGAGTCCTAAGCAGAATCTGCACTGACAAGGAGCTCAATCCCGTGATCCTGAAATCACCACCAGAGCTGAAACCAAGAGTCGGACACTCAACCCACACTCCCCTTGAGAGTTTTTATTTTTATTTATTTTTTTAAAGATTTTATTTATTTAAGAGGAAGAGAATAAGAGAGAGAGAGAGCATGAGGGGAAGGACAGAGGGAGAAGCAGACTCCCCGCCAAGCAGGGAGCCTGCTTCCTCCTCTCTCTCTCTCTGCCTGCCTCTCTGTCTACTTGTGATCTCTCTCTGTCAAATAAACAAATAAAATCTTTAAAAAAATAAAAAAAAAATAAAAAAAAAAATAAAAAGACCAGTCCTTTGATTGATGTGTGTTTGTCACTTATTTTTACTGTATTTTACCAAACTGTTGGTTTGTGATGGATGGAAATGTTATAAAAACAAACCAGTCCTTTGCCTCTGATAGTTTCAGAAGTACAGTCCTAGTATGTTTCTCTCCTTTTTTTTTTTTTTTTTAATATTTTAGTTTTTTATTTGAGAGAGAGCACAGGTAGGTTTGGTCAGAGGGAGAAGCAGACTTCGTGCCGAGTGGACACGATCCTGGGACCCAATGCTGGGACCCTGGGATCATGACCGGAGCTGAAGGCAGTCACTTAACCAACTGAGCCACCCAGGCGCCTCTCGCTCTTCTTTCCTTAATGCAACAGTAGCACCCGTACCTTGTTGGCTCTTGACATTTGTCCCTCAGATAGTTTGTTGCAAATAATTTCTCCAATTTGCTTCATATCTTTCTAACCACCACTCATAGTGTTTGCCCCGTATGCCAGAGAAGGGCTGTGTATAGCTTCCTCGGCCAGTCCCCAAGGTAAGACGTCAGCCTATTAACCCCTGGGAGACATAGGGACAAGGGTGATTCACTGGCCTTTGGGCACAAGGCCTTTGGGCCTTTTCTTGTATTTTGAATGTTATCTTTTAGTTCCCATTCTCACCATTGTAACTCAGCTCTCTCTTTTATTAGGGTTCCGGTGTCAGAGTCAGGCTAGCCTGGCACTTTTTTTGGGTAGATTTTATTTATTTATTTGACAGAGAGAGGGAGCACAAGCAGGGGAAGCAGCAGGCAGAGGGAGAAGCAGGCTCCCCTCTGAGCAGGGAGCCCGATGTGGAACTCGATCCCAGGACCCTGAGATCATGACCTGAGCTGAAGGCAGATGCTTAACTGATTGAGCCACCCAAGCGCCCAGGTTGGCACATTCGTTCTTTGCATAGAAACAAAAGGCCACTGGTGCTGAATGACGACACCCCTCCCCACCCCATCCCAGCCACTCGATGGTACAGTGACAGTGAAACTTTACTTTTATTCCATCACAGTGAATCCAAAGTAGGAGGAGCAGATGGTGAGAAAAACAGAGATCCTTTTAAAAGACAGGCAAAGGTCTCAGAGCATCAGAGAACGATATCCAAGGGTGGGAGCCAGTCTGCTCAAAATATTTGAAGACGGTGGTCCTGAATTAGGGGGTCACAGAGAAGAAGATTCCAGGCCTCCTTCCATCACACCCATTCGATTTGTGCTTCTTCCCCTATACCCCAGGCCACCAGCTCACATGGAAAGTGGAGTCCTGGTTTTTCAGACCCATGGGTTGGGCAGCTGCGAACACACTTCCCCCACTACTCCCCCTTTGTCCTGAATCAAAGTATTGCCTCTCTTCTGGTTTCCCTCATCTTGATTCTTACTCTCTTCAGCCCAGAGTAAGGCATGCGAGATCTGCAGCTTGTCAGGGACCACCTGGGCAGTTCACCCGAATCCCTCCACACCCCCTCTGCCCAGCATTGTTGGGGAGTGAACGGGTGGGGATAGGCTCCCCCAGGGCTAGTCACTACTCTCCTTATGGGGCTTCTGTGGTGGGGGGGGGGGGTTGCTCAGGAGACTGGAATCCTCTCTTATTCCCCTGCCCCTACAGTACCTGGCAATTTCCCAATTTGTGGAGTAGCTCCCTGCCTTTACCTCCCCTTACCCCCAAATCCTGGGTCCCAACACCTCCTTCCTGTCACTCCTCCCTCAAACTAAGTGATACTTGTGTATGGGAACCTTGCCAGCCCCTTAAGAGTTCTTCCTTTCTGAAGGAGTTTCAAGACCCCTCTCCTCAGTCTTCCCAAGATGGTGGGGTGTGGGGGGGGGGGGTGTTCCCAGGGAAGGGAGCCACCATGGAAGGGTCACCTGGCTCCTGGGAGCTGGCAGGCCCGAGTTCCTGAGGGAACTCAGGGAAACCACCTGGAAACCACCGTACCTGCACCTCCAGGCCACTCTGGGAAGCCCACCTTCTCTGGGCGGTGAGTTACCTCTGTGCTTCAGGGTCCCTTTTTCAAGACAGGGCCCAGGTCTTTGTCCTTGGGGGAATTCTAGGCAGATTTTTTCTAATAGCAGAAGCTATTTAATGTGGCTTAGGTGTTTTTCAGTTAAAAAAGAAAAAGACATTTGAATGATTGAACCCAGTTAAAAATAAGCACGGTGGGCTCAAAACTTGCCTCTGTAGATAGGACCAATATATTAAAGATAATGCACGCCCACCTCTGGTGATCGGGAAGGAGAAAGGGGAGGAGGGAGTCACACAGAGGGAGACCCAGGGAGAGGCCAGGGAGGCAGACAGAGCACCAGAGGAAGACAGAAAGAGCAGGTCAAGGGGGTTCAGAGGCAGAAGCAGTTGGACCCATCCAGGTGCTAAACCTGTCATTCACCAGGTGTGGCAGAGTCATTGACCCCCAGACTTCACATGTGTAAAATGAGATCCTAATACCTAACTCCAGTATTGCTGGGGTGATTCCATAAAAACGAAGACCAAACACTTAATGCTTGGCAAATGGTAACTGTTTTAACAGGCGGAAAGAGGCAAGATGTTCCAGGTGCCTCAGCAGGGGCTGAATTGGATCTACTAATCTGGTCAGGGGTCTCATGGCTCTAGGACGTATTATCCCAAAGAGGAGGGTCTGGCTGCCTAGCTGACGCCAAATATTAACCAGGTCCCAGCTCTTCGCAGCCACACAGAGGCGTCCTCTCCCCCAACAGACCAAATTCAGCCAATGACCAAAGCATGCGGCCTGGAGCCCGTGGCCTCCGGGGGCTGGGCGCCTGGCCCGGACCTCCCCTGGGCTGCTGGCTTCCCGGCGCAGACAAATTCCTGCCGGGGCACAGCTGTCCCAGGCCTCACTGGGACTCTAATGGTACATTAGTGGCCCTTTTTGATGAGGCTGACGTGCTGTCCCTGCGTCTTCAATCACCTATGACCTGTCAATTCAGGATGACTCTGTCCCAGTTCTCTGCTGAAATTTCACAAGCCCCTTCACGACTATGCATGCACGTTTGGCTTCAAACTTCCCCGGTTCTGGAAAGAAACATTCCCCGTGTTCTGAGGAAAACTTCCCTTTTCCCACTCTTTGCCTTGGTTGTATCTCTGAGCTTCACACCCACCATGAAGGGAACCCAATTTGGGGTAACAAATTTAGATGACCCAGATAGGTCCTAACCCTTTGTGGGTCCTCTAGCTCTCAACAGCTGACAAGGTGGGCAACTCACCCAGGTAATGCCGTCTCTGTTGCCGGGGAAGCTGCGGAAAAGGGCACAGAAGGATCCCTCTCAGCCCCTGATTGGTTGGGTCCTTGTACCTCGACACCATGAATGGACTCAGCGGCGGCTCTGATCATCTTAATCAGAGTTCCTTCAGAGAGGTGAATGGCAGTTACACCACAAACCAGCTCTAGGGCTCTGCTCCCATCTCAAGGGGGGGCAAAGGAAGGACTCAGAGTCTGCGCAGTTCATCTGGTCTGGTGAGATTGGCTCAGAGAGTCTGAAGGATTTGTCAGGGAGCAGGAATTACTGTCCCCTATCCAGGGGCCTTGTAGGTGGATGAGGAATCAAGTTGATGGGGTGCCTGGGTGGCTCAGTGGGTTGATGCCTCTGCCTTCGGCTCAGGTCATGATCCCAGGGTCCTGGGATCGAGCCCCACATCAGGCTCTCTGCTCAGCAGGGAGCCTGCTTCCTCCTATCTCTCTGCCTGCTTCTCTGCCTACTTGTGATCTCTATCTGTCAAATGAATAAATAAAATCTTAAAAAAAAAAAAAAAAGAATCAAGTTGACATGAGACAGATTCACAGGGGAAAGAAATTGAATTTAATAGGGTACATACGGGGAATCCACACAGACACAGAAAATTCCAAGACAGCAAAGCAAAATAACGTCAATTTGTCATCCTGAACTAAGGAGAAAGGGGTAGGGGTCTGGGACTTCAAAGGAAAGGAATGTCATTCACAGGGCAACAAGGAGAGAAGTTTGGTAAGTTAGATGTTTGCCCTGGGATGCAGATGGGTCACTCAGAGAAAATTTATCTCTGGTAATAACCCTTATTCTGGGAAAGACCCCCAATATAGATTCTTCTATGTAATTAAAGGAGGGCATGGGTTTCTTTTGAGCCCATAGAATCTCAGTTGCCTTCAGCTCAAAATAATCTTCATGCCAGAGTGGCCCATCTTGGGGCATCCTGTCCTCAACCCCTAGAGATTGTAAACTTCCCCATCTTCCTGTGTCCTGGAGGCTGATTTGGGAGGCCTGATCATCGAAGGCCTCAGTGAGATAGATCACAGGTTCTGGGAAGTATTTGTAGAGAGGCACCAGTGTGGTAAACCTGAACAACCTGAGAATACACTTTTACATGATCTATTGGAGGGATGCCTGGGTGGCTCAGTTGGTTAAGTGTCTCACTTCAGCTCAAGTCCTGATCTCAGGGTCCTGGGATTGAGCCCCGCTTCAGGCTCCTTGCTCAGCAGGGAGCCTGATTCTCCCTCTGCCTGCCACTCCCCCTGCTTGTGCTCTCTTTCTCTCTTCTGACAAATAAAATCTTTAAAAAAAGAAAGGGGGGGTTGTGGTTTTTTTGGTTTTTGTTTTGTTTTTTAATTATCCACTGGAGGTTCAGTCAATTGAGCGTCTGCCTTCGGCTCAGGTCATGATCCCAGCGTCCTGGGATCGAGCCCCGTGTTGGGCTCTCTGCTCAGAGGGGAGCCGTCTTCTCCCTCTCCCTCTACCCATCCCTGGCTTGTGCTCTCTCATTCACTATCTCTCTCAAATAAGTAAATAAAATGTTAAAAAATAAATTATCAATTGGAAGAGCTTACTTACCAGCTTTCTGGAGAAGGAAATTTTCAGTGGGCTCAGAGCAGCCGAATCTGTGTCTCCACTAACCCTTATTATAGATCTCTTGGCAGTTGGAGACAAATCCTTTACAGAGATCCAAGGATAAGGGGACCCAAACATCGATCCTGCCAGACAGCCTGTTAGGGGGCCTCCTGAGTCATTGCAAGCTTTTTGGGTATACCCCAATGACAAAGAAAACTAGTTTTCTTTTGTAATCCAGCCTGGCCTCTGTAAGAGGCCAGGAGAAGTGGCCAGAAAATAGCTTGTTAAATTATAATAGCATATTTTAATTAGACCAATTTTGTAAGAAGGAAGAGAAGTGGGATGACATCCCTGTGAACAATTCTTTATGGCCTTCCACCAGAATAAGCCATTGCAGCAGATGTGGATTTAAGTCTATCCAACTATCTAACTCAAAGGTAAGACCATGCTCTTTTGGAGGGACCCCTGAAGACCTCTTAGACTTCCCTTTGCCCTAAAGATCCCAAACAGCTCCCCAGTCCTCAGCCCCATCTGCAACTCTGTCCCTTCCAGATCCCGAGTCTTTGCCTGATCTGCCCTATTTCTTCTCCTCCCCCATCTAAACTGCCTCCACCTTACTCAGACCAGGGAGAGTAATGGCAGACCGTCTGAGCTCAGCCCTGCCACCATCAGGAGTGGTGGCTCTTACCAGAAAGAGAACTCTTGCCCTCTGACACAGGTCCCAGATGGGGAAGGCAATTTGAGCACTGTGCAAGTCCTTCTCCCTCTCAGACCTGTACACCCGGAGACTGGATACTCAAGGACTCAGGGCAGGCCCAGAGGGGTCTGTGCATCTGATGAGAGCTGTTTTTATGAACCATAACCCCGCCTGGGGTGACATTCAAAGCATTTAACCGCCCTGCTTTCAAGGGGGAGAGAAGGCAGCTGTCTTGCTCAGAGCTGGGGAGGAAGCAGACAAGCAGCAGGCTACCCAGCCAGACAGTGTGATTTGGAACCCCACTGAGGAGTCTAGGCCAGCTGCAGACCCTCACTGGGACCCAAATGCCTGAAGGGATAGGGAAAGCCCAGAACATGATAGGAACCTACCCTGAAAGGCATGAGGGCTGCCAGCTCAGCCAGTGAACTGGGGCAAGGTAGACGACATACAACAAAGAAAGGATGAAAATCCCTCTGCCTTTTTGGAGAGGATTGTAGACTGTCTTAGGTAACACACCCTCCTGGACCCTGAGGATCCAGGAAGGACAGTGGTAAAAACATCTATTTCACATTTCAGAGCACTCAGGATACGCACCACAGACTTCAAAAGACTGCAATAGGACTCAACCCCACCACCTCCCAAGGGGTTGCGGTGGCCTGTAGGGTCTTCAATAACCGGGATGTGACAGAAGAAGAAAAGGAAGCAAGGAGAAACAGCGTGGCAGGTCACTCCAGATGATCCAGAAGAAAATGGGAAAGACCCTGCAGAAGACACTGAGGGTGAGTGCTCCCTGCCCCCAGCACGGACTGCAGGGCCCAGCAAAGCTGGAACCAACCAGTGTGCTTGTTGCAGAAAGGTGGGACCTCAGAAAAGGGGCTACCCTGACCCTTCCCAGAGGGAGGGCCCAAGCTAAAGTCTCCTCCTTCCAGCTCCCTGGAACTGAGGACTAAGATTGACAGGTCCGGGGGCTCCCCAAAGCACCACCCCAATCTCCCCCACGGAGCCCTGGGTTCCCTCAGATATAGAAGGAGAGGCAACTGAATCTTTGCTGGCTACAAGAGCCACATTTTTAGTGTCGAGGGCCTGAAAGGGTCCCCTCTCCAAGAGAGAATGTAACATCAAAATGGTTTCAGGAAAGGGAAATATAAGAAAAATTTTGGAGCCCCTGACCTGTGAAGTAGGTTCGAAACATTTAAAGCATTCCTTCTTGTGTGTTCCAGAAGGCCCCATCCCTCTGGCAGGGAGAGATCTGGGGGTCAAATTGGGAGCCACTGTACATTTAAACAAAGATCAAGTTGGGATCAATGGCTCAGAGCACAGGGGGGCTACACTTCTGGGGCTCCTCAGTGAAGAGCCCCCTGTGCCAGCACCTGTTCCCACCCACATCCTTGATCAGAGGAGGCCAGAGGTTTGGGCAGAAGAGAAAGTGGGCTGAGCTGTGAAAGCCCAGCCTGTGAAGGTTTTCTGGAACTCAGTGGATCTCTGGCTGAGAGTCAAGCAATGCTCCCTCCGACCAGAGGCAGAGAAAAAGTTAGACCTAGTAATAAATTGCTAGGTCAAGGCTTAGTAAGACCCTGTCAATCTCCCTGCAACTCCCCGATTTTACCTGTAAAGAATCTAAGCCAGGATCTAAGGGCAGTAAATGAGGCTACATGGGATAGGCACCCTGTGGTCCCAACCTTGTGCTCACCTCCCAAGCGATAGGTTTTAAACCATCCTGAACTATGAGATGCTTTTTTCCGTACAATACATCCCTAATGGGGGCTCACAAGAGCTGTTTGCTTTTGAGTGGGAAGATCTCCACTTGGGGGGGAAAAAAAAAGGCAGTAGTATTGCCTGTTAAACACCTCCGTGACTTTTGAGGTCTTCTTTTTAATTTTTAAATTTTTTCTTTCAAAGATTTTATCTATTTATTTGAGAGAGAAAGAGTGAGAGATAGTGTGCAGGGGAGAGGGGTAGAGGGAGAGGGAGAAACAGACTCCCCACTGAGCAGGAAGCCCAGGACCCTGGGGCTGTGATCTGGGCTGAAGGCAGACACTTAACCAACTGAGTCACCCAGGTGCCCCCTTTTCTTCTTTCAAAGAGTTTATTTTATTTAAAGTAATCTTCACACCCAGTGTGGGGCTTGAACCTACAACCTCAAGATCGAGAGTTGCACGCTCCACCAACCGAGCCAACCAGGCACTCCTCTGGGGAGATCCTGGGTCAGCATGTGAGAGGACTGCACCTAGAAAAGGGGATGGTCCTCCAATCTGTTAATGACATTCTTATATCCATCCCATCAAAGGAGAACTCGGATCAAAATATGATAAAGGTTCTGAATTGTCTAGGAGAGAGGGGGTATAAAGTGTCAAAGACAAAGGCCCAGATATCTAAGACAGAGGTCAGGTTTTTTTTTTTGTTTTGTTTTGTTGTTGTTGTTTTTAAGAGGGAATACAAGCAGGGGGGTTGGGAGAGAAGCAGGCTTCCCATTGAGAAGGGAGCCTGATGCAGGGCTTGATCCCAAGACCCTGGGATTGTGAACTGAGCAGAAGGCAGACACTTAATGACTGAGCACTCAGGTGCCCCAAGGTCAGGTGGTAAGGACACTTAATCTCTGAAGGAGAGGAGACCCGTGAGCCAGTGTGCTTACCACCAGAAAGACAATATCAATACTAGGCCTTCTGCCCCACCTCTCAAGAGGGCTGTGCAGCGTTGGGGAGCCCAACAGAGGGAGGGTGGGCAAGAAGATTTTGCTGGGATGCCTCCTGCATCAGGTGGCTTTAAATGTCTCCTGATCCTGGCTGACACTTTTACTGGCTTGGCTTGAAGCTTTCTCTTGCAGAAGAGGAAAAACTGGGGAAATAGTTAAAGCCCTCCTACAGAATAGTATTGCTAGGCTGGGGCCACGTGGAACAATTCTAAGTGACAGTGGGGCCAGCCTTTACCTGGTGCTGGTGGGAGTTTCTCACTCCTTTGGTATAAAATGGAAACTGCAGGACCCTTGGGTGACTCAGTCGGTTAAGCATCTGCCTTAATCTCAGATTGTGATCTCAGGGCTCTGGGATTAAGTCCCACATCAGCCTCCCTGCTCAGTGGGGAGTTTGCCTTTCCCTCTGCCTCTCCCTCAGCTCATGCTCTCTCTCATTCTCTGTCTCTCAAATAAATAAATTAAATCTTAAAAAAAAAAAAAAAAAAAAAAGGAACCACATGTTGCCTGGAAGGCTGCAAGTCTTCAGGCAAAACTGAGCAGGCTAATCAGACCTTGAAAAAGACATTGGCGAAACTGCCAAGACTCCCATGAACCGTGGCTAAACCCAATAAATACCTCATAGCTTCAACCCAAAGAAAGAAAAGATACAGTCCCTTTGAAATGATGAATGGGAGACCATTCCCAGGGATGAACAGGGCCTGGCCTGAAGTAGATGTGGAAACAGAAAATGCTGACAAGCAAATAGTACAGTGAGGGCAAGTTGTGACCAGACCAGGTCGCCATGCCAACCTAAGCTTCCAGTCTCCAGTTCATCCTTATGAACTAGGACACGG
This sequence comes from Mustela nigripes, assembly GCF_022355385.1. NCBI lineage: Eukaryota > Metazoa > Chordata > Mammalia > Carnivora > Mustelidae > Mustela > Mustela nigripes. The sequence continues at coordinate 66,359,225 of NC_081561.1, forward strand.
GGTAAATGTAAAGACGTGGAAAATAGGAACAGCTTTAGCTCAACTAAGCCTGTATGGAATGGGTCTAATCTGGCACCGCTGGCCACTCACTCTTCCCTTCAGTTGCATCCACCATCCCAGAATCAAAAGAGCAGCTGAGCCTCCATGAGGCAGCAGAGAAGGGGACCAGGCAAGCTACAGGGGTTCTCAAACCCCTGTTAAGAAAAATCTTAAGCCCCTCTTCAAAGGGATTTCAGTTCCTAAGAGAAAACTATAGGTAAGTTTATAGCCCAAGTCTTCATGGGAAATGGGTCCTTTCCTCCTATTTTGTTAATGGGACAACATCTTGGAACCTAAGGAGGCTCTCTCTCGCCAGTCCTAGAAAGCTTAGCAAAGAAAGATAACCTTTCCTCTTGTTGGTTGCGTGCTCAACAGAATCACACTGGGGATGAGCCAAATATTGAGATATCCCTCCTGCTAGAGATCTTCATAAGTGTTCAGGTTAAGCCAATAGATATAATTATATAACTTCCTAAGTAAAGGGGAGGCCGCCTCTGGGATCCCTTCTCTAGACAGGAGAATCAGATGCAACTTAGCACGAACTAGTGGGAATAGTACACACCTTCCCTTTCGGTGCTGCCATATGCATGTGCAGTCTATGTAAATTGGAACCATTGCTTGGACCTTTCCAGCTTCCCTTTGCAGTTATGTGGTAAAATCCCACTGACCACTCTCTAGTTCCAGTAAATACAAACACTGAGTATAAGGCCACTGCAAGCCTTGCTTCGGGTAATAAAAAATACAACTCCTCTGGAAAATGGGAAGCAGAGTTCATCAGAACTAATCCAAATGGGAGTGAATCTAGAGTCTGGTAGCACTTGGCAGCTTGTAAATGGTTCCCTGAAAATGACCTGACCAATTCCACCCATTAGTGTCCAATCCCTTAGCTCATGTTCTACCCTAATCTGCCGCTGAGCCCGTACCTGTCTTCGCAGTCCTTTGTGCAGATGACTCTATGCCTGGAACAAAAACAGAGGGTATAGATCTCTGGAAGCCCAGTGTAAACACTGATACTTGATCTGCAGTAAATAATCATACTTGGATCTGGGCCCAAGGGGACCCCATAGCAAACATCCTAAAGGGTACTGGTTACCTCTTCCTCTGTGGAATAAATCTCTTGCTTACCCTCCCACGAAAATAGGGAGGTCCTGTATGGTAGTCTTTATTCTGCTGGAGGTTTATAACATGACTTCCCTAGGATCAACAGCCCCTATCCCTAACTTGGGATCATGCCTAGACCCCATGCTAAATGTGTCAGGAGTGTGGTCGGGGGATCTGGGCTAAAAGGGACTTGTATGGTATTTTAAGCACAAACAACCCCATAATAGACCAGAACGGTCTTGGTCATACTACCTGTATGGCCCTTTCTTGGTTCACTGAGACCCCAGAATTAGAAAAGTCCATCAGAAATATATATCCATTCTTATTCAACAATCTTGGAAAGCAATAGTAGTGACAACAGAACCCCAGAAAATGGCCCTTGGTTCTCTGGCTTAGATAGTATCACAAAACAGAAGGGCCCTCAATGTCATCCCAGCCCAGGCAGGAGGTTCCTGTGCTCTCCAGGGAGAAGAAGGTTGTTTCTACATCAATACCTCTCACCAAGTTGAAGAAAGCCTAGAGGGCATAAAAGGAAATACAGAAATAGGGGCGCCTGGGTGGCTCCTTCCGTTGCTCATCTGCCTCCTGGTTTCAGCTCAGGTCGTGATCCTACGGGTTGTGGGATTGAGCCCTGAATCCTGCATCGGGCTTCTCACTCAGTGGGGAGTCTGCTTGAAAATTCTCTCCCTCTGCCCTTCTTCCACCTGCTCTCTTTTTCTCTCTCTCAGAAATAAAAAAATTTTTTCGGGGCGCCTGGGTGGCTCAGTGGGTTAAGCCACTGCCTTCGGCTCAGGTCATGATCTCAGGGTCCTGGGATCGAGTCCCATATCGGGCTCTCTGCTCAGCAGGGAGCCTGCTTCCCTCTCTCTCTGCCTGCCTCTCCATCTACTTGTGATTTCTCTCTGTCAAATAAATAAATAAAATCTTTAAAAAAAAAAAAAAGAAAGAAAGAAATTTTTAAAAAAGAAAGAAAATACAGAAATATTAGGAAAAAACTGAGATGTGGCCCTGGGACTCAATTTTTGTCTATTTGGGGGATCGTTTTCATGGTTATGACCTTTGATGTACCCCTGTTAATACTTAACACTACTGTCCTACTTCCGTCATTTGGCCCGTGCATCTTCAGACTCCCAGGAGACCTTGTCACAAATGCAACTTCAGCTTGTTCTGCTGAAAACTTGTCCAGCTTTAGTGAGAGTCTCACTCTTCCAGCTGGGGAGACCACACAACCATTCTCAGTAGGAAGCAGCTACAGAAAAATGATCTTTGGCCTGATGCCCCTCAGAAAGGAAGAGTGATATACCTCAAGGAGGTACTTCGTAGGCAGATAGGGCTAGGAGTCCCTGGAAGACGAGACACAGCGGGAGAAGTCATTTTAGGCCCACGGCCATTTTGTGATCTAAGTGCTACCAGCACTACTGGCCTAAGCATGTTTCTTGCAGAACTTCCTGGGATATGTAGAAATTACAGAAGAACAGACCTCAGTGGCTAAGGCTTTTAAGAGAACAAAGGAACATAAGAACAAATAGCCCCTACCAAGATAGGAGATAGCCTCACCATAGTAGAGACAAGAAATCAGGGGTAAAACTCTCAGCGCTGTTTTTTTGTTTTTGTTTTTGTTTTTTTAAAGTAGGCAGAGAGGCAGGCAGAGAGCGAGCCAGGGAAGCAGGCTCCCTGCTGAGCAGAGAGCCCAATGCGTGGCTTGATCCCAGGACCCTGGGATCGTGACCTGAGTCGAAGGCAGAGGCTTTAACCCACTGAGCCACCCAGGCGCCCCTCAGCACTGTTTCGGACAGGAAGATGGACCTGCTGTAATCCTTCAGAAAGGATCTGAACCCCTTTGAGCACTCAGAAACCAGTGCTGACCCTTGTTGATCCTCATGACTTTAATCAACTGAAACCTGTTGACTTAGGATGACTTTTACCCCAGTTCTATGCTGAATTCCCCTTTGTGCAAGCCCCTTCATGCATATGGATGCACCCTTAGCTTAACACTTCCCCAGTGTTGTGTTCTGTGCAATGGAATTAATCAATAAATTCTGCCTCTGAAACTAATAATACACTGTATGTTCATTCATTGAATTTAAATGAAAAAAAAAATTAAATGAAAAAAAAAAATGTCCCCCAGTGTTGTTTGCAGAGATACTGCTTTGGAAAGATCCTCGATGTCCTCCTGACTTGTCAGAAATAAAAGCCTTCCTTTTCCCGCTCTTTGGTGTTGTTGTGTCTTTGGGCTCAACACCCACCTAGAGGTGAATCCAGGGTCAGGTAACATCCTTAGGAGTATGGGTCCTGGTTTGGTTTTGGAGCTGGGGTTGGGGAGCCTGTGGGAAGGGGTATGTGGTCAGAGTGGTGGGGGTTGTGGCTGGGCAAGCGGGAGGGACACCCTATAGGTGTCTGTGACCAGGGGGAGGCCAGCCTGTGCAGGCGTTTGTGCCTGACCCCATCATAGCTGGCAGGATGCTAGGTAACCGCAGCCAAGAGCACCTGAGCAGAGTGTCCATGAGGCCAGGCCCCCGGTGATGACAAGAGAACAGCTGAATGGCCCACATGGGATGGCATGGATATAGGATGAAGAAGGTCAGATGTCCCCACAGCCAGCCCCATCGCCCAGTCTCCAGGGCAAGAAATCCTAGCCATTTTGGTCTCCTCTCTGTCCTATGCTCAGTCTCCATCTCAGTGTGCCAATGTCCAGCCCGGCTCCTTTAGAAATGTTTTACTATGGGGTGCCTGGGCGGCTCAGTCGGTTGAGCATTGACTGGTTTCTGCGCAGGTCATGATGTCAGGGTGGTGAAATCGAGCCCTGTGACGGGCTCCGTGCTCAGTAGGGAGTCCGCTTGACATTCTATCCCTCTGCCCCGCCTTGCTGCTCTCTCTCTAAAACAAATAAATAAATACATCTTAAAAAATTTTTTTACTGGGCGCCTGGATGGCTCAGTGGGTTAAGCCGCTGCCTTCGGCTCAGGTCATGATCTCAGGGTCCTGGGATCGAGTCCCGCATCGGGCTCTCTGCTCAGCAGGGAGCCTGCTTCCCTCTCTCTCTCTCTGCCTGCCTCTCCATCTACTTGTGATTTCTCTCTGTCAAATAAATAAATAAAATCTTTAAAAAAAAAAAATTTTTTTTTACTATGACACGGTCATAGTAAAAGTATAGATAATAAAGCATAGATAAAAGTATAGATAATAAAAAAGATAATAAAGGTAAAAGGAAGAAAGGAAAAGAGGGAGGGAGGGAGGGATGAGGGAAGGAAGAAAGGAAGGGAAGGAAGAAAGAGAAAAAACAAATGTTAGCAGGATCTAACCCAGGCTATCCAATACAGCAGCCATTACCCACATCTGGGTAATAGAAAAGATAATAAAATAAATACCGTTAATAATATCTGGCTCCAGAGATAAAACATGGAAGCCCCCAGCATCCCTTTTCTGGATGCAAGCACTCTCACCCTACTAGACATAACCTTGGTCTGAATGTGTTGTTTGCTATTTGCATGATTTCCACTGAACTTGTACTAAACACTCCGTATCTACACACATGAATACAGCTTGTATGTTTTAACACTAGCACTGTCCGAAGGACTCTGTGGATGTGTTCTTCATCCGCGCTGTTCAAAACAGTGGCCACTAACAGCAGGTGGTTATCAAGCACTTGAAATGGGCCTGGTGTGATTAAAGAACTGCATGTTTTATATTAATTAATTGAAGTTTAAATAGCCAAATGTAAATCAAAGTAAAAATCAAATCCAAAAGAAAATCAAAGGCTGATGATTCTCAAACACCACTTTCCCATCTGTCTTTCCTTCTTAGGAACCCAATGGCTCCTACCACCTGTCCCATCAGAGCTCAACTCCTCTGCTTGGACCCAGGCCCCCATGACCCGGCCTACCCTATAACACTCTGTGTTTGCCAACCTCCTTCTGATCCTCTGCACACATCCTGCTGTTCCTACCTCTGTGCCTTCATTTTCCATGTCAGACTCCCATCTTATGCTGGAATGTCTATCTTCTTGCCCCTACTTCACATACAGAATTCCATTCATACCTGTGAGAGCCTTGCTTGAAGCCTCACCTTCTCCAGGAGAATTTTTCACTTTGCAGCATCCATCAGGAAACGCTCGTGAAGAGCCTGCCCTCAGGGAGCTCACAGCCTGGTTTTTGCCAGCAACTGCAGTCCACTCAGTTCCCAGCTGTCCGCACTCCCCTTGCAGCTTAGTGTGGACGCAGCTGTGGAATGGAGACATGTGTGGGTAAGGCTGGCATTCACCAGGAGTGAGGGGCAGGACTGGCTGGCTTCCTGGAGGCCTGAAAAGGAAACTGGAGGTGAGAGGACGAACCACCACAGCGCTGGCCTAGCCCTCAGCTCCCAGCATCACTGCCGTGGAGGCTTCCCCAGGCTCTGCCAAAAGGCCAACACCTATAACCAGGAATGCCTGTTTATAGGCTCACACTTCTCTTCTGGAGACACATCATGTGGGAACCCAAGTATGCTTGCTGTATTTTTTTATATTTACTAGATTTTTGTTAGCATCGTTTTTCAATACTTTCTCTTGGGGAGTGGGTAGAAAATAAGATTCTTATTAAAAATTTTTTGTTTATTTGTTTGAGACAGAGAGAGTGAGCATCCATGGTAGAGAGGTGTGAGGGTGGGAAGAGCAGACCCCCTGCTGAGCAGGGAGCCCAACTGAGGGCTGCATCCCAGGACTCTGGGATCAGGACCTGAGCCGAAGGCAGATACTTAATGAACTAAGCCACTCAGGCGCCCCAAGATTTTTTTTTTCCTCTTTAAACAAGAAAAAATGGAATATGGTATGTAGTTAAGAAAATATAAGTTCTGATTAGGACAGAGTAAAGAAAACTTGAGGCGAGGAAGGGAAGGATAGAGAGTCTCAGCTCTAGCTGGTGAGAAGAATCCTCAGTGATGAAAGAGTAAAAATGGGGCTTTTGTAGCAAGTACTAAATAGTTGTGTAGATCAATACTTGGTTAATATATGATAAAATTTTTAAAAAAGATTTTATTTATTTATTTGACAGAGAGAGATCACAAGTAGGCAGAGAGGCAGGCAGAGAGAGAGGGGGAAGCAAGCTCCCCGCTGAGCAGAGAGCCCGATGCGGGGCTCGATCCCAGGACCCTGAGATCATTACCTGAGCTGAAGGCAGAGGCTTAAACCACTGTGCCACCCAGGTGCTCCAATATATGATAAAATGTTAACATTTGTTAATTTTAGCAGTAGGCACAGATGCTGTTGGAATTGAGAATATACCCAGAGTACAAAGAAAAGATTTCCTGGCCAGAGCAGCCACTTTAAGCACAAGACATTGAAAAAAAAAAAAGGGTATGGTAGCTACACAAATACATGGGGGAAAAAATGAAAGACAGGAACACGCATATATAACTGATGAAAACCAAGTCTAGAAGAAAATATCATCTAAAGAACAGAAAAAAGGGGGCACCTGGGTGGCTCAGTGAGTTAAAGCCTCTGTCTTCAGCTCAGGTCATGATCCCAGGGTCTTAGGATGGAACCCCACATCGGGCTCTCTGCTCAGCAGGGAACCTGCTTCCCTTCCTCTCACTGACTGCCTCTCTGCCTACTTTTGATCTGTCAAATAAATAAATAAAATCTTAAAAAAAAAAAAAAGAACAGAAAAAGTCCGTAGAGCATGTTGAGCTATAGAAAAATTAAATAACAACATGAGGAAATGACAGAATAAGATAAGAGAACAAACTGAGTGCACTTTCATAAAACTAATGCATCAGAAATAATAAGAAAGTGGATATGGCTGAAAAAAAATTGATCTAGAGGGAAGGCTTGAGAGAATTAATGGCAAATTTAAAAAAATATTAAACAGAGAGAACGCCATAGTTGTAAAAGATCAAGACCATGAAACAAAGGAATAAATATAGAATTTGAAACAGAAAACCACACAAATGGAAAAGAAAAAGTATTCATAAAGAACACATACAAGTTGTGAAGAGACTAGGCCTGAAGAGTTCTCATCACAAGGAGAATTTTTTTTTTCTTGTATCTACAAGAGATAGATGGATGTGAACTAAATTTACTGTAGTAATCATTTCACAATACCTGTAAATCGAACCATCATGCTGGACACCTTAAATCTATACATGATGCAGTTCAATTATTTCTCAATAAAACTGGAAGAAAAAAAATACAAGGCATCTTCCTCCCAAAGAATGGAAATGCAATTCAAAAGAGCACACTATTTCAGGAAAAACTAACAAAGAACAAGAAAGCTAGACTTCTTCAGGCAGACAAATTAAAAAGGAGGAAGAACATCACCTTCATTTTAAGGGGGACTCTGACACTGGCCCTTCTTGTCCCTACCAACAGTCAATGCTGCTACATGCCCGTGGCAAGATGTCCCCAAAGTTCCAAGCAAAAGAAAGTGTGTTGCAAGAATGTTTTACTCAGCCAAGTTGCATTCAAGTATAAAAACCACAGAAACATTCTCAAACACAGAAAATACAGCCTTCGTGAGCCATCCTTGAGGAACTTTATGATGAAATGTAGCCAATTAAGAGTTTGAAAACAATTCAAAGATGAAAAAATGACAGCGAACGTACTACTAGTGAGTCACAAATCAGCTTCAGTATAAGATGAGTGCTACATAACTGTGAATTCGTTTCAGAGCAGAGGGCAATGTGTAAACTTTGAGAATATCAATATACGCACAGATTAACACAAATTAGGAGAAGCAGAGGAACAGAGAAGGTGAGAAAAGGCAAGCGTGAGGCAAGCGATTTGCTCATCTTCAGAGCCTTGAACCATGCCATTGAAAAAGAAAACCTTTTTTTAAAAAAAGATTTTATTTCTTTATCTTTAGAGAGAGAGATGTGAGCAGGGGGAAGGTCAGAGGGAGAGGGGGAGAGAGAATCCTCAGACTCCCCACTGAGCATGGAGCCCAATTAGAAAATCTTAGTAAAAATCATTCCAGTTTCTTGGGATGCCTGGGTGGCTCAGTCGGTTGGGCGTCTGCCTTCAGCTTGTGTTGTGGTCCCAGGGTCCTGGGATCGAGTCCTACATGAGGATCCCTGCTCAGTGGGGCACCTGCTTCTCCCTCTGCCTGATGCTCCCTCAGCTTGTACTCTCTCTCTCCATCTCTGAGAAATAAATTAAAAAATCTTTAAAAAAATCATTGAAGTTTTTATTTTTTTTAAGATTCAAACTTTTTTTCTGAAGATTTTATTTATTTGACAGAGATAGAGAGCACAAGTAGGCAGAATGGCAGTCAGAAGGAGAGGGAGAAGCAGGCTCTCCATGAAGCAGGGAGGCCAATGCAGGACTTGATCCCAGGACCCTGGGATCATGACTGGAGCTGAAGGCAGCTGCTTAACCAACTGAGCCTCCCAGGCATCCAACACATCCTTATGGTTTCTTGATGTTTCTCATAATCTTAACTTCAGAGAGACCTTTTAGGAACTAACATTTTTTTGTGGAGAAGAAATGCCTACTTCAGCTTCTTTTTCTTCTGTTAGATTCACATAAAATTTTTATTCTTTAAATAGCATGGCTAGTTCCATTTTAATAAAAGCATTTCTATCTCACCTAGCTAGAAGCATCCTAGGGATGCCTTGAATACTGTTTATCTAATGTTACTAATTATCTCTGGGTGGACATTTGCATATGATCATGTGAATTATCTTCAATTCTGTGTAAGAAGAATGTATCACTTTGACAAAAATAATAAAGTCATTATTCTGGAAAAAATGAGTGATAAAATATGTCTTCAACACGGTGTCTGGAGGCTTGTCAGTTGGTGTTATTAAGAAAGCCTAAAGGACATGTGTCATGTTGGAGGAATGTGCACTACTAAGCTGGAATTCAAACTGAGCAATAGGAAGGACATACCGAAGTTCACAAATATTATCATGGGATAGGAATTATAACTTCAAACTAACAGCAACCCAGATGCAACTTGATCTACAGATTCCACATGACCCCAACCAAAATGTCAGCAAGTTATTTTGTGGACACTAGCAAATTGATTCCAAAGTTTTGTTAAGATTTTTTTTTTTAAAGTAACCTCTGCATCCAATGTGGGGCTTGAACCTGCCACCCCAAAACCAAGAGTCACATGCTTTACTGACTGAGCCAGCCAGGTGTCCCTGATTCGAAAATTTATATGGAGAGGCAAAGGGTCCAGACTCGCCAACACAGTATTGAAAAAGCACAAAGTCAGAAAACTGACACCACCTGACTTCAAGACTCAGTAGAAAGCTGCAGTGATCAAAACAGTGTGGTATTGGCAAAAGAATAAGAGAAACGACTAACAGAATCAACAGAGAGGCCAGAAATAGACTCATATGAATATAGGCAGCTGGTCTCCAACACAGGGGCAAAGACAATACAATAAAGTGAGAATTTTCTCAAAAAATGGTGTTGAAATAACCAGACATCCACATGCAAAAAAAAGGAATTTAAACAGACCTTACACCCTTCAGAAAAATCAGATCCTACACCTAAATGTATAACACACAATTATACAACTCCTAGAAGATAACATATGAGAGAATTTAGATGACCCGGGGTACAGTGAGGACTCTGTGTACACCAGAGGCATGATCCATGAGAGACACAATTGAGAAGCTAGACTTTATTAAAATGTAAAATTTCTGTAGTACAGAAAGCAAGGTCAAGAGAATGCAGAAAAACCACTGAGTGGGAGAAAATGTTTCTAAAAGATACATCTGGAGGTGCCTGGGTTGCTTGGTCGGTTAAACATCTGACTCTTGGTATCAGCTTGGTTCTTGATCTCAGGGTCATGAGTTCAAGCCCTGCATTGGGCTCTACTCTGCGTAGAGCATACATGAATGAATGAATGAATCAATCAATCAATCAATGGACTGTTATCCAAAATATACAAAGAACTCTTAATAACCAACAATAAGAAAACAAACAACCTGATTACAAAGTGGGCCAAAGACCTGAATGGACACCTCAGCGAAGAAGCTAGAGATGGGAAGCAAGCATATGAAATGATGTTCAACATCATCTGTCACAGGAAATTGTAAATTAAGACAACAAGGAGATTTCACTACATAACTCTTAGAATGGCCCAGATCTGGAACACTGACAACACCAAAGGCTGGTGAGGGTGTGGTATAACAGGAACACTCATTCATTACTGGTGGGAATGCAAAATGGTACAGCCATTTTGGGAATGTTTGGCAGTTTCCTATAAAACTAAACATTTCTCTTACCATATGATCCGTTTGGCAGTTTCCTATAAAACTAAACATTTCTCTTACCATATGATCTATTCTTCATGCTTCTTTAGGTATTTATCTGACAGAATTGAAAACTATGTCCATGCGAAGAGATGCACACAGATGTTTACAGCAGCTTTATTTACAATTGCCAAATCTTCGAAGCAACTAAGATGTCCTTCAGTAGGTGAATGGATAAATGAACCCTGGTACATCCAGACAATGGATAATCATTCAGCACTAAAAAAAAGTGATCTATTGAACCATGAAGACATGGAGGAAACTAAAATGCATTTTACTAAGTAAAAGGAACCAATTTGGAAAGCCTATATACTGTGTAAATCTAACTATCTGATATCCTGGAAAAGGCAAAACTTTGCAGACAGCAAAAAGATCAGTGGTTGCTGGGGGTTAGCAGGGGGGAGGGATGAATAGGAAGAGCCTAGAGGATTTTTAAATCCTCCGACAATGAAACTATTGTTTGATTCTATAGTGGTGAACACATGTAATTATACATTTGTCCAAACCCATAAAATGTATAACACCAAGAGAACCCTAATGTAAACTGTGGACTTTGGGTGATAAAGATGTGTCAACATAGGTTCATCAATTCTAACAAATGTACCACTCTCATCAGTAGTGAGGGAGGCTGTATTGGCAGGGTTGGGGTGGGCGGAGGGGGGCAGACAGAAGGTTTATAGGAACTCTTTCTGCTCAAATTTGCTGTGAACCTTAAAGTGCTCTAAAAAATTAAGTTTTGTGAGTAAAAAAAAAAAAAAGAAAAGAAAAACCAGCCTAGATGTTTCCAGGAATCAGAGATGGTTCAGTAGAGGTGAGGCACCGTGAAGGAGCAGTGGAATGAGACTAGAGGGGATGGCCGGGACGTACGTATCATGTGGGTAATGGAGTCATGGAGGAATGCTGAGTGAGGAAGGGGCACGTGATTTAGCAAGGGCACTGTGGCAGCTCTGTGGATGGTGAATGGAGAGGGTGGGATGTGCATGGGAAACAAGCAACTACTGGCAGAGTCTAGGTAGGAGTAGAACAGCAAGGCTCTAAACCGAGACCGTGGCAGTGCAGCTGGATAGGCAACAGGAGGCAGAACTCTCCAGACCTTGGTCCTGATCAGAAGCAGAGGCTGAGAGAAAAGACAGGAGCCCTCTGAGGCTGCTACAGTCGTTCTGGACACAGGGAAGTAGGGGCGCTTCAGGAATGGAATGAGCTTGTGACACTCAGGTGTACAAATTAGGACTCAGGCAGGAAGTGTGGGCTGCACACGTAGGTTGGAGAGGACTTGGCCCTGGGTGAAGAGGACAACACGGAGTCGAGATCTTGCAGGGAGAGTATCTCTCCCAGGGAGTGTGAAGAGAGGAGAGTTCAAGGCAGGACCAGTAAGGGAGCCCAGCATTTTGGAGACTGGCAGAAGAAAATGCTACAAAGGAGACAAGTGGAAAACAGAAGGTTCGAGAAGGGAGTCTCAAAGAAGCCAAGGGAAGGAGATGTTTTCTCTGAGTCAGTGTCAAGTGCTAAAAAGAGAAGGGGACTGAAAACTAGTGACTTGGTCACCTATCCACATCAAATTAAGGCCTCCCCACTTTTTTCTTGAAGTCGAGCTTTCAAGTAGGTAAATGAATAGCACTGTGGAATGTGACAATTTTTGAAAAAATTTTAAAAGATTTGTCAGAGAGAGCGAGCAAGAGAGAGCACAAGCAGGGAGAGCCATATGCAGAGGGAGAAGCAGGTTCCCCACTGAGCAAGGAGCCTAATGTGGGACTCAATCCCTGGACCTTGGGATCATGACCTGAGTCGAAGGCAGATGCTTAACTGCCTGAGCCACTCAGCCACCCCGGAGTTTTGAATTTTTGAAGAACATAAATTAGCTGGAGCAAAGAAGGATGAATATACATTTTGTAAAAGAACAAGTTTTTTTCTTTTTTTAAAAGATTTTATTTATTTATCTATAAATAAAAAAAGACAGAGAGAGACACAGTGAGAGAGGGAACACAAGCTGGGGGAGTGGGAGAGGGAGAAGTAAACTTCCCGCTGAGCAGGGAGCCCGATGTAGGACTCGATCCCAGGACTCTAGGATCATGACCCGAGCTGAAGGCAGACGCTTAAAGACTGAGCCACCCAGGTGCCCCCTAAAAACAAAGTGTTTTTTAAAACTAACTCCAAACTTCTTGACTTATAATTCAAATAATCATTGAGCAGGATGTAACTTAGCCTCAATAAGAGAACTGTGGAATAAATGATGGCATATCCACAACACTAAAAAGAAAGGATTAGAGCTGTGCCAGCTGACTAAAGAGAACTCTGGGAGGTACTGAGTAAGCAAAGCAAGAAATGAAGTGTCTGTAATATGATTGGATTTTTGATAAAGCAATGATAAAAATCTTGATTTTGATGATAATTAGAGAGCATGGAAGAAATTGTGAAAAGACACACAGGAAGGGGGCGAGCAATGTGGGGGAGAGGGCGAAGTCCGCAACAAGCAGTGCAGGAAAGTAAGGACATTAAGCAGCATGTAATGTAAGAATTTTTTTTTTTTAGATTTAGAGGAAAAGAGAGAGCGCATGAGTGGGAGGAGCAGAGGGCGAGTGACAGAGGATGTCAAGCAGACTCTGCGCTGAGCATGGAGCCTGGCGTGGGGCTTGATCCCACGACCCAGAGATCAGACCTGAGCTGAAGCCAAAAGTTGGACACTCAACTGACTGCGTCACCCAGGAGCCCCAAGAAATAGTCCTAGTCATGCATTTATATAAAGCTTGTATGTAGTTAAAAAAGAAATCACACAAAAAATGTGAACACAACAAAATGACTTAACTTAAACCTGCACTATAAGGTTAACTGAGTGCCAAGAGTGGCCCTGATCAGTGGCAGCTGGCTCCCATGGGCCAGCAGGGGCCTGGCTGATCTCCCTCGAGAACCAAGGACATCCAGAGGGGAGGTGACACTGTGATGGCATCTGGATCATATGCAGCTGGCTGGAGAGACAGAAAAAGGCACCCAGGGTCTCATTTGATTTCTGGGCAAAGTGCAGGGATAGGAAGAAAAGAGAAATCTGGGAAAGTTGGGAGAGAATGTTAGAGAGGACCGGGGTCATCAGGGACAGGTGACGGGGAGGCTCCCAAAGGCACCTCAGGGCTGCCTAATGAGTACGATGTGGCTAGATGTCTCCTGAGTTATGGGGGAAGAGAAATCTGGAAATTTAAGAATGACACCAAGTATAGGAAAGTTCTTATCAACCAACATGCACAATTTTAATTGCAAAAGTAAGAGCTTTCATTACATAAAACTTTAATTTACATACATTCTTTACATGGCAGAAGCCTTTACAAGTTTGTAGTACATTAAGTAACCATCAACATTCTGCACCGAACACATATTAGAACAGCACACATGTGCGGTTGGGACAGGTATCCGTCTCCCTCTGCCTGTCAGGACCTTCCCTGGTTCCCTGAAGATGCACAGCAGCTATCCCAAGGCCTATCCCTGGGCAGGGAAGAGGCTGAGCAGGAGTTGCTGGCTTAGCTCTGCCCTCCAGTCTGCTCCCCCAGCCTAGGCACCTGTTACTGACCTTTCTGCAGGAGAAAGGGAAGAGATCACAGCTGGCATGTTTCTGAGGGGGGACACTATGAGAAGTAATTTGGGGGCAAAGTTGCCGGTCATGATGAGACTAGGGGCTTGGGAATGCCTTGTGTCTGTCTGAGCCTGTCATGAATTCTTGTGGGCAAGAGCTTGATCCTGAAAGGGCCAAAAGTGTCCTGAGGGGCTAGAGTTTGGAGGCTGGGACACAGCTGATCTTTGAGTAAAGGTGGCTTCACAGGGTGACCTCCTCTATCCCACAGAGCTGTTGTGAGGAAATGTAAATAAAGTTTGGCACACCGTGATGGCCTGACTCCCCAGTTTCTGTCTGACTCTAATCTGGTTTCCCTTCTCTGCTCAGGTGTCTGCAGCTGGAGCTCACGCTTGGATCCACGCCGACTAAAAGACACACAAAGTGGAGGGGGAGTGGTATCCAGCTCAGCCCCAGTCCCACCATGTCTGGACGGTTCCAGGCCTAACTCTAGGAGTTACATAATATTTATTCTCTCCACTCTTCTGAAAAGCTCTGGACATTTCCCAGTCTCTGGAGAGAGGAAAATGACAGATGTACTTAGCTCTAATGCTTAAATTATGCAGGGCAGGGAAACCAGACACTAAGGGACCTGGATGAGAGACAAGCTGGCTGGATAGTTTCTCACCAAGGCCAGCGCATAAAACCATACTGTGTCCAAGGGTGGGCCAACTTGGGTGTGGTGCACAACAGGGGAGCACCTGTCCATCTTCTTGGAGATGCTTTTGTGGAAGCTACTTCTTTGGGAAGATATCGGGAGACTGGGGGTGGGGAGGCTGGGGAGACGCATGCTGATGGTGACACAGCATTATATCCAGAGCCTCCCATTTTTCATTCGCTACAGGGTCATCCCCATAAGCACTGGCCCCTTCCTGGCCTCCTGGTCCCAACACCTCTCGGCGCTGTGTACAACATGCATAGCTCCAAACACAGAAAGAATCCCAATCTAAAATGCCACTTAAACCAATACTGCACTGTATGTTAACCCAAATTTAAAATTTTAAAAAAGGGGGGAAATGCCATCTAAAGCACATTCTGCATTGCTTTCCTTTGACAAGTTTTAGTTAGGGATGGGTTACCACTTAAAGCTATTGAGTGTGAACTTGTGAACTCAGGAGAGTTTCTCCTCCATCACTAGGAGAGCTCAAAAGCCTAAAAGACCCTTCTGATTAAGAACTGATTCTCAAAAAGTCATGATCACTTCTCTTCATGCAACCAGAGAGCTCTGGCTCTTTCCCCTACAACTTGGCCACCTCCTGCAGGCAAGGATTAGGTGAAAAATGAACATTTGCTTTGGGCTTTTAAATAATGTTCATTATGGAAGCCACTGGTTAAGGAACAAACTCTCATCCCAGACTATATTAAAATGAGTGAGGCCATCAGCGGCAGCGAAGGAGACTGACAGTTTTGTTTTGTTTTTAAAGATTTTATTTATTTATTTGACAGACAGAGATCACAAGTAGGCAGAGAGGCAGGCAGAGAGAGAGAGAGAGAGAGGGAAGCAGGCTTCCTGCGGAGCAGAGAGCCCGATGCGGGGCTCGATCCCAGGACCCTGAGATCATGACCCGAGCTGAAGGCAGCAGCCCAAACCACTGAGCCACCCAGGCGCCCCGAGACTGACAGTTTTTTAAAAAACGAACTGCTCCTACACAGAGGCCTAAGCTGGGTTTGGGAAGAAGGGATGAGAAAACGGAGAGCTGAAAAACAAGTGAGGTAAACTCTAAAGGGAGCCACAACTAGAACTGGGCAAAGTCCCTCTTCTGGTCACACATCTGGAAACATGTGTGATGGGAAAATGGCTGGACACAGTTGTGTTCCAGCCACGCTCACTCTAAAGAGTTTTCAAATGGGGAGGGAGAAAGTGAAAGGATTTTTATAAAAGTCATCTGGTTAGATCCTCTTTTGTTCCCTTTCTAAAACAATTTTGAAAACAAACCCTGAAGAGTTCCTGACTTGCTGACCCTACCCCGAGGTTCTCTTGACCCAGTGGGGACACGCCCCAGGCAATAAACCCACAAATTGGTTCTTGGGCACCAGGCTGTGCTGAGGCAGCGAAACTGAGTTGCAAAACCAACTACCTACTGACCAGCAGGTAACTGTTCTAAGCCCAGATTTTCCGAAAAATGAAGCTTTAACATCTACTTGACAGGACTAAGTAATGATTAAAGGAGACCACGGAGACTGAGGCCCTCTTAGAATGGACTGGACAAACATTACTATTCTTATCCTTAGAAAATGAGCCCAAACCTGCCCACTTCTTTTTTTTTTTTTAAAGATTTTATTTATTTATTTGATATATAGAGAGAGAGATCACAAGTAGCAGAGAGGGAGGGGGAAGCAGGTTCCCTGCTGAACAGAGAGCTCAATGCGGGGATCGATCCCAGGACCCCGAGACTATGACCTGAGCAGAAGGCAGAGGCTCAACCCACTAAGCCACCCAGGCGCCCCCATAACCTGCCCATTTCTTAAAACTGTTTTGTTTCTCACCAAATACGAAGGTTCTGTTTGTTAATTTTTAGGATTTTATTGTTAAGTAATCTCTTCACCCAACATGGGTCTCGAACTTATAACCTGAGATCAAGAGTGGCATGCTTCCCCGACTGAGCTAGCCAGGTGCCCCTAGAGTCTATGCTCAAAACCATATTATTTTACTCCCTCCCTTCCCTAAAAAAATTGAGAGTGGGGAGAGGGTAAGTTCTGCCTCTTTTTATAAGCCTGAACAGGTATAATGTGTTACCAATATCGGACAAGTATACTTGCCCCCCACCCTTCCACCTCATCTTGATGACTCTTCTGCACACGGGGTGACATGGAGGGACTTCCGCCACTTCCCCAAAAAGCCGAGAGCTAGGTGAGCAGCACCCTCACACAAGGCCTCGGGCTGCCAATTAGGCCATTCCTGAGGGAGGCCATTCCTGTATTCTGCTTGTCAGAACTGCCTTGAGAAGAAGGCAAATTACTTCTACGTATCCAGTAATTAAGAGGGGGAAAACTCTCTTCAGAAAATTCCCCCCTTAACAGAAATTGACCTTCAACTCTGAACAGGATAGACTTTAAGTTTAGAGTAGGAAATGCACGAAAATCTCTGCTTCTTTGTTGCCACACCATTTTTTTGGTTGAACTGTAGACAGCTCAGGGGCTTAGGGGACTTTCCAGGAGAGACCTCAGAACAGCAACACATACAAGGGTTTCTCAGTTTTCAAAGTTTTGAGCTGAAGCGGATATTTTATGAACATTGAAGGTATGAAGGGCAGGAGTGAAATGGAGAAGGAACACAGGGTAATTCATAAAGACAAAACAGAAATCTCAGTCACCAAAAGTTTCTTTTTCTTCTAGGAAACCCTCTCGTTTGTTAACCCAAAGGGCCCAAACGAAGAAAACTCTGAAGAACTTGTTTACATATAATTCTTCTCCATGCGCAGCAGGGGTAAGGACACTGCAAAGGCCCTAAAAGCTTGCGCAAAGCTGGCCTCAAGATGATCCCTCTGAAATAAAACCTCTTAAATCATAATTGCTTAGCAGCATGACTTTTATATCTACAAAAAATTTTGTTTTGCCTGTATTAACCCACACAAGGCACAGACTTGTTTAAGGAAAAATTCCCTCAGGTACCATTTATCCTAATTTCACTCAAGTCCATAGAGGCCAATTAGTTCCACCCTGAGCTCTGTGAACCATTCTTGTCCTTTACAGGCCTACAAACAAGACTTTCAGTGCCTTGTTGATCCCCAACGCCACTCAGGAGATGTGCTAACAGAGAGCCCAGGGATAAGGTCCAAGGCCACCTCCAAGGATGCAGAGTAAGGACCCTGCAAGGAGTCACACCCCCTTCTCTCGCCACTGTCTGCCTCTGATCCACTCTGCCATGAAGCCTGTACTCATCTGATTCCTGCGATTCAGAACCAAGGGCCATAGTCAGGCTTTTTTCTTCAGCTTGGCGACAGCATGACTAGAGGCCAGGTATCAAAATAGCAGCATCAATAAAGGAATAAAGGGGGGAAAAAAGAGGAAGAAAAGTATGCCCTTATTTACACCATTTGATTAATACATATTAAAAGCACTTGGGAGAAAACAGTGAGCATAGGGAATCACCCAACTGAAAGAACATAGCTTTATATTTTTACAAACGATAAAAAATACCTCACCTTGTTTCCCAGGAGAAAGAAATGATTTCAAGACAGAGGATCCCAGAGTCGCACACCCAGCTGGCAAACACGTTGGGTCTGGAGTTCCTTCCCCAACCATATTACAACATCAGCTTGACACATCTGTAAAACATCTTCCCTGCAGAAAGCTGGACCCTAAAACATCAAACCCGGGGAGGCACCCTCTCCCCAGGCCAGGACTCTAACTCATCCCCTCCGAAGACACTTGGTAAACCAACCCAGCTGACAGAAGCTGTGCCGCCTCAACAGTCCAGGGCTCTGGACCTGCCAGCGAGGGAGGACGGGGAGTCCAGCTTCTGCGAGACAAGTGAGAAGGGGTGGGGGTGGGGGTAGGCCTAAGAACTTGATCAAATGGAGGCAAGTATTACCTTAGGAATTACCATTTCAATTATAATCACACTCCAACCTGGCATCACTGAAACTCCAAGAGTCATGGACACTGGGAAAGCGGTGCTTTTCTTGAGTGCAATGAGATTACTTAATCCTGTTTCACGGATTCTAGATTCTGTGCTGCTGGGGAAACTGCAATGACTTCTTTAATCAGCCATGGCTTTCAACAGAAGTACAGGGTGGTGTGGCCAGGAAGAAAGGACAAGCAGGACCACCTAGTGAGGGACGGCTCTGAAGTCTGGACCTGCAGGCTGCCCTCTCTGTGGCCAGGGAGCCAGCAGAAGGGATCATGCCATGCAAGTAAGGGAAGGCACCAATCCTTTTTCCTGCTTGAGGGGCAGCCTCGAGGCTGCGGTTCCAAAAGGTGTGGAAGATAGAAGAGCCCAATCCCTCACAGGTAGGTACTGGCAAAGTCTTGGCCAAGCAACTAGGCTGGAAGAGTCGGGAGGGCCAGGCTCTGGCCATGGCCTCCAGCATATGGTTGGCTCATACACGCATGCACAGGGCAGGTAACTAAGTGACCTTGGAAAGTGGTTTCATCGTTTTTATTTCTCCCCTTTCAATCTGATCTTCAGCTCTCGAAGTTGTTCCTCTGTCCAGTTCTTGTTTCCTATAGTTCTGAGAGGGTGGTTCCATCACAGATGACCAAAGGCTGGACCCCTCTGGCTATCACGTAGACCTTCCAGTGTGTGGCACCGGCATAACCTTATAGAGAAAGAGCAATAGGACAGCAGGTAAATGTCAGGGACCAGGCACACCTGTGGGCAGGAGCAAGGCAGGTCTGCCTCGAGTAACACCCCCAGTGCTCGGGCCTCTGTGCAAACTGACATCCGGCAGGAGTCACTGTGAACCAAAGTGCCTCCTTGCCACCACCTGCTGGGGGAACGAGGACTCAGTTCAACAGGTTTAAAAGGACAGGATGTACCAAATGAGGTTGGAGCTGGGCATCAATTCTCAGGCCCATGTCATCTTTATCAGCAAGAAGACAGGATGAATTCCGAGGGGGAGCAGGACCCCCCCAGTTCAATTCTCCTCCTGTGATCTCTAACACTGTCTCATGATAGAACTTCCAGATTAGCTCAAACCAGCATGTCCTAAATCATGTTCTGCAAACAGCATCGGCCTGAAAGATAGTCCAAGGGAAATGGGTTCCATGGTCAAGTCAGTCTGAGAAACCTAGGTTCCATCAAGGCTTCTGGAGCCTTTGGTACACTAGCGTGTACTATGTAATGACAAGACAGACGGTTCCCAAAATTAAAGGACCCAAGAGCCCTATTTGCCAAGAGCCTTTCTAAGGGGCTCGTGCTCCCACCCCCAGGTCATGAGTGATCTGAAGAACTCTTCAGGAAACAGTGACCTGCTATAAACTTAAAAGCTTTAAAAACTTGAATACTTCAATAATCTCTAGAGTATGATGTGCCTTACCTATCTTTAAACTGAGAGCACTGAACAGAATTCAACTTCTACTTGGTGACTCAAGAAAGGTCACCATGGGCAGTGACTCCTCAATCACAGCACATGTGTGGGCTCACCAATGTCAGCCTCTGAGGCCTGACCCCTATATCATTCTTGAAAATGCTTCTCAGCACAGGTTTTCTGGT
This sequence comes from Mustela nigripes, assembly GCF_022355385.1. Classification (NCBI taxonomy): domain Eukaryota; kingdom Metazoa; phylum Chordata; class Mammalia; order Carnivora; family Mustelidae; genus Mustela; species Mustela nigripes. The sequence goes on from NC_081561.1 coordinate 66,379,357, forward strand.
GACATGTGTCCCTGTCCCCTTCCCCTCAGCCTTCAGAGGACAACGCTTATTTTGTCGAAAACCAGAAAACCAGTGTGATTCTTAAGGGTCCCAAAGGTGCTGGAGATGCCCCCATCCTACAAGCAGCACTGGATTATTCCCCTTTGCTGTCAGGTTCTGCTTTCCTGTCCTTGTCTTTATTTATGTATTTTTATAAAGACTTTACTTATTGAGAGAGAGAGACCGCACACAAGCAGGGGGAGGGGCAAAGGGAGAGGGAGAAGCAGACTCTCTGCTAAGCAGGGAGCCTGATGTAGGACTCAACCCCAGGACCCTGGGATCATGACCTAGGCGAAGGCAGACGCTTAACTGACTGAGCCACCCAGGAGGCCCTCTTGTCCTTAACTGTGGCAGCTGCAGTCATGGCTTCTGTTTCTTCCACTGCTCAGAAGCCTGCTGACCTCCTTAACCCCCACCACCCCGTTCTTCTCCCAGACCTGCCCTCTTCCTTTGGTTCTAGTCAAGCCCCCATCCCTTCCCCACGTTGCTGTCCCGTGGCTGGCCTTTCATGGACACTGCTACCCATAGGCCTCCTTTCCTTCCGGTCAGCAAATCAGCCAGTCAGAGCACAGCAGCTGATCACGCTCTGGATCTGAGGCTTTTCTGCACTACTCCCACCAGCCTTTGATGCTCAAAGCTTCTTTGGTCAATACCTGTTCCCCATTTATTCCCCTTAATTCTATAATTGGCATTCTAGATGTCTGTGGGCTCCAGAAACCTAAACTTTGGATAACTGAGATATTTCTGTAGTTGTCTGAACTGTCAGACTTCTGTAGAACAGAAGACAAGAAGCTTTTTCAAACATCACTACACACTCAACCCCAAATGCCACACAGACTTGTGCAATAGTCCTGCCTCACGGAAGGGTCACCTCCACTACAGGAAAATAGCTTTAGAACAATTTCTACACAAAAATTCTCTTTTTTGCAGTAATTCCCAAAGGCCAGGCCAGCTGTGCTCCATTATCAGTTAATGCTTAATTTGCACGTTATTTTCATTTCTAAACTAAAACAAGTTATGTAACATGGATTAAAGCTTGTCATAGTTTGCAGTCTAAACCCTACTTCCAAATGAGGGGAAGCAGGGACCAGGGTCTTCTGTGGAGGTAAAATGAAAAGGAATCAGTTGGGAAAACTAGCCTGGGCTCTGTCATGGGTGCTAAGCTTCCCCTAAGCTTCGTGAGACAGGAGGAACAGAGAGGGCAATTTTGACACTTGGTATTTGCTTCTGCCAAGAAAACTCTACCATCAAACTGATTGCTACGGACAGCAGTTGATTCAGACCTGTTTTCTTGGAACAGATTTTTAGAAAATAATGCACAGAACAGGTCACAGTTGGGAAATCATGGAGCCAAGGGTGAGTCATGACTGTGAAGGGGGGCCCTGGCTGTGGAAGCCACAGGGAAGGTAATACACCCCCACGGGGCTGTTGCCCTTGCACACTGCTTGTGTTGTTTTATGAGCAAAACAGGCACAGAAAGGGTTTCTTCGAATTTAGAATTGTACCTCCCCCTGGCCTGACTCTGTTGCAGAAGACACATAAAGCTCAATGCTTTGCTTAGCTGATGGGAACCTGGGATGGTCACCTCTCCTTTCTGGGGTCTCAAGCTCCTCATCTGAAAAATAAAGGATTGCTCTCAGTATTTTCTATAATGCATTCTAACTGGAAACTTCTAAGACCGACAGACACATCATGCATTCTAAATGTATATACAAGAAGGCATTTCTCTGTGCTACATTTCTTCTTTAGCCTAGTGTTCCACCTAAAGCATAAATATTGACTCTGTCCATAAAAGAAGGCTATTTTTGACTCTACCTAATTGAAACTTTGTGTCAATTCTCAAGATAGTTCTTGAGTTAAGAACTACAAAGATCCTGTGACTGACCTTGTCCCACCCGGGGCGGAGGCACCTACCAATATCCCCTGGCTCTAGGGGCATTGCTACCGACTGGCAGTGTCTTCGGCACTGGGCAGGAGGAATGAGCTGCAACATGGCCTCACCGCTGCCAACGATGAACAGGTCATGCATCCTATACATCTGGAAAGAAGGAAAAAAACCAAAAAACAACAACAACAACAAAAAAAACATGGGAGAAGGAAAAGGAAACAAAATAAAAACCAGTGGCACAGGAGATTAACATACAAATATTATATATATATATATATATATATATATATATATTTTATATATGGCTCTGACTTTTCTAGCAGCCTGAGCAAAAAGCAAAAGAGAACCAATGACACCATTCACAATTATGTCCGAAGGATTAAAACAAACTAGTTTCTCCTAAACCTGGCTTCTCCTGGTATTGAGACCACGGACTCAGCGTCCCTATCTCCTGGTACTGAGATCTCTTCTGCGGGTTCTGCTAAAGAGACATCCTTAGCACCAGCCGCAATGCAGATCTAGCATGAGCTTCATAATTCACGGCTATTTCTCGCCACAGCTCCAAAGCAGGTAGAAGGCAAATCATCTATGTATGATTTAATAAGTCTAGGTGAGGCCAACACATACTGGTCAAAGTACACGACCTTCTGAGGGTCTGGTTGGATCCAGACTTTTCAGAGAAAGGGATGGCCTGCCTTTCCTTTGTGCAATGTTCCATGGAATATTACTTCTTACGGCCAGGGTCTGGAGAACTGAGCAGCAAGAAGTTCAAGTTTACACTCTTGGGCAAGACCTGGGTGAGCAGGTATATCACACTACTGATGAAAAACTAATGGCAGTAAGAATGGCCTTAGATTTCAGACCCTCAGAAGGCAGCCAGGCTCCACGCCCCCACAGGAACGTTTCACTTGGGAGGGCAGACTACTGCCACCAACAGGATGTGGGCCAGGTCTGGCTGTGAACCCTGGTGTTGATGTGGGCAAGGAGAAGAGACAAAGGGAGAGGTCAGGCTGGTCTTGCTCAGGCTTTTCTTCCTACCTAGATGGTGAGAGGAAAATCCCTAGGGCCTCCTTTCCCTGTTCCCTCCAGGAAAAGGCTTTCTGTGCCCACAGAAAACAAGGATCTGAATGAAGTCTGACTCTCTGGGCCACATCCCGGTTTTCTCTTCAGCACCGGGGCCCTCCAGAGCTTTGGATTGGGCCCTATCTTCTCCTGTCCCCAGCCCTGGTCTCTCTGTTGCGCCCACAGGCCCTGGCCAGAATGCTGTTTCCATAGCAACATTAGAGCCATTCAATTGCCAGAGTCGTGACAGGAGGAGGACTAAGGAGGACAAGTGGCTTATGACTGACTGGCAGAGGCCCAGACACCTGCAGTCTTGAAGAAATCCCAGTACACCAAACCCAGTGGATGTAGCTCTTTTTCATACAGGCCTGAGAGGGGGCAGGAACATGTGCCTCTACCCTCAGGATGGGAAGAAACAGACAACGGGATGGAGTGGGCCAGGCCCCAGGTGACACTGTAGACTGGGTGAAATAGGCCTGGAAGCCAGGCTCTCACCTCTTTCCTCCAGTGCCTCTTACAATCGGATCTCCACTGCCCAATTTCTATTCCAAGACTGCCTCCACAGACATATGACTTTACCGGGCTGCAGGGCCCAGGGATGTGGACAACAGGGTGGAGTAACGAGGCTGTAGAGAAAGGAAAGCCTGGGCCAGGGCGGGGAGCAGATGCTCTAAGGAACCAGACTCTCAGGATTTCTGCCTCTTTGGACCACTCCCCTTCCCAAAACATGCTTGGGAACCACAGGATGACTCTGATAGGCATCTGAGTAACTTAGTATTTACCTTCTGGCTGGATCCTCTGTGTTCTTGTTAAGCAGACTGGTGAAATTAACTTCAGATTCAAGTGGGAAAACCAAGATAAAGATAAAAGCTCTCGCCCAGAATTATATCATAACTATGAAGATGAAATCATACTAGGGCCCTGAGTTCTAGCCGGGGACAGCAGAATAATCTTCTTTAAAATCTGAGGCAAGAGCCCAGCACCTCCACCCTAATGCTGGCAGACAGAAGTTCTTACTTCTAGACAAAATGATTGTTTTTATAGGCTTTGAAATTCCTTTACCACGATTCAGCAAATTTCGAGCCAAACAATAGTACTGGGAGGTTGAAAACATAAGCCAGAGTTGATAGGGGTCACAGTTTGGGAAATTTCGTCCTATTAATTCTTCCAAACCAATCTAAACTCAAAAACCTTCCTCAGGAATGAGATTCAACAAAAGAGCAATTCAGAGAAAAGTAAACAGACACAACACAAAACAGATGGCCCCAGAGAGGTAATGTGGGCTCTGGGTACTTGGCCGTGGACTGAGTAAGAAGTGTTGCTACCTAAACTGGTCTGCCTGCCTTGGGCACATCTGGCAACCCTTTCATCCCTAAACTTCTTAAGCTTTTTGCTTTTCAGGTTCTCTACCTGAAGATTCTCATTTGTTTATTTCTGGGGAAAGCTAACTTGGGAATAGGGGGTGGGTGGGTAGAGCCCTCCTATTAACTTGCTGTGTCCTTGGGCAAATCACTGTCTCTGGGGCTCAGTGGCCCCATCCACAAAATGAGTAAGTTGAGCTGCTTACAGCATTGCTGCTGTCTACTTTGAGGTAGGGAAGTCAAACTAACTGCATGCTTGGGTCCCTTTAAATTTCAGGATTTTATTTCCTAATGTAGAAAAGTAGATTGACCTCAGGTGTCAAGGGCCGGAAACAGATTTGCAAGGTAAGGAGACTTTCTGTAAGCACGTCTTCGTGGAAGGGTGGGCCACTGCAGGTCTCCTTGCTAGCAACAGATGGAGAGAACTTTAGATTATGTGGGTGTCCCTTCAATTCATCTTCTGAGTTGACATGCAGGGAAGCAAGGGATTATGACATCAGCCCAGGTGCCAAAAGAGGAAAACTCTAGACCCAAGTCTTCTCAAAGTGTCCTACCTTACTACCCACAATAGGTTCCGGTTGAAGAAGGAAGCACTTTTTTAAGGAGGCATCTTTTGGAAATGGCAGGTAGGTGAAAACAGGAAAAAGCTCACGTAAAATGCGTGCTCTACTTAGAGGTCTTCTCCTGTAAAAGTTTGAAAGAGACAAAAGTAATTCAGCTGCGCAAGCCAGCCTCTATCTCCATGACTAACAGAGAGCTAAGCAAGAGTGGGAAAACTGTGGGCGGTGGGTTAACAGGGAAAAGTATCAGGACAATATCTTAAGTATTAGGTTCATGAAGAAGAGTCATGCCAAATCAATTAATTGTGACACGCACTGGTACACACGTAACTCCACAGCCGCAATTTGTACACGTGGGTGGGGTGTTTATGAAGTCCAGCTAAAACAACATATAGAGGAAGAAAATAAACAGTCCATTCATTCTATCTTGGAAAAGAGACTGAAGTAACTAACAGCAGGCCAGGCGGGAGAACAGAAGGGAGGAGGAGGAGGCAAAAATCACGAACTTTCTTCTAAGGTGGTATGGCATGCAGTGGGAAGCTGACTGGTTAAACCAGAGTATTCAACAGGCAAATAAATGGCAAATTTTTTAAAAAGACCAAAGCACTGAGAAATTATCTAACAAAAAGACCAAAAAAAGAAGGCATTTTAATTCTCTTCTGGAATGGTTCTAGACGGAAACGGGCTTTCCTTTTTTTTTTTTTTCCTAGAGAGCAACCCTCACCCCAAGAAATGGACCATATTTTCTTTTTTTTTAGATTTTACTTTTTATTTTTTTTAGGAAGTGTGAGTGTGAGCAGGGGGAGGGGAAGAGGGAGAGAAGAAGACTCCCTGATGAGCACGGAGCCGGATGGGAGGCTCAGTCTCAAGACCCAGAGATCATGACCTGAGCCGGTATCAAGAGCTGGACACTTACCTGACGCACCATCCAGGTGCCCCGACCGTGTCTTCTATAGGAAGGACAAAGGCAGGAAGAGGGAGACAGATCTGGGTTTTGGGCCTGGCTGGGTGACCTTAAGCAAGGTTCTTAACCTGATTCCCACTTCTGATCTGAAAAATGACCATGATAGTGCCTACTTCCAGAGCTATTATGAGCATCACCAATGAGCACCAGACGCTAAGCACTAAGGCACACAGCCTGGCACAAACGAGTGCCAGGAAATGAAGTTGGCCTTCTGTTCTTCATGCTTTCTCTCTAGCCCTCAACACTCAGGAAGCAGTCTGCATAAACACAAACACTAAACATGACTTCAGAAATAAATCAGGATGCTTTCATCTAACTTGAAGAGTGCTTACCCAGTGCGAGGTTAGGGAGGGTCTGAGTAGCCAGTACTGCTTGGACATCTGCTCAGCCCCCTTCCTACCGCATGCAGGCTAAGTGCCCTTTCCCACACTCACCACGGATAAGGAAATGGGAACCACCGGTCGGGAAAGCAGCGCCACCACTTGGTGAAAAACCCTTCGCTGAAACCTTCCGTGACCTCAGGGTACTGGCACAGAAGATGCTGAAGCTCCTTGGACAACAAGAGCTGTCCGGTCTTGGCAAGGCAGAAAACAAAAGCGGGACAAAAAAACAAAACAAAACATGGGATTCCTTCTCAGGTATGTCACAGAGCTTGATGCTTGCTAGCCATTAAATAAATAGCCTAGCAGTGGGAGAATGAGGCTTCTTGCTCACCTTGATCATCAGAGGATGGAGTCTCTCAAATTTCTTTGGGGTATCTTCCAAGAGCATTACCTTGAGGGGTAATTTCTGGGCACAGCCAGTGCAGTTGGCAGGGACAGGGTCCGACTCATTCCGCTCACAGCTGTTTGTCCACCAAGGGTCAAAATCTGAGCAAGGAAGGGATATGGAGAAGGCAGATACAGAAAGAACACAGCAGGTAAATCCTCAGCCTCAGCAACAAAAGGAAAAAGCAAAGATGTAATGATTTAAAAGCTAGGAGTGACCTCTGAAAAGGTACATATGGAATAAGTAGCCTCTGGGGAGGGAATAGAAGGCACGGGATAGGGGTGGGCAGGAAAGGAATGTTCCTCTCTATATTCTTCTACACTTCATGGAAAATATTTTTTAATATGTACATATATCTCCTAAGTCAAATCAACAACATCAACCATGTGGAGAAGATATTCAGTGATGTGGGGCTGGAGATAGAGCTCTCCCATTTTCTAACCAGTGACCCAAACGTCTGAAAGTCTATAGCACTTGGGGAGGCAGGAAGGGTGGTCCCACCATCAGTGATGAGCCCCACTGCATGTCTTCTCCAAGTGGAGGTCAGGATGACCCTGGGAAAGAAGAGTAAGAAAAGAAGGCAGAGAGAAGTGATGGAGAGGAAATAGGACTTCTCATGAGCCCATCTCTGGTACAAAGTAAATTGTATGTGCCCATTAAAACAGTTCTCTGTGGGGCACCTGGATACACAGCTGGTTAAGCGTGGGACTCTTGGTTTCAGCTCAGATCATGATCTGGGGGTTGTGGGATCAGGCCGAGACAGGCTCTGTGCTCAGCGGGGAGTCTGTCTCTCTCACTCTGCTCCTGCTCCTAGCACCCCTCCTCAGGTTCTTTCTCAAATAAATCTTAAAAAAAAAAAGACACACTCTGTCCCAGCTCAGACCCTTTTCTCTGGCTGGTCCTCTGCTGAAAGGTTGGCTCCCTCTCTCTATGCAGCGCTTCTCAGTTTCCTTCTATTCCTTCCCTCTGACACTATTCTGTTTCTAATGTTATTGCATTATTTCTTGTTTGCTTTCTGTTCCACTCTGGGTTTCATCTGTGTTCTCTGAGATATGTGCTTATGATAAACTCTAATTTGGATCCAAAATTTTCACAGATGGTTTCAGATTCAAACCCAATGGAAACCAAATCAGGAGAATGTCTAGAACAAAAGACAAACAGCCAAATGTGGCTGAAATGAAGTCAATTCTCTGAACCAAAACATTTGCTGCAGTTGACAGCAAGTGCTTTTTCCCTATTTTTTGAAGGCAACAGTAGTGGGGTGGAGGAAATCCCCACCAGGGAAGGACTGCACTTGTTCTCAGCTTGTTTCCCGGGTGCCCTCCAAACCCCCTCCATCTCTTGCAGAGAGAATCTGTGTTTCCTTGAGGCGGCTGATATCTCCCCTCCTCATGTGCCTCAGTCGTGGACACACTGCCAGCTAGGGGACTCTCTGCTGCATCCTTATCCTGCCAGGAGCCTCCAGGCACAGCCAGGAACCTTCCTATGGCACCTGTTTCAGAGGGCACACTGAGGCTACAAAGTTAGACTTTTTTTTTTTTTTAAGATTTTATTTATTGGGGCACCTGGGTGGCTCAGTGGGTTAAGCCGCTGCCTTCGGCTCGGGTCATGGTCTCAGCGTCCTGGGATTGAGCCCCGCGTTGGGCTCTCTGCTCCACAGGGAGCCTGCTTCCCTTCCTCTCTCTCTCTGCCTGCCTCTCTGCCTACTTGTGATCTCTATCTGTCAAATAAATAAATAAAATCTTTAAAAAAAATATTTTATTTACTTATTTGACAGACAGAGATCACAGGTAGGCAGAGAGGCAGGCAGAGAGAAAGGAAGGGAAGCAGGTTCCCTGCTGAGCAGAGAGCCTGATGTGGGGCTCGATCCCAGGACACTGGGATCATGACCCGAGCTGAGGGCAGACGCTTTAACCCACTGAACCACCCAGGTGCCCCTAGACTTTTTGTCTTCTGGGATATTTTCTTTCTTTCTTTTTTTATTTTGATAGAGAGAGAGAGAGAGATCATGAGTGGGGGACACGGGCAGAGAGAGAGGGAGAGAAGGCTCCATTCCCAGCACAGATTCCAATATGGGGCTTGATCTCATGACCCTGAGACCATGGCCTGAGCCGAAATTGAGAGTCGGACACCTAGCCAACTGAGCCACCCAGGTGCGCCTCTTCTGGAATATTTTCAAATGTTCCTAATTATAGGTCAAATACGATGAATTCTTGCCCAAATACAAGCACTCTGGGTAACAGACATACAATGAGCCATAAGTAATCATAACATGTTATATAGCATTTCACTTTCCAAAGTCCTTGTGAGGGAGTTCTAAGGAAGGAATAGAAAGGACATCGACGTGTTAAATGCTAGGCCCCATGCTGGTCATGTTCACATGCTCTATCATTTACTTTTTACCATAAAATTATTGAGGAAGTGCTGCTCTTCTCCCTTTACAGATGAGCAAGCAGAGAGTGAAGGGTGACAGCAGTGACCAAGGCACCAGAGTGTGGGGGGAAGACCAAAGACCGGGAGGCGGCAGAAAGGAAAAGTAGCATGGCTATGATGAGGGCCTCCAGGGAGTGAAGTACTTCTGACTCTGACCAAAACAAGGAACCAGCAAAGGCCTCTGGGTAAGGGTTTCCAATGCTTTAGGAAGGTTATTCTGGGCTGTAACTAGAGGGTCTGAGAAGAGAGAGGCTGGAAAGAGGAACATTGGATTGTACTTTTTGTCCTTTTTTGGGGGGGGCGGAGGTTGTACTGTGACGAGAGGTGACATATAATGAGAGGTAAACTGAGGCAGTGACAGCACAATCTACAGATCTAAAGAATGCTGTGCACTGAGATTGCCCGAGCATGCCTTGCCTAAGGGGGCCCGGGTGCAGGAGACACTGGAGACCTGCAGATTCACCATGACATTTTCTTACAGGCATGAATCCTATTCCAACTGAATCAGTTAATTATGGCAATTTCTCCAGTAGATAAGAATCAAGTGCCCAGAGAAAGGGGCATCTTCTCTTAATGCATACAAACATGCTTTAAGGGCTAGGGGCTAGCAGTGAGCAGTTCTGAACCTAAGGGCACAGAGAGATCATTTTAGCTGTGACTTACTGAATTTCAGTTTTATTTGGAGCTTTAGACACTCCTGGGATTTCCGGGTAGAGGTGCCCTGAAAAAGAGGTAGAGGAAGAAAACCCCAGAAAGGAAAAATTGGGAAAGAAAAAGAGAGACTAGAGTACTACAAAGAGGACTGAATAAAGTGGCAGGATGTAAGGTAAACACACCTAGACACAAGAACATCAATTACCTCTTCCTCTCACTGCAAAACTGAAATGGAAGAAGGCCTCATTCATAACTAGCAGTAAGTTTCACAAAAAAGATAAACTGTAGTATTTGACTGGAGGACATAAAATAAGACCTGAATAAATAAACATATCATACCATGATCCAGGATAGAAGACTAAATATTAAAAAGAGGCCAAGTCTACCCAAAGATCAGAACTTGGATAGTCTCCCATCAGAGTTCTTATGGTGAAAGTGGGGTGGGGTGGGGTGGGGTGAGATGGGGTGGGGTGGTGTGAGGCTGTGACAATCCCATTCTGAAGTTCATCTAGAAGAGTAAATGTGTGAGAACAACAACAGGCAGTAATCCATCCCCTCCCCAGATTAACTCTGGAAAGAATTTCAGGGCCAGAGGCGTCCTTGGTAATACAAATAACTTACAAAGTTTGGTCGCTGCTTCAGATCTACGGAGGATGGCCCCCTCAGGCCCAGATACCATTACAGAGTACAGTAAGAGCCTATGTGATGGACCCTGGGCAGATGGTGGACCTGACGACCTTCACCCCTGACCGCTCATGGGTCACCAGACAGCTCAAGCAAGCCTCTCTCCACGTGGGGCATGAAGAGGGGCAGGACTGGAGGGAAGTGGCATTATTTTGCTTTCTTTTTGTAGATAAAACACTAACAAAAAACCAGCTTTACTGAGATATAATTACTAGACCATAAAATTCACTCATTTAAAGTGTACAGTTCAGGGACACCTGGGTGGCTCAGTCAAGGTTAAGACGCCGACTCTTGATTTCGGCTCAGGTAATGATCTCAGGGTCCTGGGACTGAGTCTGGAGATGGGATCCACGCTCAGCAGGGGGTGTGCTTGAGATTCTCCCTCTCCCTCTGCCCCTCCCTCCCGCTCCCACCCTCTCTCAAATCAATAGATCTTTTTAAAAAAACTTTATAATTCAGTAGCTTTTGTATATTCAGAGTTGTAATAACTATCGCCATTATCTAATTTTAAAACATTTTCATCACCCTAACAAGAAACCCTATACCTATTAGCAGACACTTTTCCCATTCTAACCCCTCTCCTGCCAGCCCTAAGCAACCACTATTCTTTTAGTCTCCCTGGATTTGCCTGTTCTGGTATTTCAAATAAATGGAATTGTGCAATATATGGTCATTTGTGTCTGGCTTCTTTAATTTAGCCTAATGTTTTCAAGGTTCATTCATGCTACAGTCTGTGTCAGTTGTCCTTTCCCTTCTATTGCCAAGTAATATTCTGTTACATGGATATACTACATTTTGTTTATTCATTCATATGTTGCTGGACAGTTCTACTTTGGGACTGTTACGGAAAACACTCCTATGAATACTTGCGTACAAGTTTTTGTGTGGACATGTGTTTTCAATTCTTTTGTGTACATACCTAGGAGCGGAATGACTAGGTCATTTGGTAACTCTGTGTTTAATTTTCTGAGAAACAGCTAAACTGTTTTCCAAAGCAGCTGCACTACTTTATGTTCCTGTCATCTGCATATCTTTCTTAGAGAAATGTCTATTCAGATTTTTTGCCCATTTTTTTAAAGGCTTTATTTATTTATTTGAGCAAGAGAGAGAGAGAGTTGGGGGGGCAGGGAGCCGGGTTGGGCAGAGGGAGGGAGAAATAGACTCCCTGCTGAGCAGGGAGACTAAAACAGGGCTCGACACCCCCAGGACCCTGAAATCATGACCTGAGCTGAAGGCAGATACTCAACCAACTGAGCCCCCCAGGTGCCCCTCTTTTGTCTATTATTGAACTTAAAGAACATAATTTTTTTTAACATAAATTCTTGAAAAAAAATAAGGATCTTGCTCATCTAGATATAAGAACTTAGTAGCATTCTATAAAGTGACTGTAATTAAAAGAGTACAGTCAATCCTATTTACAGATTCTGATCTGTCAATCTGCCTACTCCCTGAAATTTATTTGTAACCCCAATCAATTCTTGTGGTGCTTTTGCAGTCATCCTCAGCCATGCAGAGTGGCAAATCCTAGCTGAAGTAGAAGAAGTTGACACTTGGCCATTTTGTTTCACCTCTCATGCTGTAAATGAGTGTTCTTTTTGCTATTTGGTGCTACATTTTTTTGCACTTTTATTGACGATTTTGCTGTTTAGAATGGCTACCAAGGTTATGCATTGTGGGGACAGTGGTATATGGGAACTCTCTGTACTTTCTGCTTAATTTTGCTGTGAACACAAACCCAAAACTGCTCGACAAGTAGTTAATTAAAAAAAAAAGGCTTCCAAGCATAGTGCTAAAGTTCTAGCCTTCTTAAGTGCAAGCACACTGTGATGTGCCTTACAGAGAAAATATATGTGTTAGATAAGCTTTGTTTAGGCATGAGTTATCGCGTTGTTGAATGTGAATTCAATGTTAATGAATCAACAACATATGTATTAAATGAGGTATCTTTAAACAAAAACATAGATAAAACAAAGTCAAGTATTCATCAATTGATGAAAATGTGGCCAGAGACTCTCAGGAGCACAACTATGATTTCCCTTAAGGGCAATGGATCAATATTCACTAATTCACTATTTATAGGGACTTTACAGAACATAACCGTAGCAAATAATGAGAACTGTATTCTTATAAACAGACAAAAAAATGTAATAAAACCAAGTAAGAATGTAGCAACAAATCCAGTATATACACCCACATACACACAATGAGAATATTTAATTTATGATAAAGGTCAGTTTTAATTCAGTGAAGAAAGGATGGATATACAGTAAATGATGTTGGGACAAGTAGCAACCTATTTGGAAGAAAATAAAGTTTGATCTCTACCTTTCACTATACACGGAAATAAATTCTAGATAAGGACCTAAGTGGATAGAACAAAACTTTAAAAATAATTAGAGGAAAATATGATTTTTATAATTTGGGGGGAAAATAAAGGCTTCCTAAGCAGATTCAACCAATACTTGCATATGAGGCAAAGAATATCTCTAATATACAATGAACTGCTATTTATTAGAAAATGTTAAACAGGCAAAGACTAAACAAGTAATTCACAGAAAAAATAAATAAAACGGCCTATAAAGCATATAGAAAGGCATCCAATTCCATAATAATCAAAGAAATGTAATTTAAAATAAGACATCATTCTTCAGTTTTTCTAACTGGCAAAACAATGACAGTATCACTGCACATATGCTGCTAATGAAAGTATACACTGATATAAGTTTATGAAGAAAATCTGGGTAGTATTTATTAAAATTCAAAATGTGCATGCCCTTTTGACCCAGCTGACTTTTTTTTTTTTAATATTTTATTTATTTATTTGACAGAGAGAAATCACAAGTAGGCAGAAAGGCAGACAGAGAGAGAGGGGGAAGCAGGCTCCCCGCCAAGCAGAGAGCCCGATGTGGGGCTTGATCCCAGCAGCCTGCCATCATGACCCGAGCCGAAGGCAGAGGCCTTAACCCACTGAGCCACCCAAGCACCCCCCAGCTGTTTGACTTCTAAGAATCTCTTACAGAAATAATAGTACATGTATATAAAGATATGTATATATTAAAGTCCCAGGTGCATTTTTAAAATAATAGTAAAAAAAAAAAAAAGATAAAAAAAACTCTGTAGAAACTTAAATGATGGAATATTCACAGAATGGAGTAATATAAAATCTGGAAAGGTATATATACTCAGTTGAATAGGAACGCCCCCCCCCCATTTAAGTCCTTCTGGAAAGTCAGAATGTGACCACAATTGGAAATAGGGTCTTTGCAGATGTAACTAATTAAGATGAAGTCATACTGTAGTAAGGCGGGCCTTAAATCTACTCCAACTGTTATCCCTAATAAGAAGATGAGAGGACCACACAAAGACACACAGAGGAAAAATGGCCAAGTAAAGGTGGGCGCAGAGATGGGGAAATGTTACCACAGCTAGGGAGCACTACGGATCACTGGCAACCATCAAAAGCTGGAAGAGGCAAACAAGAACCTTCCTTGGAGGGAGGAGAGCCTTACGAACATCTTGATTTTGGACTTCACCCACAAACTGGAACAGGATGAATTTCTATTGTATTAAGGCACCCAACCTATGGTACTAGCTCAAAGTATGTACATAAGTCAGTCTCCTGGGTATGTACCAAAATATATTTATATATGTTAAGTGTACCTATCTGTATAGCCATGGAAAAATTCACAAGTATGTATATCAAATTATTACCAGTGGTTGGGTGGGAGGAGGAGTTAGAAGGACTGAGAGAAGTCTCTTTATTAAAACTATATTTTTTAAAATAAAGATTTTTATTTATTTATTTGACAGACAGAGATCACAAGTAGGCAGAGAGGCAGGCAGAGAGAGAGAGGAGGAAGCAGGCTCCCCGCTGAGCAGAGAGCTAGACGATGGGCTCGATCCCAGGACCCTGGGATCATGACCTGAGCCGAAGGCAGAGGCTTTAACCCACTGAGCCACCCAGGCGCCCCTAAAACTGTATTTCTAAAAATAAAAATCTTATACCCCTTTATTGTCTTCGTATGTGTCTTATATATTTTCCAAATAAATAAAAATGCTGCTGGGGACTATGAAAACTTAAGCTGAGAGTATCAGCTACAAAATGTAGAGTTCGATTATCTTAGAAGGCAGGCCTCTGGAGTGGTACCTGACAGGAGCAGAGACACTGGTCAGGCTGGTGGCCAGCAAAGAAAGAAGGGAAACGATGAGGAAAAATGGATCATTGGAATGGGGTAGCTTATGCCATCCATCTGAATTAGGGGAGCCAAACTTCAAGAGGGAGAGCTACTCTTGATCTCTCTACAGCCTTGAGATCACCAAAGGTGGATAAAGAATGTGCTTATATTTTGGTGGGAAGTGACTGATGAATGGCCAGGTAGTGAATTGTCTGGGTGTATGAGGGGGTGCACGGCTGGGGCTCCTTCCTCCCCTTCCTATAAAATCCCCAACAACAAAAGGAGAAGTACCCAGACTCCCCACTTGGCCTCCATCTACCTGAAAAGGCTTCATCTGATGTGTTCTCTATACAACTGGCTTGAACCATCATACCACGAAGTGAGCAAAATCATACCCTGGAAAATAGCCAACAGCACAGAGCAGACCACCCTAGGCCATTCCAGTACACAGCTCTTCTTCAGCCCCCTTGCATGCTACATCTCACCTCTCCCCAGTCCTCTCTTCTATCCCCTCCCTGCAGCACCAGATAAAGCCCTGTGGAATTTGGATAGTCACTTCCTAAGTTTTAAGTCTAAGGTTTCCTTACTCCAAATAACCTCCCTATCCTAGCTAATTGTTTAAAGATTTTATTTTTTATTTGAGAGACAGAAAATGTGAGAGAGAGATCTCAAACAGGGGGTGTGGTAGAGGGAGAAGGTGACTCCCTGCTCAGCAGGACTCAATCCCGGGACGGTGGGATTGTGACTTCAGCCGAAGGCAGATACTTAACTAACTGAGCCACCCAGGTGCTGTATACTAGCTATTTTATATTTTAAAAAGGTATGACAGAAGTACTACACACACACACACACACACAAATACACACACAGAGGAATATCACTCAGTCATAAAAAAAGATAGAGATCTTGCCATTTGTAACAACGCAGATAGAGGGTACACTGTACCAGGTGAAGTAAGTCAGGCAAAGATGAATACTATAAGATTTCACTTACATGTGGAATCGAAAAAATAAAAAGGCAGCAACAGACCCATAAATGCAAACAAACTGATGGTTGCTGTGAGAAAAGGGGGTGAGGGAGGATAGGCAAAATGGGTGAAGGGGACTGGGAGACACAGGCTTCCAGTTATGGAATGAATGAGTCACCGGGAGGAAAAGCACAGCTTAGGGAATGTAGTCAATAGTACTGTAACAGTGCTGTACGGTGCGAGATGGTAGCTACCCTTGTGGTGAGTACAGCATGACATAGGGACTTGTCTCCTTGTTGTGCTGCACACCTCAAACTAATGTAATATTGTGTGTCAACTAGACTTCAGTTTAAAAACATGGTCTCTAACTGTGAAACTTTTAGAACAGTCAATCCCGGGCATACCAGTCTCCTCATCTTTGAAGTGGACATAAAGGGGCGCCTGGGTGGCTCAGCGGGTTAAGCCTCTGCCTTTGGCTCAGGTAATGATCTTAGGGTCCTGGGATCAAGCCCCACATCAGGCTCTCTTCTCAGCAGGGAGCCTGCTTCCCCCCCCCAACCCCCGCCTGCTGCTCTGTCTACTTGTGATCTCTGTGTCAAATAAATAAATAAAACCTTAAAAAAAAGAAATGGACATAGAAACGGTAACCACTCTGTGATTGCTGTGATGACTGAGAAAATACATGGCCCAGAGCTTGATACAGAAAGTGCATCACACAGTTACTATTATCACCTCAAATTTTCTTTGCAAATAAGAGGATGGGACATTCCCTGAGGTCTGAGAATTTCATCTTTGGGCACTGGCTTAGACTCTGATTAGGTCCTTAGTTCTAAGTCCATGAATGATTTACTATTCTCAAAACTCCTTGATGTTGGATCTACTTCAACCTTTCCTTGAAAGTTCATGAAGACATGAAGTTCCAATTATGCAGTACAGATCCAGAGAGACACTTTCTCATTGTATATGGGAACTATCCCAGGCCTCCTCAGTAAAAATGGATGTCATAATTAAAAATTATAGATGCCTAGGGGCACCTGGCTGGCTCAACTCAGGAAAGCATGCGACTCTTGATTTCAGGGTTGTGGGTTTGAACCCCATGTTGGATGTAGAGATTACTTAAAAATAAAATCTTAAAAAAAATTATAGATGTCCCAAGTAACAAAGTAATTGGACCTAACATGCAGGAGCCTGGCTTGGCTGAGGGCAGAGACAGTGGGCCATAAGTGCGGTGTGATGGAAAGAATGCTACATTAGAGTTAAGAAACAAAGGTTCAAGTGCCAGTTTGGTATTTTTAGCTGGGTAAGCAAGTTACTTCACCTCTCTTGTCCTTCATTTCCTCTTTAAAAAAATGGGGCTATACACTAGATCAACACTAAAGTTCCTTTTTAGCTCTAAGACTCTGTGACTCCATGGAAGGGTGAAAGCCAAGAGGATGGCTGGTAAGACCAAAGTGGATATGAAGATAAGAGGCTGGAGAGAAAATAAGAACTAAGACTGAGATTGTGAAAGAAAACTATGGGTTGGTAAGATAAAGGATTCAGTCAAACAATAAGTGAAATATTACCCATAAGGGTGCAGACCAGGAAGATGAGTGGGGCTGAATACCTAGGAAAAGACTAGATTAGGAAAATTCTAAAGCACCAAGAGCTTGGCTTATCTTTGGATCTGCAGTACCACATGCAAAACCTTGTTCTGGGCACTCGGGAGCTGAGAGGAAGCATCTGGTGAGCTAAGAGAGAGTACAGAACTCCAAAATCAAACTTTTCTTTTTCCCCCCAAATCAAACTTAAAGCTAGATTCTTCAGGTACACTGTGTAGCTACACACAACTCCCAGTACAAGGTAAGAGCTTAGACTCTGAGAATAGGATGCCTGGGTTCGAATCATGGTTCGGTGACTTATTAGTCATGGGACCTTGAGCAAGTGACCTAATGTCACTGTACCTCAGTGTCTCCATCTTTAAAACGTGCATAAAACCAGGACTTCCCTCACAAGAAAAGTGTAAAGATTAAATGAAGCAATATATGGAAAACCCTTTGAACAGGGCCTGGCATCAGATAAGTACTAAGGAAGTGTCAGCTTATTTATTTTCTGCTGCAGAGTGGGAGGTTGATGTGAGTCACTGGAGAGTCACTTAGCTCCTTCCCATCAAGAGGATTCAGGAGCAGGGTTTCCAATCCAAGGCTGGAACCTAGAAAAACAATCTCACTTCTGTTGCCTTTTGTTCCCTGGGTGGAGTCAAGAGGAAAAAATACCAGAGGTCAAGAGGAAACCTAGCACCACTGGTAGTGCTGCCTGGGGCATATCAGCACTGCTCCCACCATTGCCCTTGGTCATTCCCAAGATGCCACTGCAAGGAGTGTCAGAGGACTGGGTGGGGGGGGACAGATGACAAGTTAGACAGACAGGGCAGCCCCAATATGCCAGCAGGCTTTCCTTCAGGGAGCCGAATCTGCCCGGCCAGACTCTCTACATTCACTTCAAAGGTATCACTAAGTAATCCTGAATAAAAGGCAGTTGTTTTTTGGTACCATGACATTAGGAATGATACCTTGTATTTCTTTTCTAGCCCTCTTACAGGCCCAGCACTTCCTATTTCTTGTGCCTAATTCTCCCTAATATGTTTCTATTTACCTTTTACAATATTATGCATTCTTAAGTTTCCTTCCAAATGCTCTGCAAAATGCTGTTCATTCTACATGGCCACCGCTTCCCAGAATGATCACACACAGGAAAATATGGTGCATCAATGTCCACATTTACAAGTAAAAGCAGCACTTTAATAGAGTCAACAACATTAGAGAGCTAGAACCCCACCCTGCCAATGCTCTCTTTACAACTGAGCTCCAAGGACTCATTTTATTTCCATCTGCAAGGCAAATATTCATTTGGAGTGGACCCAATAGTTAGGCTTGTGGATGAGACACTAAGGTTTTTTGAATTACTAGACTCTGACTTAGAGAATAAGCAATCGTGGTCCAACGACTCTCACTTCTTTTTTTTTTTTAATTTTTTATTTTTTATAAACATATATTTTTATCTCCAGGGGTACAGGTCTGTGAATCACCAGGTTTACACACTTCACAGCACTCACCAAAGCACATACCCTCCCCAATGTCCATAAACCCCCCCCCCTCCTCCCAACCCCCCTCCCCCCAGCAACCCTCAGTTTGTTTTGTGAGATTAAGAGTCACTTATGGTTTGTCTCAACGACTCTCACTTCTTAATTAAATAGCCTGCGGAAATCTCTTAAAGGAAAGGGAGAAAGAAAGAAACTGCCATCAATTTGGGACTAAACACTGCTGACTTCATCTCTGTGTGCCAAACAGCAGAAGATGCCTTGAGGGAGGCAGTGAGAGGAAGACTGGAAAGGAGGCTGATGCATGTGAGGATGCAGCACAGGCTGGCCTGATTAACAAGTTTCTCTGGATCTTTCCCCCATGTGCTCTGGACCTTCCGAGATAGGGTATTGGAAACGGTGTTTTTTTTTTTTTTTTAAAGCTTTGATGTTGACATTTCAAAAACAACCCTTCCAATAAATACAAGGAAGTTAAATCTGGAATTAAAAACTTTCTATACATGAGCTAACAACAACAAAAAAAAACCCAACTCACAAGGCTTTTTGTTTTGTAATGTTCCCTTCCTCTGATTTTAGTATAATTTTGGAAATCTTTCCATAATTTCCTCCCTCAAGTGTACAAAAATAGCTTTCAAAGGAGACTCAATCCAAGTGATTTTTTTATGACTGATTAGGTCTTGGCTTATATAGGGGCATTATAAAGTGTAGTTTCCACTAGGAAATTTTTGCTGAAAGCAAAATGAAGAGAGAACATACTTCCTAAACAGTTATGCTGGAACCTAAAGGTTTCAGAACACGGTTAAACAAAAAGTTCTGAAATCCATCTGTGAAATTAATTTACAGGCAAATAAGATTAACACCACCAAAATAACAAAATCCCCTTCGTTGTTTCTCAAAGAGTAAATTTCAAGTCTTGTCATGTTATGTTGTTCTCAGAAGGAAAGTGCTCAAATGATGCAAAACCAGAAATTCCTGTGGCATCAATGATGCATCGTTACTAAGTTAAGTGCTTTTTAAATTCAACTTATTGGCAGAACTCGCTTAGGAGCATGAAATAAGCATACTGCGAGACAGAAAAGACTAAACTAAAAGACCATGACAAACTGGGACAAAAACCTAGTCCAACAGGCAAGGACTATTAGAGGATATGGCTAAAAGCAAGCCTAACTCATATGCTTTCAGTAAATCAAGAGCTATTTATTAAAATGCCTATTATGAACAGGGAGCACAAGAGAGAAGAGGGTAGAATACAACATTCAGATCATTTCTATAAACAGAAACACTCATCTCCACTTGTGTGCTTTGGTATTGGAGGGGGTTGAAATTTGGCTCCCCCAGAAGTGTTTTTCTGTTCAGTTTCTTAATCTCTCTGAGCCTCAGTTTCTCAATCTGAAAAACAGGGACAATAAAACCCATCAGTCCCCACTGAATTAAATGAGACAAAATAGGGAAAGTGTCTCTCATTAGATGTCAATACACGTTATTTCCTTTCCCATCGTATACTGTCAATAAAGCTGTCTCTCAGATGTAGTAAAATGCAGCATTCTACCTGGAAAGGGTCTGTCTTCATCACCCCCATGCAGAGGAATTCCCTTGTTTTCTGGCATATACTTCCTGGTAATGGGCAAGGACATCAGCCGGATGTGATGGATGAGTGAGCGCCAGGTGTGAGCTCCAGAAAGCACTGGTTCAGGTGGTAATGGGCTGAAAGGTTGAATCACAAAGTAGGCAGTGAGCAAGATTAATCCCAGGGTTACAAGGACCTACAAGGAAAGACAGGGAAAGGATTAATAATTGTCCCAGCAAAAAAATATTTTAATGCCAAGAAAAACCCCCACCTCTTCTATTATTTCCAATGTGCCTTAGAACTAATCCATTTTCATAAACAAGTCATTTACATCCACTTCTGAAAGCATTTAAAGTTTGATTTTGAGGGACACCTGGGTGGCTCAGTGGGTTAAAGCCTTTGCCTTCTGCTCAGGTCATGATCCCAGGGTCCTGGGATCAAGCCCTGCATTGGGCTCTCTGCTCAGCAGGAAGCGTGCTTCCCCCCTCTCTCTCTGCCTGCCTCTGCCTACTTGTGATCTCTGTCTGTCAAATAAATAAACAAAATCTTAAAAAAAAATAATAAAGTTTGATTTTGAGAACTATGAGGACTGCAAAGCTTATCAAGCTTCTATTATATGAAAAATTATACAAAAAAAAGTTTAAAATACACACAAATACAGTTTAACTATAAACATATAGCTTCCATCTAGGATATTTAACAAAACAATCAAATTCCTAGTAACACATGGTAATGATAGCAAAGACCAATTTATTCACAGAAAAACTAAGGTTCAGTGGTGGAATCAGAGGACAGTAGTTTTTGGAGAGAAAGTTGAAGAATTTGTGTTCTATAAGGTATCTCCACATCAGAACACATTTTTACCTTATACATAGCTATCAGGAGAGGATACTGGGGTGGCCCCCTCTGAGGTTCATTCTTTTCCAGGAGCTGTCGGATAAATTTTTCAATTGCCTTCTCGGACATGCCACACTGATGGCCTGTTTGTCTCACCAAATCAACAGTCTCTGAAAGTTTGTCATAAATGCTGAGCTCACTGGCGGCGAGATCCATGTCTTCCAATACAAAATCCCTGGGAAAAAGAAAATAAATGTAAAAACAAAGATGGTTTCTTTCAAGTACTTCCTCCTCAAAGCTCCTTCCTTTAGAACAGCGCTTCCTGACCATCTGTGGGGGCAGGACCAGCTTTGTGTTTTTCCTAATCCACTGCAGGCCAAAGTTTTTGTAAAACAAAATCGATGTCTAGACAATGTCAAGTTAGTGGCATACAGCTTTTAGGTGTTTCTTAATTGTGGGGTAGTAACAAATGGTTTACAGACCAGTACTGGTTCCCAAACACTTTGAGGAATGCTAGTCTAAGAGCACAATAAATAAATGAAATGGGACTCTGAAACACTAGTACCAAAATGATTTCTGAAACCAATCACAAGAGGTCTGTTACCAGTAATTTACTTAAATAAAAAGAAACACAACATGGAGTCTTGTTCATCTTATTTCTTTGCATTTACATCCGATACGCCTTTTAGCAACACAGGAGGAGGAACTAATCACTGAAAGCAAGATTTACTGTGCGGAACATGCTGATACTCTTTGTTATTGTTAGAGCAAGAATTTCAGGCAACACGGAAACTACAGCACTGGGTCTTCAGACTTTGTACGTTGCAGTCCTCATGCTTTTCCACAAACACGACTTTAGAAAATAAAGAGCCTTTTATTTGTGTTTTATATACTTAAAAGACCTGAGATCTTTAATTTCAAAATTCAATCTGTTCTCATAGTTACTTCAAAGCCAAAGTGTTTCACAGTAGCCAGAGAATAAAAGGTAAAAACTAAAGTGTCGAAGTATAATACTCTCTTGTAACTAACATTTGTAAAATGCAGTCAAATAGTTCTTTTAAAAACTGCTTGTGTTTAAAAAAAGAAAAAAAAGTATTTCCTTTATTTATAGAAGGAAAAAGAGAGGGGCGCCTGGATGGCTCAGTCGTTAAGCGTCTGCCTTAGGTTCAGGTCGTGATCCCAGAGTCCTGGGATAGAGCCCAGCATCAGGCTCCCTGCTCAGCAGGAAACTTGCTTTTTTCTCTCCCACTCCCTCCATTTGTGTTCCCTCTCTCGCTGTGTCTCTCTCTGTCAAATAAATGAATAAATAAATAAAATCTTTTTTTTTTTATTTTTTCTTATTTATTTGACACACAGAGAGAGAGATCACAAGTAGGCAGAGAGGCAGGCAGAGAGAGAGGGGGAAGCAAGCTCCCTGCTGAGCAGATAGCCTGATGTGGGGCTCTATCCCAGGACACCCGATCAGGATCTGAGCTAAAGGCAGAAGCTTAACCCACTGAGCCACCCAGGCGCCCCTGAATAAATAAATAAAATCTTAAAAAAAAAGAAAAAAAGAAGGAAAATTAGGGCTTGGGATTTATGTTCTCTTCTATTGGTCTTTTCCCCCCTTAAATGTAGAGGTCCTATTATCTCACATACCTCATCCCCAAAGTGCTTATAACCCCCAAAAGCACTGACAGGATACAATTCAATTTTTTTTATTAAGGAGATGCTGCCTTCTGTAGAGCAGAGGACAACAGTCCTGGAGGTCAGCAGAGAAAAGCAGGCCCACAGTGCCACCAGCCAGCGAGCACCTCAGCCTATCTCCCCTTCCAGCAGAGCCTCTGGGGGACTGATTGACTGGTGCTCTTTATGACTCTTAGCCCTTTAGTTCACTAGTTATGAAGTGGGCCTACACATTAGAATCACCTGGACAGGTTTTTTTTTTTTCCCTAATATTTTATTTATTTATTTGACAGACAGAGATTACAAGTAGAGAGGCAGGCAGAGAGAGGAAGGGAAGCAGACTCCCTGCTGAGCAGAGAGCCAGATTTGGGGCTTGATCCCAGGACCCTGGGATCATGACCTGAGCAGAAGGCAGAGGCTTTAACCCACTGAGCCACCCAGGTGCCCACTCTGCCCTGGACAGTTATTAATGAACGCTCATACCAGGACCTCAACCCTAACCAACTGAATCAGAAACAGACTTCTAATGGTGAATTAACAGGCAGGGAATCTAGTCTTTGAGGAACTGGCTGGGGGAGGGGAGAAACCCCCCACACCTAATGAGGCTAAATCCTTTCCCCAAAGTCTTTGCTCTTGCTCAGTGTTTTTATTAGGCCATACAGACTTTCATTTCAAGGTTCAGATAAAAGGATGGGTAAACTCTATTTAGAAATGTGTATTTTCGGGGTGCCTGGGTGGCTCAGTGAGTTAAGCCTCTGCCTTTGGCTCAGGTCATGATCTCAGGGTCCTGGGATCAAGCCCCGCATCCGGCTCTCTGCTCAGCAAGGAGACTGCTTCCCCCTATCTTTGCCTGCTTCTCTGCTTACTTGTGATCTCTCTCTCTGTCAAATAAATGAATAAAATCTTTTAAAAAATATATTTTTTCAACCAATGGTTCTGGGACAACGAGATATCCACATGCAAAAGAATGAAATAGGACCCTTCCTTCTACCATACACAAAAATGAACTCAAAATGGATCAAAGACATAAACTTAAGAACTAAAATTATAAACCCTTAGAAGAAAACGTGGGGGAAAATCTTCACGACACTGTATTAGGCAATGGTTTCTTAGATAAGGCAGGAAAAGCATAAGCAGCAAAAGAAAAACTAAATTGGACTACATTAAAATAAAACATTTTTGTACTGCCAATGATACCTTTTAGGAAAGTGAAATGACAACCCACAGAATGGCAGAACGCATATGCAAACCATATATCTGATAAGAGACTGGTATTCAGAGTAAAGAATTAGGACAATTCAATATTAAAAAGATGACCCAATTTTAAAATGGACAAAGAACGTGAATACACATTTCTCCAAAGAAGATACACAAATGGCCAATAAATTCATGAAAAGATGTTCAACGTCATTAGTCATCAGGGAAATACAAATCAAAACCACAATGAGACACTACTTCACAACCAAGGGGATGGCTATAATAAAGAAATCATATAAGCTGGCAAGATGTTCAGCACCTGGAACCCTGCTAGTGGGAATATGGTACAGCTGCTTTGGAAAAGTTTGAGTTTCTCAAAAATTTAAACAGAGTTATCGTATGATCCAGTAATTCCACTTTTAAGTATGAACCCAAGAGAATTTAAAACATTTCCAAACACAAACTTGCATACAAATATCCAAGCAGCACTATTCATAATAGCTCAAAAATAGAAGCAATCCAAATGCCCATGAACTACTAAATGGATGAATAAAATGTGGTATACCCACACAATAAAATATTGGACAATAAAAAGGAATAAAGTATTGATACATGCTACAACACAGGTGAGACTTGAAAATATTATGCTAAATGGAAGAAGACAGTCACAAAAGATAACATAAGACTTCATTAATAAAATGCAAACAGTCAAGAATAGCGGCAATCTATAGAGACAGGAAGTAGATTCATTAGTAGTTATCCAAGGGAGGGAGGGGAGAATGGGGAGTGACTGTTAGTAGATACAGTGTTTCTTTCTACAGTGACAAAAAACGTTCTAAACTTAAATTGTGGTGATAGTTGCACAACTCTGTGAATATACTAAAAATGTACACTAAATCGTACATTTCAAATGGGTGAATTTCGTAGCATATAAATTAAAGCTCCAAAAAGACATTTTTAAAATCTGTATTTATAGAATTTCAACATATGCCTGTTGTGGCATTTATTACACTACACTGCTATGATCTGGCTAAGTCACTTGGTCTATTTCATCCAAAAAATAAAAGGACTGTGAAGTAGGAGGTTTTCAAAGTCCCCTCTAGCTCTAAAATTTTAAGAGTAGGGGCGCCTGGGTGGCTCAGAGGGTTAAGCCTCTGCCTTCGGCTCAGGTCATGATCCCAGGGTCCTGGGATCCAGCCCCGCACTGGGCTCTCTGCTCAGCAGGAAGCCTGCTTCCTCCCTCTCTCTGCCTTCCTCTCTGCCTACTTGTGATCTCTGGCTGTCAAATAAATAAATAAAACCTTAAAAAATAAATAAATAAAATAAAATTTTAAGAGTAGATGAAGACTTCAGGAATTAGAAAAAATTCAATTCATTAGAAACTAAGGACTTATGCCAAATTGCATTGCTATCCCACTTCCTGTTATGCCATTCTATATGCTAGGCATCATGCTAAGCACTCTAGAAACATTATCTTTGTAAATCATCACAGCAATCCCAGAAGGTAGGTGTGACTTCTTTTTATTAAGTTTTTAATTTTAATTCCAATATAGTTAACATACAGTTCTATCAGTTTCAGGTGTACAATATAATGATTCAACAACTGTATATGTGACTCAGTGCTCATCACAGGTAAGTGTACTCTTAATCTCTTTCACCTATTTCCGCCATTCCCTCACCAACCTCCCCTCTGGCAACCGTTAGTTTGTTCTATAGTTAAGAGTCTGTTCCTTGGTTTGTCTCTCTTTGCTTTCAGTTTTGCCAAAAGGTAAGTGTGATTAATCCCATTTCTCAAATATTAAACTAAGCTCAGAAAGGTTCCATAACTTGCTGGGATGTGAAGTCAAGTGTGCCTGACATCAGGGTTGATGCTTTTAACCTTTATGCATGCTGTCTCCCTTACCAAGTATTTTCCTGCTCCTAGCTGGCAGTACAGAAACCACAATACCGTGTCCCTCAATTATCAAAACTGAGTGGTTGAGAACTGGAAAAGTGAGAAACTACAATGATTCCTGGAAAAATAAAGCAGTAACTTATAATAATATTTTTTACATCGTGATTTTGTGACTAGTGATTCCAGAGAGAATTTTTCTGTTGAAATTAACAGACATTCTAAGCAAGCAAGGATAATGTCCAAACAAACCATAATTAATTACCCAACAATATCCAGTCAAAATCCATTAAAATTTAGTAAAGGGCCAGAAAAGAGAGCAGTGAGAATACGAGAAAAAATCTGAAAGTGTTGGAAGGTGGAGCACACATAGGTAGCCCTCAGGCAGCAGAGAACATCACATTATTGTGCCTTTAGGAGAACTCTGAAAGGAACAAAAGCGCAAGTGAGGAGAACTAACTACCATAATTTCTGACGACAATTTCACAACCTTCTGTAAACCTCTGCTTACTTTTAATACACATAAACATCTCACCAAACCCAGAGTTTGTATTGTAAAAACAGGGTTTCCTTTGTAATTCAAGTATACAATGATATTACAATACTGAATATATTTTTTCCAACTGTACATCCTTCTTCCTTGAGATTCTGACACACTTCCCAAGTTATGGATGGATTATTACTAATAATTTCATAAAGTTTCTAAGAGCATATGGGGATCTTCATAATAAGCCCTCCTTTTGGCTTTGGTTAGACCAGTCATCCTCACCTGGGGGTGATTCAGGACAGGGGACATTTGGAAAGTCTGGAGACATTTTTTATGGTCACACTGGAGGGGTACTGGCATCTAGCAAATATGTTAATTAAACATACACAAAAAATTCCCCTTTGGGTTGGGATTTCATACTAACAAAGCAGCTCCTTGCTGTGATCTGAAATTCCTCAACACAAGGACTTGTATTAAAAAATACTAATAAAAAATCTTGTCCTCTAAAAAAAAAAATACCAAACACAGAGTCATGGCTATGTATCAAGCATGAGGGGACTGACTGAAATCAGCTGAGCGTTGATGGCAATTCCTTTACCTCCAGAAGGAAAGAGAGATCCAACTCTGGCAGGAATGAGCTTTGCCACAGAGGGAAGTTCCAAAGAGTGAGCTTGACTCCTAACAGTGGCTTAGACCTGCAAGGGCACAGGCAGGGTCACCAGCACAATTATGAAAATCAAGGTATCATGCACCACCCTGAACAGAAGGAACTGCTAGAACATCTGGGAGTGGGATCCAGGTGCAGAAGTATTCAAACTCTTCCCTGTTGATTAAAGGCACACCCCCAATTAGGAGACACTGCTTTCGCCAGTTCTCCACTGGGGAAGAGTTTGTTCCCCAGGGGACATGTGGCAATGTCTGGAGATATTTTATTTTATTTTTTTAAAGATTTTATTTATTTATTTGACAGACAGAGATCACAAGTAGGCAGAGAGGCAGGCAGAGAGAGAGAGGAGGAAGCAGGCTCCCTGCTGAGCAGAGAGCCTCACACGGGGCTCAATCCCAGGACCCTGGGATCAAGACCTGAGCCGAAGACAGAGGCTTTAACCCACTGAGCCACCCAGGTGCCCCTGGAGACATTTTAGATTGTCAAAACTGGAAAGGCACCATTAGCATCTAGAGGGTAAAGACTAAACATCCTACAAGGACAGCCCCCTATAACAAAGAACTGTCCCACTTAAACTGTTAAGAGTACTGAGGTTAAGAAAGTCTCCTTTCAAGGGAGGCCGGGGTGGAAGTGAGGGGAGAAGTAAGCCAGGAGGCTGTTTGCTTCCGAAGGAGCATCTCAGGAAGAGAAGGAAGCCACTGACAACTCTGATGAGATGTTCTCCACAATTCCTTCTGGGTCTCAGTCTAGGAAAAAGACAGAGGCACAGCTGACAGAATGACCCTGACAGAACTTATCAACAAAAATATTTAAAGTAGAAAACAGGTTAAGAGGTCAGAGTAAGGGGTGCCTGGGTGGCTCAGTCAGTTAAGCGTCCGCCTTTGATCCCAGGACCCTGGGATCAAGCCCCACATAGGGGTCCCAGCAGGAAGCCTGCTTCTTCCTCTCCCTCTACATCTCCTCCCCGCCACCCCCTGCTTGTGCTCTCTCTCACTCTCTCAAATAAAGAAAATCTTTCAAAAAAAAAAAAAAAAAAAAGAGGTCAGACCTAATGTCAACTTCTGCTTTGTCCTGTCTAATACAGAATTCCTTTAGAGTTATAAATATGTCCCAAACACTGATTTGACATCACCCTGGAGGGTCACGGTTTACCAAACTAAACAGCTGTGCCAGTTAGGCAACTCTGAGATGCATCTAGCATCTCTGATGCATGTAGCTAAAACATGAAAGGGAAAATGCTATATTTCAAAAAGAAAGTTTCAAAAGCCCATCTAAATATGTCCCAGGGGCGCCTGGGTGGCTCAGTTGTTAAGTGTCTGCCTTCAGCTCAGATCATGATCCCAGGATCCCAGGACTAAGCCCTGCATCGGGCTCCCTGCTCAGCGGAAAGCCTGCTTCTCCTTCTCCCATTCACTCCCCTTGCTGTGTTCCCTCTCTCACTGTATCTCTCTCTGTCAAATAAACAAATAAGTAAATAAATATGTCATAATCTTCAATAGTGGGAACAATATCCCGAGCGATACTAAATTTTCTTTTTTCAGTACCAGGTTCTTTAGTGCTAGCTATGCAGTATGATAAAACCATTCCTTAGCGTTACGAACAAATTCCATTCTATTTTATCCAGGGATTCCCATTAACTGAAGAAGTTCTACTAAAATGAAAAAAATGCGGCCTTCGGTATAATAAAAACCACTAAAAAAACTCCATCATATTTATTTATTTATTAAATGTATTTTTTTAAAAGAGTTTATTTATTTATTTGGCAGACAGAGATCACAAGTAGGCAGAGAAGCAGGCTGAGAGTGAGAGGGAAGCAGGCTCCCCGCTAAGCAGAGAGCCCCTTGTGGGGCTCGATCCCAGGACCCCGAGATCATGACCTGAGCCGAAGGCAGAGGTTTAACCCACTGAGCCACCCAGGCACCCACAAATACAATATTTAAAGAAAAAATAGTCGATGAATATTAAAACAATGGGATTTAAAAGAGCAGGAATTAAAAATGTAAAAAGTGCTCAAAATGTACAACTGACGGAATAGTTTTTTGCAGTTGTTTTTTTTTTCTTAAGATTTTATTTATTTAAGAGAGAGAGACACAGCAAGAGAGGAAACACAAGCAGTGGGAGTGGGAGAGGGAGAAGCAGGCTTCCCACTGAGCAGGGAGCCCAATACCAGGCTCTAAACGGGATTCCTTTCCAGGACCCTGGGATCACGACCTGAGCTGAAGGCAGCTGCTGAACAACTGAGCCACCCAAGCACACCTACTTTTTTGCAGTTTTATCATCACTTGACTAAGTCCTCTTTCTGGACACCTCTGTCCAGTGAAACTTGATGAGTCTGACACTTTCTTTGCTCACTGAAAATATGTCTCTTCCACTTTTTCCAGCTGCTTATTTTTGAAAAATTGTAAGCCTCCAGAAAAACGGAAATACTACAATAAACACTTGTATATCCTTCCCTTAGACTGTTAACATTTGGCCAAATCTGCTTTATCTGTCTCCTCTCTGATTTTGCCAGAATCATTTAAAAGTTAGTTGCAACACATCATGAAATCACTTCTAAATGTTTCAGCATGCGTCTCCTCAGAACGAGGACACTGCTCTACTTAATAATAAGCAAAATTATCATACCTACTAAAATAAAAGATTAATATCCACACCATAATCAAATTTCTGTTAAAAAAAAAGGCTATATAGTTTTTTAGAAACCCAAGATCCAATTAACAGTCACAAATCACAACTAGCTGTCATGACTCTTTGGACTATTTAATCTAGAACAGATCTTGGCCCCCCCCCCCTTTTTTTTTGTCCTTTATGATAGGAATATATTTGAAGCAGTAACCCCCATCCCATTTTAAAACTTATTTTTACCTGTTCCTATCCTCACCTTCTCTAGTTTCTATCATTAAAACAACAAACCCTTCCTCTCTAGAATTCCAGTGCTCATGTTCTCCCTCCCTTCTGAGCCAAGTTCCTTTAAAAAAAAATGGGGGGAGGGCATCACTTCACCTTTTTTCTCAGATCTCCATTTGTTTACTAACCTCTTGAAATTATACTGCCCTGCTCACACCAATAATGCTCTCACTCAGGCCACCAATGGCTCTCTACATGCCAAGTCCAAAGGTTTTGGATGTTTTCTCAACTATCACTTTACCTGACCTCTCTGCAGAACCTGCTGCTATCTATTTTCTCTCTCAAGTGCTCTCAAACCTTGGCATATTTCTCTTTTCTCAGAGACTATGCCCCTGAATGTGGCATTTATCACAGCTGTCCTTGACCTTCTCATACCCGTCTATGGCTTTAACTGCCATCTATTAGTGATTCCAAATCTCTTCTCCAGTCTACAACTTTCCAGAACTCCAGACCCATCCATCTACCTACCTACCGGACACCATGGCCGAAATTTCCTACTGTCTCTTATATGTAATGTGTCCAAAACTATTTTCCTCCCTGCAACCCATTTCTCCTACTATATTAGTTTGTAATTAACAGAAACACCAGTTCTCCAGATTTAAAACCTCTCTTCCACCTTCCTCATCACCACCAGTGAACCAATCCCTAAATCCTCAATTCCACCCCCTGTATAGTTGCCTTCATCATCTTCCCTTTAGCTCTACATTAATGGCAGTTAAGGCCCTCAATATCTCTCCCATGGACCATCACAAAGATATACTTTATTGCTACACTTCCAGTCCTCTTTCTCCTCTCCAATCCGTCTTCTACTCTCTCCACAAATTATTTTTCTGAAACACGAATTAGTTCATGTTACTCATCTATTTAAAGCAGCTTCCTTGGGGCACCTAGGTGGCTCAGTGGGTTTAAAGCCTCTGCCTTCTGCTCAGGTCATGATCCCAGGGTCCTGGGATAGAGCCCCACACCAGGCTCTCTGCTGGGCAGGGAGCCTGCTTCCCCGCCTCTCTCTCTCTGCCTGCCTCTCTGCCTACTTGTGATCTCTGTCAAATAAACAAATAAAATCTTTAAAATAAGTAAACAAATAAAGCAACTTCTTTGAGGGGGTTCCTGGGTGGCACAGTTGGTTAAGTGTCTGACTGTTGATTTTGGCTTAGGTCATTTCCTCAGGGTTGTGAGATCAAGATCAAAACCCAAGGCCTAGCATGGAGCCTGCTTAAGATTCTCTCTACCTCAAATAAACAAACAAACAAAATAAAGCAACTTTCTTGAATCCCCATGACCTGCTATGCAACAGTGTAGACAATGGGTTAAGAAGGCAAATGGAGTTGGGAAAAGATGGATAATTACTTGATCTTCCATCTACTGTGTAGCCATAGCATTTTATAAAATAAATCTTAATCTATGTATTTATATAGATATATATTTATAAAATAATTCTTAATCTAAGCCTCAGAGTTTTCATTATTTTATAAAATGTTTTTTAAAGATGAATGTAGGGGCGCCTGGGTGGCTCAGTGGGTTAAGCCACTGCCTTCGGCTCAGGTCATGATCTCAGGGTCCTGGGATCGAGTCCTGCATCGGGCTCTCTGCTCAGCGGGGAGCCTGCTTCCCTCTCTCTCTCTCTGCCTGCCTCTCCATCTACTTGTGATTTCTCTCTGTCAAATAAAAAAAAAAAAATTTAAAAAAAAAAAATAAAGATGAATGTAAAACATGTGTCCCAATACCCAAATTTAATACTTAGTAATTGTCCTAAGATGAAGCCCAAATTACTTAGCATTGGCCCTTTATGACCTGGTCAACTGCTTACCTGTTCAGTCTCATTTCTCATTCCTTCTTCACATGCTTCACTGCCATACCATTTCACATCTTTTTGCTTTTGCACAAGTAATTTCCTCTGCTACAAAGTCTAGCTCCCATAAATTCCCAATGAGTGAACTCCTTATTCCTGCCTTGATTTTTGTCCTTTGAACCTTAAACACACTCAATCACTCTATATTATACCTATTTCCATGTCTCCTCACACTACATTGTTTTTGTTGAAAAGAAAATCTCAGGGGCACCTGGGTAGCTCAGTTGGTTAAGTGTCTGCCTTCAGCTCAGGTCAAGAACTCAGGATCCAAGGATCAAGTCCCACATTGGCGGGGGGTGCCATGCTCAGCAGGGTGTCTGCTTCTCCCTCTCCTTCTGCTCCTCCCCTTGCTCATGCTTTTTCTTTCCCAAATAAATAAAATCTTAAAAAAAAAAAAAGGGGGGGGGAGAGGATGAAAATCACAGGCCCAAAATGGTGTCCCTTAGGTAAAGTCAGTAAACCAAAACTTAACACCTAATCTAACTGCAGTTTCAAACCCCCCAGAACTTTAACCAGCCAACATGGAATTTCTGGTCAGTGCTAGAAAATTTACTGATAAAACTCTTCCCATTTCCCATAGGTGAATGACCTTGCCAAAAAACAAAAAACAAAAAACAAAAAAACCCACAAAGTCTTTATTCTACTCTACCTTTATTTTTTAAAGATTATTTATTTATATTTCAGATCTTTTTATTTTTACGTATTTATTTCTTTTTAAAGATTGTATTTATTTATTTGACACACAAAGATCACAAGTAGGCAGAGAGGCAGACAGAGAAAGAGGAGGAAGTAGGCTTCCCACTGAGCAGAGAGCCCAATGTGGGGCTTGATCCCAGGACCCTGGGATCATGACCTGAGCTGAAGGCAGAGGCTTTAAGCCACTGAGCCAACCAGGCATCCCTAGATTTTATTTTTTATTTAACAGAGCACGAACACAGCACGGGGAATCTGGAGAGGGAGAAGCAGGCTCCCCGATAAGCAGGAAGCCCGGAGATTTCGGAGCTTGATCCCAGGACCCTAGGATCATGACCTGAGCAGAAGGTAGACGCTTAACGGACTGAGCCATCAGGCCCGCCCCCTATTTATTTTGAGAGAGAGAGAGAGAGGGAGGGAGGGAGAGAGGGAGCGTGCATGCGTGCGTTGGCGGGGGGAGGGGGAGGAGTGGGAGAATCTCAAGCAGACTCCCTGCTGAGTGCGGAACCCAACACAGGGATAGATCTCACAACTCTGAGATCATGACCTGAACCAAAATTAAGAGCTGAATGCTTAACCAGCTGAGGCCCCCAGGTGCTCCCTCAATGTTTGAAAACCTTTCCTAGGGGCGCCTGGGTGGTTCAGTGGGTTAAAACCTCTGCCTTTGGCTGGGGTCATGATCCCAGGGTCC
Organism: Mustela nigripes; assembly: GCF_022355385.1. NCBI lineage: Eukaryota > Metazoa > Chordata > Mammalia > Carnivora > Mustelidae > Mustela > Mustela nigripes. The sequence continues at coordinate 66,412,442 of NC_081561.1, forward strand.
TGGGAACGAGCCCCACATCGGGCTCTCTGCTCAGCAGGATCCTGCTTCCCCTCCTTCTCACTGCCTGCTTCTCTGCCTACTTGTGATCCATGTCTGTCAAATAAATAAATAAATAATCTTTTAAAAAATAAATAAAAACCTTTCCTTTTCTGTACCCCTTAGGAGCTCCCCTCTACTTGCTAGATAGGATGTTGCCTGATTAATGAATTAATAAAGCCTATTATACCTTTAAATTTGCTCATTTGAATTTTTGTTATTTAACACTTGAAAGCAAGAATAATGGAGAAACAGAAGAAACTAAAAACACACATGAAATTCACCTCAGGGACATGAAAACTGATCAATGTCTACTAAGCAAATTTATAGAAAGGACCTAAAGTGATCATTCTTTTCCCAAACTAATTGATCTAATACTTGATTCATTTTACCTTTTATTCTTCTTATTCTTAAAAATACATCAACCTAAGAAGGATTTAGATGAGATTAGGAACCTCCCATTTAGACAATCTGTGGTGTTGTGGGGCAGCTGTAGAGGACTAAGGATTCAAAGTGGGTCTTGAAAGTTGTTTTGGTCCAAAGCAGAAAGACCTAAGAGGGCAAACAGGGTTACTCTTTGGTATGCAAGTTGGACTATGTGAACTTCAGTCAAAACTTCAATGTAGCAAAAGTTGTATTTCCGTTGTTCTTTAGAAAAAAAAGTGTGATAAACTCAAATACACACGTTTATTAAGGGAGAAGATTCCACCATGGGAACAACCAAATGAGCACCCCGAAGAAGTCAGAATAGTAAGTATTCGGGAGTCGTTTCTATTATAAAGTGTACACTTTATATGTACAGATGTGTATATGTACATATGTACACATATATGTATACCTGCATGTATATGTATATGTACAGTGTAAACTGTACACTTTCAATGTACTCGCGAATACCAAGGCTGTGCAGGCTCTTAAACATGAAAAGGTGCGCCAACAGGGCTAACGGTCTTAAAACACTACGGAACACGATTTTTGTACTAAAAGGTGATTACAAACAGCTCATCGGGTCAATAAACCAAATCATACAACTTTCTGAAACCCTAGATGCTACTGTTATCACATACCAAGTCCACACTTAAAGAAAATTCCTTAACAACTATTAGAAAAAAATGTTCGGTGGGGGCGGGGGAGGACTACTCCCAATATACACAAAAAAATCAGAAGTCCGTCAAAAGGGCAGTGAAATCTAGACTTCGAGGCGCCAATCGTGTTTTGGACACCAACGTGACGCCTGCCAAACAGATTCAAGCAGAGTCGACCTCACTTTGCTCAGTCTCTCGGAGCCAAAGAAAGAAAAGGTCTTAAAGGAGTCAACCTCGACTGGGGGGGAGGGGGCGGAGGTATGAGGGGAAAGTTGCCGGGGGTGCAGGCAGTCTGCGAAACACCTGAGGCTCAAGAAATGGCCTTGCGCAGGGGCAAGGGGCTGCGCGAGGATGTCACAGACGGGCCCGGCGGCGAGGCTGTCACAGCGCGGCCTCCCCCCTCCCGGCCTCGGGCCCCAGTCACTCACATGCGGGGCCCGCGCCCTCTCGGGCTCCTCCTGCCGCGGGGACAGCAGCCACCCGGCGAGGAGGGTAAGCCGACAACTTCCTGCTTCCGGGCACGCAACCCGGAAGCAACTCCCGCGCCACCGGCGACGCCGCGGACCCTAGGGTAGCTCCTTCTTCACGCCCCGCGCTTCCGTCAGAAACAGAACCCGTGACGTTGCCGAGCGCGCGCGCGAACTCCCGCGATATCTGGAGGGCACTGGCCCCTGCTCCCCCTGGCGTAAGGTTCTTGCCGTGCGGGTTCTTTTCATTGCATGCCAGGGTCTGTCCTCTGGCTGCGCTGATCCGTTCAATAAGCTTTTATTAAGACTCCTACTACGTGCCGAGCAGCGTGTTAGGCATTAAGGGACGGGAGTGGGAGGGTTCGGTAATTGGGAGAGGCAAGTCCTTAAAGCCTCCCGGTGCTCTTCGTCTAAAACAAAGACAAACCCTGTGGCTTCCAACTTTACCGGGCTAGCAGACCAAATGTCATTGTGATGCGTTTGCGTTGCAGTTTCTCCCGCTGCCTAATTCCCGGGGGCGGGGCGGGGCAGGCGGCCTTGATAGTTCCGGTGGAAAACTTTTAGAGGCAAAATTTCTCCCTCCGCACGGGTAGGAGTCTCTAAAGAGTCGGACGCAACCTCCATTAAAGACGACCTCCTCCACAGCTCTACGCCACAGGAAGGAAGTGCTCCCTACAGCCTTGCGGTAGTCGTCAAATCACCTTCTCCTCCATCTTGATAGTGTACTATTCTTTAATAAAATGCTTTGTGCTTGGTACATTCCTAGTGTCCTTATTCGAGAGCGGATCCTCATATAGATCTTTGGAGGGGAATCCAAGAACCGAGACTTCCATTGACACAAGACCAGCTTCCATCGGTAACTCCAGCACAAGGTAAGATAGTCCTCACCCCGATGGGGCTAGAGGACCCATGTCTGATTTACTTTCTCGGATGTCAGTTCTCACTCACTTTGCAATTTGCTTACTACTGTCTGCATTTCTTCCTTTCCTGCACTTCTTCTGCCATCACTCACTGTGTGACCCTCAAAACCCGAGGACATGCTGTCCCACCTGCTAGTTTCGTCCATCCTCATACTCATTCAGCCTCCTGGACGATCCATCTAACCAGGAGTTCTACTTTTTCTGTTGCCTCATATCAGACCTCCTCATGTGCCCCCCCACCCCCTTTCTGGAACGATGGTTTCAATCAATCAACCTCTAAAACTTAAATCCCAGGTGGGTGCATGATTATCACGGTATCGTGTGGAAGTTTATTTCCAATAAGGCAAGGGCAAATCTTTGTACCTACTCAAACTCAAGTTAATACCCTGGGATGAAATCCGTAAATGGAACTACATAGATGTTGAGGGCCAGGGCACATATCCTGGCACTCGGGGAGAGGAACCATAAAATATACCAATGCCCTCCCTCATGGGCACATCAATTGCGAGGAGGCAGGTAAAGAAAGGAGAGGCTATAGTAATATTAATTAAGGAAGTGGGCCTCTCCTAGGGGGACACCCTCGGGGTTGCTCTTCAAAGCAGTGAGGAAAGGGGCACCTGGGTGGCTCAGTGGGTTAAAGCCAGGGTCCTGGGATCGAGCCCCGCATTGGGCTCTCTGCTTAGTGGGGAGCCTGCTTCCCCCTCGCTCTCTCTGCCTGTCTCTCTGCCTACTTGTGATCTCTCTCTCTGTCAAATAAATAAATAAAATCTTAAAAAAAAAAAAAAAGGCACGGAAGAAGGCCATCTCCCTTCCAGATACACAACATTCCAATGGGGACATTCTTGGAATATTGTGTCCACTTCTTCTTCTTTGCTATCCCCTTACAGATGGGAAACTGGGAAACTGGTTGTCAGATGTACCCGGAATGCTTCCTTGCTAACTGGAATGTCTGACCCCCAAACTTTAAAGAGGAAACCGTTCATCTTTTCTGCATACAGCATGGCCCCAATATAAACGAAGAGATGGGGCAACGGGGCCCCCCAATAGGACAATGGATTATAACACCATCTTACTAGGTGGCTCAGTCAGTAAGCATCTGCCTTCAGCTCAGGTCATGATTCCAGGGTCCTGGGATCGAGCTCCACATCAGGCTCCCTGCTCAGCGGGGAGTCTGCTTCTCCTTTTCCCTCTGGCCTTCTCCCCTGCTAATGCTCTCTCTCTTGCTCTCTTAAGAAAAAATCTTTTAACACCATCTTATAGCTAGACCTCTCTTGTAGAGACTAAGGACAGAGGTCTCAGATCCTTTAGATCTAAGACTTCATGTTCCTTAAACAAACCCTAGGCTTTTCAAAACCTGCAATATTGAGCTGTCCTCTTTAGTTCTCCTCACAGACCCAAGCCGTAAGCCCCCTCCCCACCGTCAGAGGAGGTTTCCCAAGCCCCACTGCCCCACCAAACCCTACCATAGCCCAAAAACAATGATCCAGTATCCCCATATCTGGGACCACCAACCCCCTCAGGTCCTAATAAGCCCCTTCCAATTCTGTGTCCCTTCCAGGAAATGGCTGGTCCAACTGGAACCACCATGTGGGTGCAAACTCCATTCTCTATGAGTGTTCTCCACCAAGTCCAAAAGGACTTGGGAGATTTTTCTGTGGACCCTGACACTTACATATCAGTTTGGCACTAATTTTTGATCTGTCCTGAAGGACACAGTGGTCATTCTCAATCAGACTCTCTCCAAGGCAGACTGAGATGGAACTGGGGAGCCTGCCACCCAATTTGGGGATAAACTTCACAGTTCTGCCAGATACCATGGCAGTGCCAGTCACAGATCCTCGCCGGAACTATGAGACTCTACAAGGACAATGGTCCCGAGACCATCTTACAATCTATCTAACAAATGGAATGAAAAGATGCCAATCAAAGCCAATTAATTATAATAAGCTGGCTCTCATAAACCAGGGAAAGGAAGAAAACACTGCAGCCTTTATGGAAAGACTAAGAGAGACTAACTAAACAAACCAACCTTGATCCCAGTTCTTACAGTTCTTAATGGCCGACTCCTCACTCAGACCACCCCCAATGTAAGGAAGAAACTCCAAAAGTTATCCCTAAGGCGAGACACCCCAAGCTCTGAACTCCTTAAGGTGATCAATTTGGTGTTCTATAGCTGGGACCAGGAGGGAAAAAAAGGGAAAAGAAAAACATAAGGATCAGAGACAGGCTCAATTCCTGGTGGCCTTGCAACAGCAGTCATCACCTTAGGGTCACCCCCCTCAAAAGGGAGACACCAAAAGGAGCCTGCTACCATTGCAAAAAGGGACACTGGAGAGATGAATGTCCCTAAGTCTATAACATGGCCTGTTCTTAATGTCCTCAAATGGGACATTAGAGGAGAGACTGCCCCTCTAATGGGAGAACCAGAGGTTCAGAATCCCTTCTGTCACCACCATCCCCACTAGCTGTCACTCTGAGGAGCCCTAGGGCACCAATAGGCTCCCCAACTCACTGTTTCCATCACTGCAATGGGACTCAGGTGACCCTTGATGTGGCAAGTAGGACAATTAATTTTCTTTTGGACACGGGAGCCACCTACTCTATCTTAACCTCTTTTATGTATAAGCTTTCCTTCAGCTCCTGTCTGGTTATGGGAGTGAATAGCCAACTCACCAAGCTAAAATTCATCTGTTCTTGGGACAGGGCTCTATTCAGTTAGTGCCTTCGAGAGGCTCTATGGGAAAAACAGATCCTACCAAAGCCACACCACTGAAACCCAACCTCCCCACTCCAACCAGAAGATGAGGTCCTAATTAAATCCTGGAAAGATGGATCTCCTGGATCCCAACTAACTCCTTTATGGAAGGGACCCTCTACTCTTCTTTTATTCAGCCCTACCCTATATCAGTCATCAAGGTCCCAGAAACTGCCAGTTGGATCCATCTCTCCCAGTCAAGCCTGCTTTGACCTCTAACGAAGAGGATGACCCTGATGCCTCTGAACATACTCTTCAAAAAGGGGCCATCTCAGATAAGTCCTAAAATCCTCTATTCTGTTATATCCAATACCTTAGTGTGGTCAAAGTTCCTCCAGGGGACTTCTAAGACTATACCCTTAAAGAAATCCATGGGTACCTCTTTGACCACATTCACTTCTTCTGCCTGATAATTCTCACACTGCCCTGGACCACACAAGAATGCAACTTTCTAACCCCTTAGACCCATCACTTACACTTTTAAGTGCTATCTCAACACCACCAATTCCTCTTGCTGGATATGTGTGGGACCCCACTTAGCCACTATAATTCCTGTACCTGCTTCATTGTGGGCCACCAACAAGAGCACCACTAGTTCCACCTATACCTGTCTTTGGACACAAACATGGACCTTGTTGCCCCCTGTAAGTGCAAGAAACCTCCAAAGAAAGGTCACAGAACATAGCAGAAAAATCCTAAATGCTCAGAGGCCCCTCCCAATACCTGCTATTGTGGGACTGCTGCATACTCAACTCAAACTTTTTAATATGACCTTCCCAATCTATGTTAGTGCTAGCTCATCATCTGAGACTCCAGTAGGTTCTATTCCCTTTTCTCAGTGCCTTGCATTTCAACCTAACTTCAGCAGGGAAAGTGGGAAAGTGTTTCTGATCACTACTTTAACACTGTTAAAATACCCCACTTTTAACCTTCCCCCAAAATTCACCATCAAGCCCCCCATTGGGTCCACCATGTCTCAATAATGTCAGGGCCATCTATCAGCCCAAGTAATCTCCTTCAACACAACCTACCAACAGCCCTATCTCCCACTGGAAAAATTCCTAGAACATATTCTGGAATCCTCACTGCCAAACCTCTTTTCTGAACAGCCCATCACAACTGTACATCTAGTCATTACCCCTTGCCTGCCTTCATATTGGTTTCAGTCCCCTTTAGGGCCACTGCTGGACATTGGAGAACTCCCTCTGAGGAAGTCCCTTTATTTTCTTTCTTCCCCCTCCCCTCTGAAAGATTTATTTATTTGAGTTGAGGAGGGGAGGAGGAATAGAGGGAGAGAGAATCCCAAGCAGACTCAGCGGAGCATGGAGCCAGTGCAGGGCTCTATCTCACAACCCTGAGATCACTACCTGAGCCAAAACCAAGAGTATGACGCTCAACCAACTGCACCTCCCAGGCGCCCTATTTCCTATCCTAACCAAGGCTTACCTGCATCCTCAGAAGGGACTCTGTGTAACTCAGACATACCTAGCCCTTCCAAATGGATGTAAGGGCATTTGTTCTTTTACCTGGTTGGCTCCAGATGTAACCCTCATAGGAAGTACTCAAAGAGTTTTCCACTCTTTTGTAACTGAAACATCCATATCCAAAGCAGGAAGTCCTTACACTCCTCTTACTAGGGACCCTCCTGGAAACAGCCACAGGATCGGCCACAGGGATCACTAGGACTGTCCTTTCTTCCCAATTCTCTCAAGAATTAGGCAAATCCGGGGCGCCTGGGTGGCTCAATGGGTTAAAGCCTCTGCCTTCAGCTCAGGTCATGATCCCAGGGTCCTGGGATAGAGCCCTGCATCGGGCTCTCTGCTCAGCAGGGAGCCTGCTTCCCTTCCTCTCTCTCTCTGCCCACCTCTCTGCCTTCTTGTGATCTCTGTCAAATAAATAAATAAATAAAATCTTAAAAAAAAAAAAAGAATTAGGCAAATCCATTAAAAAAAGTATGCAAGTCTTGGCAACCTTAGACCACCAACTCAGGGGTAGTCCTCCAAAATCAAAGGGTATTAAATATCCTTGCTTCTGCCCAAGGCGGTATATGTGCATTAGCTTAAGAATAATGTTTTTATGTCAAACAATGGGTTTGTTCAAGAAGTATTAAAAGACTTCCCATCTCCTATCAGGTACATCCACCGCCTCCTTTCTTTTGGTCTTAGGTCATGGATATTTCCCTTCTTCACAGGACCTCTCCTTTGCATGATCCTTCTTTTGTTTTTTGGACTGTGTCTTCTTCACCTTTTAATGCAGCTCATCTCCTTTCATGTTAGACAGGTCCAACTTCAGCTCTTAACTGCAACAAGGGTATCAGCCCCTATCAAGTGAACATCAAAACTACCATAGCCCCTGGACCAGAGTAGTCAAGCCTTCTAAGACCAAGACACAAGCCCCCGCTCCGCCTTAATCTCATACCACTGCCTGATGCCCCAGAGAGCAAAGATTAGGACTCTAATGAAAACATTGCCGTGTTCTGAAGGAAGCAACTACAGAAGATTGAGTTCGGCCCCCAACTTAAAAGATTTCAGGACCTCGTCTTTGAAGGGGGAATGGCAGAGTAGGCTATTACATACGAGCTGGAGGCAAGGGCAGCAATAAATGGGTTACATTTAGAGACCCGAGGGCAAACATCTTGGTTTTGTGGTTTCCAACTTTCCAGGACTACAAGACCAAGAGCAGCAGGTGCAGAGCTTGTGCTCCGCTGTTCAACTTCTGCCCCAGGGTAACCCCAGAATTTATTATATTACGTTTGCATTCAGAATTGCCCCCCCCCCCCCCGCGTAAGGGAAGACAGCGAAGACCGGTCCAGCAGGAACCTTGTAGGGCAAAAGTTCTCCCTCCCCACCGGTAGGAGGAGTCTCCATTAAAGACTACCTTGTCCTTAGGACCCCGCTTACTTAAAAAGGAAAAAAACTGGTAGCCTCGGGGCAGTTGCCAACCCCAGACTTGCCCACTCCATTCTGAGTGTACTGTCCTTTAATAAACCGCTTTGTGCTTACTACCTTTCTTCTCATTGTCTTTATTCCACACTGCGGATCCTCATGTATTAAATCTCTTATGGGGAATCCAAGAAGAGGGCCTTCCATTGACACAGGGCAAGCTTCCACCGGTAACAATTACAAAAAGATGTTTCGAAGAGGGGCGAGGAATCTACTCCCAATATACAAGAAAAATCAGAAGTCCGTCAAAAGGGCAGTGAAATCTAGACTTCGAGGCGCCAATCGTGTTTTGGACACCAGCGTGACGCCTGCCAAACAGGTTCAAGCAGAGTCGACCTCACTTTGCTCGGCCTCTCGGAGCCAAAGAAAGAAAAGAGATCTTAAAGGAGTCAACCTCGACTTGGGGGGAGGGGGCGGAGGTATGAGGGGAAAGTTGCCGGGGGTGCAGGCAGTCTGCGAAACACCTGAGGCTCAAGAAATGGCCTTGCGCAAGGGCAACGGGCTGCGCGAGGATGTCACAGACGGGCCCGGCGGCGAGGCTGTCACTGCGCGGCCTCCCCCCTCCCGGCCTCGGGCCCCAGTCACTCACATGCGGGGCCCGCGCCCTCTCGGGCCCCCCCCGCCTTGGGGACAGCGGCCGCCCGGCGAGGAGGATAAGCGGACAATTCCTGCTTCCGGGCACGCAACCCGGAAGCAACTCCCGCGCCACCGCGAGGCCGCGCGCCCTAGGGAAGCTCCTTCTTCACGCCCCGCGCTTCCGTCAGAAACAGAACCCGTGACGTTGCCGAGCGCGCGCGCGAACTCCCGCGATATCTGGAGGGCAAAGGCCCCTGCTCCCCCTGGCGTAAGGTTCTTGCAGTGCGGGTTCTTTTCATTGCATGCCAGGGTCTGTCCTCTGGCTGCGCTCAACCAAGGCTTCGCAGCTGCGCTGATCCCGTTCAACAAGCTTTTATTGAGGCCCCTACTACGTGCCGAGCAGCGTGTTAGGCATTAAGGGGCGGGAGTGGGAGGGTTAGGTAATTGGGGGGGCAAGTCTCCGGGAGCTCTTCGTTTAAAACAAAGACAAACAATCACTCAAATTAACACACATTCAGTCCACTCCTGAATATTTATTGATGCTTACTCTGCCAGACATTGCCAAGCCCTTTATATTCGTGAAATCAACTCAACTACTCTATCATATAAATAGTTTCTGTACGGGCCAAGGTCAGGCCACCCCAGGATGGGGGAATTTAGCATTATGATTATTTTGAACCAAAAGCAATTAGAATCCAACACTTTTAGGAAAAGCTCTCCACTTTCCCCATCAACTGCTTGCCTGTAGCAAGAAGATAGCTATTAACGCAGATTCCTCTTTACCTGAGAAATTTACAGGACGACTTTTGTTTTTCAAACAACTCCTCTCACCTTCCTGCTAATAGAAGGGGGCCTTTCTCTTCTTTGTAGCCCCAGATCCTTGCCCCTCTCCTTAGGTCAGGTTGTCTCCTATAAGCCTTATGTTGGCTGTCTTTGGAGTGTGTGTGTGTGTGTGTGTGTGCGCGCGCGCCCTGCATATATGAAACTAAATTTGATTTTCCTCTATTAATTATTTTGCAGGTCAATTTGATTCTTTGTCCAGCTGGAAGAACCTTGAAGTGCAAGGTAAATTCTTCCTTCTTGATGCCCAACAACATTTATCTCATACCAACCAAGCTGAGGTTTATGGAAAGGTTAATTTGCTCAAGATTACACAAAGGGTGTTGTGGTCACAGTTTGAACCCAGGTTCCTTATTTTGCCCTGTCTTTAGTGCCAAGATCCTAAATGCTTTCTTTTAGAGAGCTGCAATCAAAATGCTACTGAGTCCATACTGTAAGGACCTATTTAACCAGAGACTTCCATTGAGGTTAAACTGAAAGACCCGCGGATCCCCTTACCCAAGAATCCAACACTGCCACTGGATGCAATCAGCAAGAGGTTCTTTATTGTTAGCCTGCGGGTGGTCAGCACGCCTGCGGGTGGTCAGCAGCTGAGCACACCCGGCTGGGGTGGTGCCGGGTTTTTATAGACAGGTACAAACAAGTTTTGGGTGGGGCGCAACTGATTGGTTGACAGTTAGAACTTTTGAAAAAGGCATACGTGGAGTTTGCTGATTGGCTTTGGGGACCCGCGCGCGGGAGGAGAGAGGCAGGGAGGGGGAACAAGAAGGGGGAAGGTAGGAATGCCATCATGGCGTCTTCTATTATTTCTATAAGCCAAGCAGTTACAGAAGGGCAAAAGAGCAATTAATAACCTAATTTACACCTAAAAGCCAGCGGTTCACAGAAAAGCAAACAAGCGGTTAGTTATCCTATCTATCTTCTAGGGGAGGGGTCTTTCAAAACAACCACCTTGTTTAACCCTTAAACTGTTCCTGCTCCCCTTCCCCCAGGGGACCGACTTAAAAATAAGTCCCAGAAACCAGCTCCAGGTAACAAAGCCCGAATACAAGGGTGAGTCAGGCCAGGTGGAGACTACTGATCAGTGGGGAGATACATACTGTCTCCCTAGTTACCAAGGAGTATGGGCCCCACCCTTTGGGCACCTTTTGGGCGCCAATTCTGACCAAGGTGATAGGCTGATTCAAATGTCTACTAGGGTAAATTGTAATTCAGTTGGTCACCTAGCATCTCTGTGGGGTTTCCTGTGTGTGTTACAATCTCATTGGCCACCTGTGTGTGGCCAGGCCCGACCGCATGGCCTTTGCCCTTTAAAAGCTAGTCTGTGAAACAGAGAAGGGTCACCCCTCTCTGTAAGAGGCGCAGCCCTGGCCGGTCAGTATGATTCTTGATGCTTGGTGAGAAATAAATCTTTGCTTAACCTTCGCTTTACATCAGTCTCGCTCCTTTTTTTTTTTTTTTTTTCAGTCTCGCTCCTTTAATCAAGGACCCATTTTGGGGGACATAACAAGACTAATAAAGCTAACTATAAAGGCAGTGTGATACTGATGCAGGGAAAGGGAAACTAATTAAGCAGAACAGAGAGACCAAAATGAGAACCACACATCTATAGACACATGCTTTAAGACAGAGAGGTACAACAGAGGAATGAGGAAATGATAATGCTTTCAATAAATAGTTCTGATAAATAAATAAATATCTTTTGGTCAGTTGTATATCCATATAGGAAAAAATGAAACGTGACTCCAAATCACACCACACACCAACATAAGTTCTATGAGCATTATAGCTTTACATGAGAAAAGCAAAACAAGAAAACTTTTGAGCAGCTCTGTCCAATACCATGGCCATACAAGTGACTACTGAGTACTTAAATGTGGCTAGTCAGAATTGAGATGTTCTGTAAGAGATAAGACACAGTGGACCACATTAAATTTACAAAACCCACCTCTGATCACTAAAAGACACAATTGAGAGAACGAAAAAGATAACCTATAGAATGAAAGAAACCAACAAAGAGCTTGCATCCAGAATACATAAAGAACTACCAATAAGAAAAAAGACAACTGGACAGCCAAATAGAAGAATGAGCAGAAGATCTGAACACAGAAAGATAATACCACAAAAGAGGACACCTAAATGGCAAATACACGTGTAAAAAAAAAAGTGTTCAACTTCACTAATCATTAGTTGTTAGGGAAATGACTATGAGATCTTATATATGCTCCAAAATTGCTTCAATGGAAATTACTAGCAACAGTGGGTGTTGATGAGGAAGTGGAGCAAAGCAAATCACATGCTGATGGTAGGGATGTAAATTGCTATAGCCATTTAGGAAAACAGTCTGGTTAACTGTTAATTACAATATACATATAACTTATGGCCCAGCAATTCTACTACAAATATGCTCCAAAAAATTCTCATACAGTGCACCAAGATACATACAAAAATATTCATAGCAGCACCGTTTGTCATAGACACAATCTGGAAATATTCCAAATGCCCATTAAGAATAGAATGTATAGGGGCGCCTAAGTAGCTCAGTCAGTTGAGTATCTGATTCTTGATCTCAGCTCAGGTCTTGATCTCAGAATCATGAGTTCAAGCCCTGCACTGGGCTCCATGCCGGGCACGGAGCCTACTTAAAAAAAATAATAATAATAAAATAAAAGGAATGAAATGTGTAAGGCATGTAGTATATTCATTCAACAGAATACTACACAGCCACTGCATACAATATGGTAATAGCTTGCAAAAATGATAAGCAAAAGAAGACAGACACACAAAAAATACTTCATGACTTCATTTATGTAAATTTCAAAAACAGAGAAAAATAATCTATGGACTTAGAAAGTGGTTACCTTCATCAGGGAAGGGGTACTGATTGGGAGGGGGAGCTTCTCTGGAGTTGGAAACATTTCTTGATTTAGTGGTGGGTTTACTTCATAATAATTAATTGAACTGTTACACACAGGATCTGTCCATTTTTCTGAATGTATTCAGAATTTAAATTTTTACTTAAAATACTCTGGGGTGTCTCAAATAACAGGTGCTTAAGCATCTGTCCTCACAGCTCAGGTCATGATCTCAGGGTCCTACGATGGAGCCCCACATCAGGCTCCTTGCTCAGCAGAGTCTGTTGCTCCCTCTGCTCCTTCCCACCGCTCAAGCTCTCTCTTTCTCTGAAATAAATAAAATCTTTCTTTAAAGATTTTATTTATTATTTGACAGAGAGAGACACAGCGAGAGAGGGAACACAAGTAGGAGAATGGTAGAGGGAGAAGAAGTCTCCCCGCAGAGTGGTGAGCCCGACGTGGGGCTCAATCCCAGACCCTAGGATCATGACCTGAGCCAAAAGAAGACGTTTAATGACTGAGCCACCCAGGCACCCCATCAAATAAATGAAATCTTAAAAATACTCTGGGGAGGGGTGCCTGGGTGGCTCAGTGGATTAAAGCCTCTGCCTTCGGCTCAGGTCATGATCCCGGGGTCCTGGGATGGAGCCCCGCATCGGGCTCTCTGCTCAGCAGGGAGCCTGCTTCCCCTTCTCTCTCTGCCTGCCTCTCTGCCTACTTGTGACCTCTATCTGTCAAATAAATAAATAAAATCTTAAAAAAAAAATACTCTGGGGAGCCCACAGGCTCAAGAAAGCCCATTTTTTGCTGGCCCCTCCTGCCAGTCTCCATACCACAGCCTGAGTGACAACTTTCAATGTACAAAATCTGATTTTTCCACTTCACATGTCCCTATTGCCTCAGAATCAAGTTCTAAGATCCTCTATGATTCCCTCACACTCAGCTCCAGGATGGCCCAAGAAAAACTGACTTCCCAAGCTCTTTATAAAGTTTCAGATGTACAAAGAGAACTCTCCTGGCTTCTGGCCAACTCTACCATTTTCCAGATCTCAGCTCAGTTTATCACTCTCAGAAAAATCTCTGACTATGCAAAGCCAGCTCTGGAACAACCAGAGGTCAGGAAGTACCATGTGCTTCTTTATTATAACTCTCATTCCACTCCCTTGTAGCTGTATTTGTCTCTCGTAGGATGTGAGTTCCTTTGGGGCCGCACAATGTCTGTGACTCGTCTTTATTTTCCTCAGTGCATAGTGGCTGGTAGGTGCTCCAGGAAAAGATTTAGGGAGAAAAGAGATCTTGGAAGTGGCTGTAAGGATTCAGACATTGGAGGCTGAGAATGGAAATTTCAGGCATTAAGATATGGGAGTAAGAAGATTCAGAGGAGGGAAGATAAGAGAACATCTGGAGAACCTAGAATGTTAATCTGAGTGAGGCCAAGGCTACTTATAGAAGAAGAAACAATGTTTAAAGATCAGCTTGGCATAGCCAGAAAGAACTTGATGCTAAGACTTTTGATCTGTGGGTGGTGGGGAGCCACTGAAGGTTTTTGAGCAGGGTTGTGACATGATCAGAGTTCTATTATGGCCATATAAATCTGAAAGGTGGCACAGGATTAAAAACCAAGATGGGAGAAAGTCTACTTAGAGACAGGAAGGGGAGAGAGGTTTCCTGAAGGACTTGGGACAAAGGCATGGGTGAGGTTTGGGAAGCTTTGCAAGGAAAGGAATGGCCTGAGGAAAGGCCTTGAAATGGGAATGCCCCTGGCACATTTAAGACATGGATGAAATAAGGGACGCCTGGGTGGTATAGTTGGTTAAGACATGGATGAAATGGTAGGAAATCAGGCTGGGGAAGCCATTGAGGGGCCAGTGACCAAGGGCCTTCAAACCCAGGCCAAGTGATCTGGGACTTTATTTTAATAGGCATAGGGAAGCCATTTAACATTTTGTGGCAAAGAAGTGACATACTATAACTTGGGAGGACAGCTTTGGCTGCTGCTGTGTGTGCTTAGGATGGGTTATGGGGGAAAAGCCAAAAGGCAGGGAACCCTACAAGGGGGCTTCTAAAATAATCCTAATGTTAAAGGTCTGAAACATCAGTGGGACTAGGAAGGAAGGAATATACTTTGGGTTATCTTGGGGAAAAAAAAATTGACAGGTCTTGATGATGTATCCTTTATAGGGAGGAGAAAGAGGATGATCTTCAGTTCTCTAGCCCAAAAAGTAATGTTTCTGTAGAAGTTTATAATTTTGTTTTTAATAAAGCACATTTCTTCAGAAGACACACTAAGATTAACAGACTAGATGAAGTACATATAAGCTACTCTGAGTAATTTCATGTGGACTATTGGTTATAACTCAGAAACGAAATCTTTGTCAGTTCTTCCGTGTAGTCATCCAATGTTCTCTTGGGGACAAAAAGGCCAACAAATACTGAGTCTCTTGAGGAAGGGCTTTGGAATGAGACAGCAAGACACTGACCTATTCTTGTGTATAATCCTAGTGCATTCTCACTGTGCCCTAAGCCTTACAAAATATATAGTAAGGAACTACACAAGGCCCAGAGAAAGGGAACTCAAATAACAGAGGACAGAAGAGACGAATGATGATCACTTTTCTGTCCAGCTCAAGGATCACAAAGTGGACATGAACACAAGACTGCAGAGGGTGTAAAATTTATTACACCATACATTACCCAGCACTTGTCAGTTTAAAATGTCACTTTCTGTCCATTATTCATTTGACAAACCTGAACACCTTATTCTTAGTACTCTGCGAGAAGGGGACAGAGATGGAGGGGGCCCGGCTTGCTCACTGTCCAATTTGATCTTTACGACATTGAATCGACATTGAATCGACATTGAATATACCCTTATTCCTACCTGACAACTACGAGAGCTAAGGTTGAACTGTGGTTAAACACGGGGGCTCACAGCTGTAGTACTTTGCGCAAGTTACTTAAGCTTTGTAAGATTCGGTTTCCTTAAAGGAAAAAGATAATAGTAATAGCTATCTCATAAGGTTTTGAAGTGTTGTCAAAAGTTCAGAAATAGCAGAAGAAAAACCACTGCACCACTGAAATAGTAATTAGGAAAAGTTCATCATGCACAAAAAATAGTTTGCAAACTGGAACCACTCAAACTGAATATGGGATGAGAGGTTCAGAGGTATATTATCATGAAGAACTTCATATCATGAGAGGAGGCAGTGGCTTTTTACTCTTCAGATCTGTTACAATATCAGTTTCCCTAGTGATGGGGATGAGTTACAAGAAGTTATTTCACATCCATTTTGAGAACATTTTTAAGTTTCCTTTTTGATATCCAGAGGCGTTAACAAGAAGTGGTCCAAGATAAGTTTTGCTTATTATACAGAACAAGCTAAATTAAGATTTGCTTATATGACTAAACTAGTTTGCCTGCTCAGGAGATTTTCAAGTCTGGTCGCCATTTGTGTTTGATTTTAACCATGTGAAAGTACACACGAGTACTTAACTCGATGCCTGACATAAAGTAAGAATTCATTGGCTAACATCATTATTACCGAGTGTGCAAAGCATCTAAAACATGTGATTACTTACCCCATTTCCTTCTCGTCCTTCCTCCAAACCTCGCAGGACCTCTACTTTGCCTCTCTTTAGTCCTGAACAAACCCTCCCAACAATCTTCTACCCCATCTATCCCAGCCAGTCACTCTGAGCCCTGTTTTAGCCCTCATCCCTTTGATCTTCGTTCTCCTGTCTCTTTTTCCTCCGCATTTTCTTCCTGGCCCTTCCCCTTCCACTCTCCCTGACTCTTTGGAAGGTGGAGGCTCGGGTTAGCTGTAAGGCTATGGACACATGAGCAAGTCATCTCACCGCTGGGTCTCAGTTTTCACAACTGAACAATGGGAACAATATTATCTTCTTTATAGGACTGCTTTGTGGAGTAGATAAGAGTAAAGTATAGTGTTACGCAAATTGTACAGCGCCTTACAAATGTCAGAGACTAGCGACTCATTCCCATCCCCTTTCAGGACCTTGCCCTTTTGTGGAACTAGAAAATCGTGCCAATTGAAAGTTAGGATATTAACTCCAATCGGAGTGCAGATTTGCTGGTTGTTCCCGCCTTCCACGCCTGAACGAACCAATCAGAGCGTCCGGAGAGTGTCGGGGTCTCTTCAACCTAGAGACCACCTCTACGATGGAGCTTGCACTTTTCTCCGTCCTTGCCATCAGCTTTTTCTCATCTCGCATCCCAGCTTCCCGGCCTTGGAAGGGGGATCCTTCTTCATCCTTGTCTCAGTCCCCCAAATCTTGGCATCGCAAAGGTTGAACGACGGAGACCGGAAGTGCGCGCAGTAGCGCAGGGTCCCCGGGAACCAACACCGGAAGTAGCTTTGCTGCAAGATTCCGTCGGCTGCGCTATGGCGGCGATACCCCCGGACTCCTGGCAGCCGCCCAACGTATACTTGGAGACCAGGTGAGAGGGGTGGGACCTCTGGGGCTCGGCTGGCTGAGGCAATGCGGAGCCCGGGCTTTGCCGCGGGGCTGGGTTCCCCGTGCACTTCCCCGGGAGCACGGCCTCCTCGTGGGGAAGCGTGCAGGGACGGCCGTGGGGGCCGCCTGGGAGCTGAATGGGGACCGACACCGCCCGCGTCCTAGCTCCGCACCGGCTTGCTCTGAAACCTCAGCGACAGCATCCTGCTTGCCCTCCTTCCACCCCCTGGTTCATTCATTCCTTCGTTCGACGAGCGTGTGTTGAGTCTACAAGCAGGCGACGTCGGGACTGGAATCAGGATATAGCTGCAGGAGACACGCCGCCTTGCATTTAGGACCTTACAATGTAGTGAAAGGGGCAGATCTGTAACTACTAACGTTGTAAATAGTTCAGCTGGATAACCAAATTACTAGGAAGGCATAGGAAGAAGCACATTTCCCCACTGTCAAAGAGCGGTATCATTGAGCACCAGCCCTCTTGTCCCCGTCCCCTGACGTACAGCATCTCACTGATTTTTTTTTTTTTAAAGAATTTATTTATTTATTTGACAGAGAGAAATCACAAGTAGGCAGAGAGAGGAGGGAAGCAGGCTCCCCACTAAGCAGAGAGCCCGATGTGGGGCTCGATCCCAGGACCCTGAGATCATGACCTGAGCCGAAGGCAGAGGCTTTATTCCATTGAGCCACTCAGGCGCCCCCATCTCACTGATTTTAATCCGCTTAGCAACTCAAATCGTGCAGGTGTTATTCCACCTTCTCTCCCATTTTAGCAGGGGAAACGATAGAATTCACGGATTAAATGATTTGACCAAACCCGTATATCTAGTAAGTAGGGGAACCTCATTTGGAGGTTTGGTCTGTCTGCCTCACTTGCTCGGTTCTTTAGCCCCATTGATTCCATTGCCTCTTTGGAGATAGTCCTATCTTTTGGAAGTAGGACAAATAACCTTAAGTAACTTCTTACTGCTACAGCAATATCAGCTTAGTTGTAGTCTGACATTCAGGGTGTTTGTTTGTTTGTTTGTTTGTTTTTCTCATCTGGTCTTTACCTAGCTCTCTAGCTACATCTTCTGCTATCCCCACACCAGTAGTCTAGGTCCAGGCCCTAGTTCTCTGTCAACTTTCTGCTTTTGGCCATGCTGTTTTCCCGCAGAACACGGTTCTCAGGTGCTGCTTTTGCTCTCTGGTCATCTTCCCCACCGTGTATGGCAAAATTCTACTTCGTCAGGCCTCAACTTGTAAGTAATTTCTGAATTCACCTGTTAACATTTTTAAGTTACAAGATAAATTGAAATTTAAATCCAAGCAGTGTAGAAGTGTGTAGAATAAATGAAATCCACCTCTTCCTGTAGAAATAGTTAATAGTTCTTTGGATGACCTACATCTTTCTCTGTGAATGTATAGACATTTTTTTTTAATGTTCTGTTTCTTAAAAACAGGATCGTGATCATACTGTATATATATTTTTTCCTATAATTTGCTTTCCTTTCACTTGTTAATATGGCTTCCCACATCATTGCTATTTTGTATTTTAGTCATTTCCTCTTTAAGGGACTCTTAAATTGCCTCTTGTTTTTTTTTTTTGTTTTTTTTTTTTTAAAGATTTTATTTATTTATTTGACAGAGAGAAATTACAAGTACACTGAGAGGCAGGCAGAGAGAGAGAGAGAGAGAGAAGGAAGCAGGCTCCCTGCTGAGCAGAGAGCCCGATGCGGGACTCGATCCCAGGACGCTGAGATCATGACCTGAGCCGAAGGCAGCGGCTTAACCCACTGAGCCACCCAGGCGCCCTCTTGTTTTGTTTTGTTATGATAAATACTAGAATAAAGACCCTTGCACATACTGGATCCTTAGGCACATCTGTAAATTTTGCTATAGAATACTTTGAAGTTGAAATTGCTGCCAATAGGTATGCAGATTTCAGAGTTGTCTAGGTATTTCCTGATTGCCATTCCAAAAAGTTACTCCCTGTATTTAAAAAAATTTGCACCAGAATATAAGCTCTATGAGGGCAAAAGCACCTAGAATTTGTACAGAGTAGGTGTTAATCCCTGTTGAATTTTAGTAGTGTGAAGGATGAATTGCTGGTAGAAAGGGTTTTAGAAAGCTATATTCTAGCACATTTTATATATATGTATACACACACACACACACATTTACAGAGTGCTTACAATGTGCTTGGCACTGGGTATACAGGCTATCCAGAGTTGCCTCAATTTTCACATTCTTGGAGCTTAAAATCTAGGTGAGTGATGGAGTGGAGGGGAAGGCACCTGTCTAAAGTCTTTTGCTTTTTTCTTTTCCTTTGCTGTACTTAAGGGGGAAAAGTGCTCATCCCATTTGGTAGGTTAGAGATTTGAAATAATCATGTTTTTCGTTTGTTGCACCCCCTCCTAAGTACACACACAAACTGTACTTTTTTTTTCCACATTAAAATTTTTACAAATAGGTAATATATTTACATGTTTCAAAAATACAAAAGTTTAAAAGAAGGTACTCATTGAAAGCCTTCCTGTTTGCCATTATCCAGTTTCTACCTCCACCCAGAAACTCATACATGTATAAATAAGTATAAATTCCTGATATGTTAATGTCCTTCTTAAAAAAAATTACAAATTAAGTGTAATTTCCCCCCTAATTTAAGAGTTGGTTATATTGGTTTCCCACGATCAAAGATTTTTTTAATATATAAAGCTAGTTTGAATTTTTTTTAGTTGTCCACAGTTATTTTGTTTAAAATAAGTACCATAATCTCCTGTGTGCTTTACTCAAAGAAGATACCTGTGTTTAAGTTATTTACATTGTGATTGTGATGTTTTCCTTTGCCCAGCGTGAAATCCGATATGTATTACAATTTCATGACTTAATATAAACTTGAAAATAGAGAGTCCTGGATCAGTCCCATAACATTACTGTTGCGTGACCTTGTTCCTGACTGGAGCTCTACTTTCCTCTTCCCCTGCAGCATGGGGATCATTGTGCTGGAGTTGTACTGGAAGCATGCTCCAAAGACCTGTAAGAATTTTGCTGAGTTGGCACGTCGAGGTTACTACAATGGCACAAAGTTCCACAGGATCATCAAAGACTTCATGATCCAGGGAGGTGACCCAACAGGAACAGGTATAATTAAGCCGACCTTGGCTGAATTCAGCAAAATAAGGAAGGCTGAGAGAGGAGTACGTGCAGAGGGGAAAAATCAAGAATTTGGTTTTAGTTTTGGATACATTACATTTGAAATACTTGTCAGATCTTGAGGTAGAGATGTTGAATAAGTAAGGGGATACGAGTGTGGAGTTCATGGAGAGGTCTGGGATGGAGGTCCAAATCTGGGAGTTACTGTCATTTAGATGGGATTTATTAGTGAAATCAGTGGATGGTAACGTTAGTTTTAAGGCCCCCTTGCTTCTCAGTCTGCACCTTCTCTCCGCTGATTCCTGCTCCTGCTTTTTTGCCTTTAGATAAATTTGATACTCTCTGTGGCAGTCTTTCTTCTTCTTCTTCTTCTTCTTTGTCATTGTCAGTTGTTCTCTGTCTATCCTTTATGACCAGAGGCATTCAGTTTCTTTAATATATATGGACATGTGTAAAAATGTACAGTGTAGGGGCACCGGGGTGGCTCAGTTGGTAGACTTTTTTTTTTTAAGATTTTATTTATTTGAAACAGTTAACAAAATCAAAAGACAACTGACAGAATGGGAGAAGATATTTGCAAATGACATATCAGATAAAGGACTAGTGTCCAGAATCTATAAAGAACTTAGCAAAATCAACACCCAAAGAACAAATAATCCAATCAAGAAATGGGCAGAGGACATGAACAGACATTTCTGCAAAGAAGACATCCAGATGGCCAACAGACACATGAAAAAGTGCTCCATATCACTCGGCATCAGGGAAATACAAATCAAAACCACAATGAGATATCACCTCACACCAGTCAGAATGGCTAAAATTAACAAGTCAGGAAATGACAGATGCTGGCGAGGATGCGGAGAAAGGGGAACCCTCCTACACTGTTGGTGGGAATGCAAGCTGGTGCAGCCACTCTGGAAAACAGCATGGAGGTTCCTCAAAATGTTGAAAATAGAACTGCCCTATGACCCAGCAATTGCATTACTGGGTATTTACCCTAAAGATACAAACGTAGTGATCCAAAGGGGCACGTGCACCTGAATGTTTATAGCAGCAATGTCCACAGTAGCCAAACTATGGAAAGAACCTAGATGTCCATCAACAGATGAATGGATCAAGAAGATGTGGTATATATACACAATGGAATACTATGCAGCCATCAAAAGAAATGAAATCTTGCCATTTGCGACAACATGGATGGAACTAGAGCGTATCATGCTTAGCGAAATAAGTCAAGCAGAGAAAGACAACTATCATATGATCTCCCTGATATGAGGAAGTGGTGATGCAACATGGGGGCTTAAGTGGGTAGGAGAAGAATCAATGAAACAAGATGGGATTGGGAGGGAGACAAACCATAAGTGACTCTTAATCTCACAAAACAAACTGAGGGTTGCTGGTGGGAGGGGGTTTGGGAGAAGGGGGTGGGATTATGGACATTGGGGAGGGTATGTGCTTTGGTGAGTGCTGTGAAGTGTGTAAACCTGGTGATTCACAGACCTGTACCCCTGGGGATAAAATATATGTTTATAAAAAAAAAAAGATTTTATTTATTTATTTGATAGAGAGAGATCACAAGTAGGCAAAGAGGCATGCAGAGAGAGGGGGAAGCAGGCTCCCCACTGAGCAGAGAGTCCAATACGGGACTGGATCCCATACCCCGAGATCATGACCTGAGCTGAAGGCAGAGGTTTAACCCACTGAGCCACCAGGCGCCCCTCAGTAGACTCTTGATTTCGGCTCAGGTCATGATCTCCAGGTGGTAAGATTGAGCCCCATGCAAGCTGTATATTCCGAGTGGAATCTGCTTGAGATTCTCTGTCCCTCTGCCCCTCTCCCTGGTTGATCACTCTCTCTCAATGTAAATAAGTAAAATCTTTTTTGAAAATACAGTATATATAGAAAACTACAAAAAAGAACACTCATAAATATACTTCCTAAAGATTTCTAACCACTATTAGTGATTAATTATTCTGCAACAGTCCTACTTCTTCTTTTTTTTTTTTCTTTTTTTAACATTTTATTTATTTTTTTGAGAGAGAGCAAGCAAAGAAAGTACGAGCAGGGGGAGGGGCAGAGGAAGAGGGAGAAGCATACATCCCGCTGAGCAGAGAGCTGGATGGAGGCCTCCATGTGGGCCTCTATCCCAGGACCCTGGGGTCATGACCTGAGCTGAAGGCAGACACTTAACCAACTGAGACACCCAAGCGCCCCAACATTCCCACTTCTTAGAAACAATTAGTGTTAACTCTTGGTGGCCATTATTCTAGACATTTTTCTTTTCAGATACCTAGTCAAAAGGATGGATGGATAACTAGCTAAACAGAAATAATTTCAAGGGAATAGGCTATGTCATGCATGCTATTTATATATATAATCAAATAGTTGGGTTCCTGCTATGAAGGATGGGGCAATTAGTACTTAAATTTCTACTCATTCTTGTTGTTTAGGAAAAACTGCGTTTTGTCTGCCTTCTGTGTTGGGAGAAACCTAGTTCTTCCCTTTTGTGTTTTTCTCTTACATGTCTCCTTTACTACTCACACAGATCACTTCACTTCTGACACTTCTGGTCACCAAATGCATGGAGGTTTGCCCTCCAACAAGCAGTTCTGTGACACCAAGTGAGTCTTATTATTTAGCTCAGTTCCTACACCATCTAACCAGAGATAGCATCAGATCCCACAGGTTAAGGCCCAGTTCCACAAGACTGCCCCCTGCTCCCTACCCCACTTCAGTCTCAAGCCTAGGTTATCAGATGTTCCAATAACCAGCCCCTTCCTTGGGTTCAATTAATTGCCAGAGCAGCTCACAAAACTTGTGGAAACATGTTTACCAGTTTATTAAAGGATATGGTAAAGGATACAGATGAACAACCAGATGAAGAGATCTGGGAGGGTCCTGTGGGCAGGAGCTTTTGTCCCTATAGAATTTGGGTGTGTCATCTTCCTGGAAGGACTGTGTTTGCCCACCTGGAAGCTCTCTGAACCTGGTACTCTTGGATTTTTGTGGAGGCAGCTTCTTGTAGCTGTGATCGATCATTACCTCCACTTCCAGCTCCTCTCCTCTCTCTGGAGAAGCAGAGGGTAGTGGGGATTGAAAATTCCAAGCTTCTGGGGCACCTGGGTGGCTCAGTGGGTTAAAGCCTCTGCCTTCAGCTCAGGTCATGGTCCCAGGGTCCTGGGATCGAGCCCCGCATCGGGCTCTCTGCTCAGTCGGGAGCCTGCTTCCTCCTCTCTCTCTGCCTGCCTTTCTGCCTACTTGTGATCTGTCTGTCAAATAAATTTAAAAAAAAAAAAAAAAAAGAAAGAAAATTCCAAGCTTCTAATTGTGGCTTGGTCTTTCTGGTGACCAGTCCTCACCCAGGGGCCATTCGGGAGTCTACCTGCCTCATTAGAACAAAAAATGCTTTTCGTGCCCTTATCCCTCAGGAATTCAAAAGGGTTTTAGAAGCCCTGTTTCAGGGACAGGTCAAAGACTAAATGTGAGAACCACAGATATTCCTAGTGTTCTTATCACTTAGGAAATGACAAGTTTTAGGAGCTCCTTGCTGTGAATCAGGGACAGGCATATAGATCCATGTAGATATATCTGTATATCTTTTATTACCTCACACTCTCCCTTGCTCTCGGTTTTTGTCATTACTCTTTTTCCTTGTCAGAGTACATTTTCCACCCTGTGTTTGATTCCCTCGGTTACAGTATGGGTCCTGCATTTCCGAGGTTTCGGTGCCCACCATTAGGCTATTCCGTTCCCAGGTGCTGGAGGGCAGAATTTCCTGTTGAGTAGTTTGTATTGCAAGGGCTGCGGGATGTTATATTTGGTAACTCAGGCCGGTTTGAGAATTTGAAAAAGACCATGACTGGATCTGCCATTCTTGGGCCTCACTCATCCCCTCAGATTGTTTTCAGCAGTTCTGCTCTGTTGCCTTCTGGTTTTAAGCGTGGCTTTGGAGAATACTGAGGCCAGAGTAACTCCTTTCTTCAGCTCAGGGAAAATGTTTTGATTTGTGTTTTTGAGTATTTTCTCTGTTACTGGCTCTGATTTTGTATTTCAGGAAACCAGTTATTCTCTGTTTCATGACCTCTGCCTTCCCTGTCTTACATTTTTTCTGAGGGTGTGAGATGATGTTTTTCTATTTTTTCCTCCCGCATCCACTGAATTAGTGTCAGACCTTTACTCTGTGCCTTATTTAACTTTTAGTCACGTCTGTTCTGTTCTTGACCGCTCTGTGTGATTGATTAGCTCCGTGTTGCTATCATTGGGCTCTCACTGTTTCCTTAGCTCTGCAATCTTTTCACCTTGATCTGTTGATTTATTATCTTGTCTTTGAGCTCTTGTTTTATTGGATTTGTCTTTCGTTTGATAAGATTTTACTTATTTGAGAGAGAGAGAGACAGAGCACAAGAAAGAAGAGTGGGGTGGGGGTGGGCAGAGCGAGAAGGGCAGAAGCAGAGGGAGAAGCAGGCTCCCCACTGAGCAGGGAGCCCAATGCAGGGTTCGATCCCAGGACCCTGAGATCTGGACCTGAGCTGAAAGCAGACATTTAATCCACTAAGCCACTCAGACACCGCTGGATTCTTATTTCTGTTGAAGCATCTCTAGTTTTGAAACAACTGCAGAGAAGCCCTTTGTGGACTCTCTTTTCTCCCAGACTGAGTTCCTGAGGTGTGTGTTTTGTTTTGTTTTGTTTTTTACTTACACGCTTTCTTTTTCTCCTTCCATTTGTTGTAATATGTCTGCAGAGTTTCTGTGCCATCTCTTTCCATCTTATCTGTGCGTTATGTCGGCACTGATGCTGTCCGTACTTTTTATCTGCTCAGATACAGTATAAGTGGAAGACAGTTGTCTTCCCCATTCCAGATGCTAGGTTGCTTTCTTTCTATTTTATTCCAGCCTGATGAGGTGGGGAGGAGAGCTAAGGCCGAATGCACCTTATGGGAGGGCTAGCTTCTGGTTTTCCCAGCCTCCATTAAAGTCCTGTCCCTGGGTCTCCTCCACCAACCAGTGGTATCCCTCTTCCCCAACCTGGGACACTGGGTGGTCCCCTGAGAATAGCTGTGGTGGAGGAGAAAGATCCTACTACCCTTTTTCATTCATAGCTGGGTCTCTGTAACCAGACAGATTAAAGAGAGAAAAGCATACAAATCTGTTTGCTCTTAAGTTTTTTTTTTCTTTTTAAAGATTTTGTTTATTTGCAAGAGAGAGCAAGAGGGAGAGAGCACACAGGTGTGCACAGGCATTGTGCACAAGCAGTGGGGAGGGGCAGAAGGGAAGGGAGAAGCAGATTCCCCGCTGAGCAAGGAGCCTGAGGCAGGGCTCCATCCCAGGACATTAGGACTTGAGCCAAAGACAGATGCTGAACCGACTGAGCCACCCAGGTGCCCCTGTTTGCTGTAAGTTTGATGACACTGCGGCCTTGATAAAGAAATGAAGACCCAAAGAAGTGGCTGTACCTGAGTGTTTTTGTGCTAGGTTTGACGAAGAGTGGAAATTTGTGGGAAAATGTGGGAGGATGAAGGGAGTCTAAAAAAATAAACTGAGGGAAGCAGCAAGGCCTGTTCTTTCGATTCCTCCAGGAGCCCTTCTGTCTTAGAGATGAGATGTTCTTTTCCCCCTGGTATAGGGACAGCACCTCTCACAGGAGGGTCTTAGGGCCTACTTCTGGGGAAGGTCGGAATGACCTTCTTGTACCTGATATTTCTCAGATTCCTTCAACTTGACAGTCAGTATGCCAAAGCACCATATTTGGGGGTAGTTTGACCTGAACCCCATCACGGCCCAGGGCTCCCCCACGCCCCACAAATTGCCTGGTGCTGGTAGCCTGCCGTGTTGCTCCCGAGCCCTAGTAGGATGCACAGGCTTCTGCCCTCTGGCACTGCTCTAACTTTTCTAGCCTCACCAACCCATCCACCCTCCTACTGGCTTCTCAGCATCGGAGAGTATTTGTAAGAATCCTCTCTGGGTTACTCTCCTTCTTTCCTGATTACCACTTTTAGGGAGTGCAGGCAGAAGAAACTTTCATTTCTTTCCTTGGTGACTCTTTTCAGGAATTTTGTAATAAGTTTGTTTCCTTTTTATTTGGTTGATGCAGGTGAATTTGGGGCTTGGAAACAAATAGAATTTTGTGTGTTTGTGTCATCAGGGTATTAGGGGAGGCAGGGGCTAAGCCTGCCTTACTGCACCCTTTTTTTTTCTTAAGATTTCTTATTTTAGAGAGGGAGAGAGAGTGCACAGGTAATGGGAGGGAGAGGGGCAGAGAGAGAGAGGGAGGGAAGCAGACCCCACACTGAGCGCAGATCCCAGGACCCTGAGATCATGATCTGAACAGATTCTTAACTGACTAAACCTCCAAGGTGGCCCTTCACTCCACTTCTTTATCTGAAAGTGTCCTGTAAATACTTTGATGTATTTCTTTCCTGTCTTCTTCTTCAGTCTTTTCATGAGATAAAATTTATAATTCATAACACCGGTAAGCTGAGAGAGTCCATGATGAGGGTACAAGAATTGGAAGTGACTTCCGATGTGAGTTGCTCATGGCAGAGCTCCCCTTTGTTTCTATAATCGGTTTGTAATCCTTCATAATGTCACATTTCCATGAGGCAATTTTTTTTTTAAGATTTTGTTTATTCATTTGACAGAGACACGGCGAGAGGGAACACGAGCAGGGGGAGTAGCAGAGGGAGAGGGAGAAGCAGGTTCCCCATGGAATAGGGAGTCTGATTCAGGGTTCAATCCCAGGACCCTGGGATCACGACCCAAGCCGAAGGCAGATGCTTCACGACTGAGTCACCCAGGCGCCCCACCATGATGCAGATTTAATGAGATTGAATCAATCAGTCAAAAGATTTCCAAGTAATTGCATCCAGCCTCAAGTATAATGAATGATGGAGCTGGCGGGTCTGCTGTAGAAGGCAAACAAGAGTTAGGCCCTCCTGGGTCACTGATGTGAACCACTCACTGATTAGGTGACACATTTTTTGCTAAACATCTCAGATGAGCAGCATGAGGCATCCTGGGCTCATTAGCAAGCCAGTGTACTATTTCTGTCCCTACCTGTTCCTCCGTCTGGCTACTCTGCAGCCGTTCTTTCCAGTTTTTTCATTTATGCCTTTGCCAGGGGTTTTCTCAATTCGAATACCTTTGACTGCCTGCTGGATTTTATTTTATTTATTTATTTTTTAAAAAATATTTTATTTATTTATTTGATAGAGAGATCACAAGTAGGCAGAGAGAGAGGGAGGAAGCAGGCTCCCTGCTGAGCAGAGAGCCAGATGCAGGGCTCGATCCCAGGACCCTGAGACCATGACCTGAGCCAAAGGCAGAGGCTTTAACCCACTGAGTTACCAAGGCACTCCTGCCCGCTGGATTTTAAACCATTTTCCCACTTTTAAATTTCTCTTCTTATAATAATTGTACACTGGCTTTTTCCTTAGTTGTCCGAGTATCTTTTTATGTGC
The DNA here is from genome assembly GCF_022355385.1 of Mustela nigripes. Lineage (NCBI taxonomy): Eukaryota > Metazoa > Chordata > Mammalia > Carnivora > Mustelidae > Mustela > Mustela nigripes. The sequence goes on from NC_081561.1 coordinate 66,439,983, forward strand.
TTCTACTGACTTCTCCGCTTTCTCTCCTCCCTGTAAGATGTGGCAGCCTGTCAAGCCCTTCCTTTGGCTCTTCATGCTCTGCGCTTTGGCTCTCAGTGCTCCCCAGCTGGCATGATTGCGGTGATTAATCACGTGCTGATTATGTCGTGCATTGCCCTCCCTCTGATTTCACGTTTCCTCTTGGTAGTCCCAGGAACACCTGAGATTGAACGTGGTGAACAGCAAGTTCATTGTTAATTTTATTCATTTGATGACTGTTTGACAAGAGTCCGCTGGGTATCCTGTGCTATTCTAGGTCCCATGAAGAAACTTAAGCGTTAGAAGCCAAGGCACTCTCTTTTCCTGGTAGTGCTCCCTTCTCTGCCAGGAAGACAAGATAGTTCTTACAAGAAACAACTCGAAAGTAATAATATGCTATGCAAATTTATGGCGGCACGCTCTGGGTCATGCATATAACAGAGGTTGGACTAGTTCATCAAAAGAGAAAAAGTACAGGGAGTAGGATTAGCATGGAATGGAGGCATATTTTGAGGTGAGCCTTGAAGGAAATGTGGAATTTTTCTTTTTCAAAAAATTTTTAATAGATTTTATTTATTTCAGAGAGAAAGAGAGTGAGTGAGAGAACTTGAGAGGGGAGAGGGTCAGAGGGAGAAGCAGATTCCCCACTGAGCAAAGGGAGCCTGATGTGGGACTGGATCCCAGGACTCCAGGATCATGACCTGAGCTGAAGGCAGTCACCCAACCAACTGAGGCACCCAGGAAATGTAGAATTTTAACTATTAGGAGGACAGGGAAAGGGCATTTTAGATTTAGGAAGAAAGAATGCAGAGCAGAGGCACAAGTGATGGGGAGACCTGTTGAGGGTGAAGGAGAACGCAGGACTCCATATGTTGTGTCTCACGTGCTAGACTGGCTCTGTGACATCATCTGGCCACCTCTTTATGTCCAGGACAAATGTGTATGATGCAATTTCTAAGGTTCCTGAACTGCATGTTTAGGAAACAGTTAAGGTGCAACTGGGAACAAAGTGCAGAGAGTAATTAGCCCGGTGCCTAAGCTCAGACCAGTTCATGGAGACGCCCAGACAAGAGTTCAGATTTGATCTAACATCATTCTGGAACTGCTTTGGGTTCCAGAGTTTCTTGAGTCTGGGATAAGAAAAGTATCCCAGACTCAAGAATGTAGGGGAATGTGGGGAAATGTAACTCAGCAGTAGTGTATGGCAAGGTCCAATAGCATGAGGTGAACAGCCTGGGTTGCAGAGCCTGGTGGGTTTGGGGTTGACTCTGAACTTCACAGGAACACTTATTAAATGTAGACATAACGTAAATCACTGAGCCTTCTGAGCTATAAATGCAGAGTGCGGTTTGGTTGTGTGCACCTCATGAAGATGTGAGCAGTAAATGAGCTGGTGTTTGTAAAATGGCCGCTACAGGCTTGACACAAAATAGGAGCTTAGAAAGATGTCATTTATTATTTATTTTGGTTGTTAACTTATTTCATAAATGTCTTTTGGACTCCTGCCATATTCCAGGCATTGTTCTAAGAACTGGGGAGAGAAAACAGTAAATAAAACAGCCCCTGTGAAATACTGTGTAAGCAGGGATTCTCAGCCTTGGCACTATTGACGTTTGGGGCTGGATAATTCTCAGCTGTAGAGGGCTGTCTGTGCATTGTAGGATGTTTAGCTGTATCCCTGACCTTACCATGCTGGATACCAGTAGAACCCCTCTGTGTGACAACTAAAAATGTCTCCGCACATGTTCGTAGGGACAAAGTCACCCTGAGTTGAGAATCCCTGGGATAGAGAGCGAGAGAGGTGCTATTTTGGATAGTGCGATTAGGGAAGACCTCTGATAAGATGGCATTTGAGCAGAGCTCTGAATAAAGTGAAGTGGTGAGCCTGAGAGTGTCAGGGGCAAGGACACTCCAGGGGGAACAGCAGTCAGAGGCCTTAGAGCAGAGTGTGCTTGGCAAGAAGCAGCAACAGACCAGGGGCGCCTGGGTGGCTCCGTTGTTAAGTGTCTGCCTTTGGCTCGGGTCATGATCCCAGGGTCCTGGAATCGAGCCCCACATTGGGTGCTCTGCTCAGTGAGAGGCCTGCTTCTCCCTCTCCACTGCCCACTGCTTGTGTTCCCTCTCTCACTGTCTCTCTCTGTCAAATAAATAAATAAAATCTTTTAAAAAAGAAAGAAAGACCATAGACCAGTATGTCTAGAGCAGGTGAATGAGGGGAAGAGTGGTAAGAGACGCCTATGGAGAGTAGCAGAGCACCAGGTCTTAGAGTCTCATACATTGTCATGAGGAGTTTGGATATTGTACTAATTGTGATGAAATGTCACTGTAAGATTTTGAGCAGAGGACTGCTCTGATGAGACCTGTTCTAAAAGAATCCTCCTGGCTTCCACGTGGAGAATCAACTGGTGTGGAAAGGAGGAGATAAGCCTGGAAGCAAGGAGATCAATTGAGAGCTTTTGTTGTTGTCAAAGCCACAGCTTTTTGTATTTGGACTAGGGTGATAGTGTTTTCTGTTGGTTCTGGTCCTCTGGGAAGCAGATGCGAAGACAGAGCTAGACATTCAGGACATTGGTTGGGGTAACACGGTGAAAGTTAAAGGGGCAAGGGAGCAGGTTTGAAGGGGAGGTCTTCAGACATCAATGTAGGTCTCATTTATGCAAGGAGAGGGGGCAGAAGAGAAGGAGCCAGTAGAGAATAGGGGGAGCCACCAGTAAGGCGGGATCTCCAGAGGGGTGACATCAGCTGTCAGATGCTGCTCGTGGAGCAGGCAAGGTGGGACCTGAGGATTGACCATTGAATTTAATGACATGGCATTCACTGATGGCTTTGACAAGAGCCAGGTCGTGGAGCGCTGAGGGCAAAAGTCTGAACGGAGAGCGAACGTTGAGAGGCCGGAGAGGAAGCCAAGACACCAAGGGCTGACAGCTATTTTTGAGTTTTTCTGTGAAGGGATGTGGAGACATGGGGGGATGGATACTTGGAGATGGAGCTTTATGTTTATTTTTTAAGACAGGAAATATTAATACCACTTTTTTTTTATGCTGATAGGAATGATCCACTAGAAAGAAAACTTGATACAGGACTGGGAGGAATTATAGTTGCAAAGTTCCCTAAAGGTGAATGGATTGATGTGAGACATGGTGATGGATTGGCTGGATGAACAGCAAACTCATACAATGTATCCATAAGGGAGGAAGGTTGGTAAATGGGTGGTCACGCAGGAAGGGAAGTGGATTTGGTGGTGAGAGGCCTCTGCTTTTGTGTCAGTAAGATAAGTGGAGTTATACTCACAGAGTCTGTCAGTGAAACAAGCAGAATTACACTCACAGAGCCAGGAGAGCGAGGGAGTGGTGGAGGTTTGCCGATAGGGGAACTGCAGCAAACCCAGGCAGGCCAGCCTCCAGGGTGAACTGTTCCTCTCGATCTGCAGTTCCCTCTCCCAGAAGATGCCTAGGTTATTGAGTGCACAGAAATCCCCATAGTGTAAAACATGTAGCAAACGAAGTAATATCAGTGATGATGAGCTCCCTTTAACTGTCTCCTAACAAGCCTGTGAGACAGAGGCACTACCGCTATTCCCATTTTTCAGATAAGGAAACTGAGGCTAGGAGAGGGTCGGTATCTTGCTTAAGGTTCCACAGCCAGTGAGTAATGGAGTTGGAGAGAAATCTGGATCTCTTTGGCCCCACAGGCAAGTGAGGAAGAGAGTACTCCTAAGAACTACAAAGCCTCTTGGTAACATCATTTCCTGTGGTAGATCTGGTATCTGGCATTTGCCCTGGTAAACCCTAACAGCAGCTCCACCAATTAGTTTCCCGTTCTGAAGACTCTGTATCAGTTTGAGATGCTTTTGGCTACAAGTAACACAACTCCACAGCAAGGGCTTAAAGGAAGAGAGCTTTTGTTTTTTCTTCACATAACAAATGTCTGAAGGTAAGTAGTTTCAGGCGTTGGTTCAGCTGCCCAGCAGAGTTGTCAGGGACCCAGGTTTGCTATGTCTTTCCATTCCACCATTGTGAATGTGTTGCCTTTTATCTCAAACTTGTCTTGTGGTTGCAAGAAGGCTGCTGCTGCTCCTGACATCACCTCTGCTTTCAAAGAAGGAAGATGGGGAAAGAGCTACAGGTGAAAGACAACAGGAGTTTGTTTGTCCCTTTTTATCAGGAAAGCTGTAGCTTTCCCAGAAACTACTGAGCAGGCTTCTCTTTGTTTCAGTAGGTCAGAGCTGGGTAATCTGACCACTCTGAGTTGCAAAAGGAACTGGTTAGTACCTGCGTCCCTTGTCTCTGAAGTTGAGGCAGGCCATGGAGAAGGTGTTAGAAATCCTCAGAGGACAGCTAATCTGCAGTTAGATGCTCTCTTGCCAGAAGAGAGATTTTTGATTGGTTTGGTTAATGGCCTTCTGGTGTCGGGTGCCTCAGGCAGAGCTTTCACCTACGCCTCCAAATGGGTCATTGGCCCACCCTTGACCACTTTAGGGCTAGATATTAATCCGTGGTCCATCAGCTGTGGCAGGGGACGGGTGGGGATAAGTAGCACCAAGTGTGGTAATCTTTGTGTGAGAGACCACCATGCATGGCTTAGGGGCCACTCCAGTTCATTGTGAGAGGTTTCCACAGGTAGTGAGCAGGAAGAGGAGACCTCAGAGGAGTCCGGGGGATAAGAGAAAAATTTTTTTAGAGCAGAAGCACAGATCATAAGAAGATAAATGAATTTCAACTGCAAAAATTCTGTGCATCAGAAGACCCCAAAAAGAGTGAAAAAAAAAATCTACTGGGAAGAAAGTATTTGCAAAAGCATTCACTGACCAAGGATTAGTATCCAGAATACGAATCCTAATAATATACCAATTTTGTGTGTGTGTGTGTGTGTGTGTGTGTGTGTGTGTATGAATATCAAATCACTCGGTAGATAAGTGGCTGTTCCCAGAGGTTGAAAGGTAAATAGTCCGTAAACATGAAATTCTGAACACCTTCAAGGACATGCAGGTTAAAACACAAGCAGTCTGACACCTCTAAGGCTGACGAATGTTAGAAAGTGTGGCTGGAGGACTTAGAGCAGTAAGAGTGAGCAGTGTGGATAGGCCACTTCTGGTAAGATATTTGAGGACATGTCATAATGGGGAACTGTTTAAGCTGTGACCCCACCTATCCGCCATGAGTCATAGCCCCTGAGTGCCTGCATGTGCGTCTGGGAGATAGTACGAATGTGGTTACTGCAGCATGGTTCATAACAGCAAAAGCACCCTGAAAGGATCCTGAATATCCATCGGCGTAGAGAAGACTGGTGTTAACAGTCGTGCAGTGGAATGAATACTAGAGAGAGCTGCTCGGAGCCAAATGCATAAACATCGCTTAGAGTGGTGAACACAGAAAAGCTCATTGCAGAAGAGCACATCGAGTCTAATAGCATTTGTATAACCCTAAAAACATGCAGAGCAATAATACATTTGTTTAGGGACGCATACATAGGTGGTAGAAGGGAGAATGCATGGAGGTGATAGACTCTTAGTCACCGCAATAGTTGCCTGAGGCCAAGATGTGATTCTTTGAGGCCGTTGTTAGCTGCAGAGATGGGGGAGCACAGAGTTCAGGGGCTACGGACATGGGCTCTGGGACTGGATTTGCTACACTCTTCCCTGGAGGGAAGGTGCTGTTTGTCATGTTCTTTGTCTCCTTCGTAGGTCTGAAACACTAAGTACAGAGACTAAGTGTTGAAAACAAGGGACAGAAGAATAAAAGAACTTACACGGTACAGAGTTCAGAAACCCAATCAGTGCCTATTTCCTGTCATACCCACACCATACAAGGCACATGGTGAAATTTTTGATGGCGAAGCCTCCAGATGGTCAGCTTTGTATGTGTTCATTGGCATCTGCACAGCCCTCTCCACATGGTCAAACTCTTCGATTGCTGCGGCCCTGTTCCCATCTCTTTCCTGTTCCACACACCCAGAGGAGTGTTTTGATTAGAAGTGTTTGTCTTTCTGACATTCTAGTGCAGAACCTACTGACTTGAATTAGGTTATGAAACCATAACATATTATGTAGAAATGGTGCTGTAGAGACCCCCGAACTGGTTGCAGCTGGTCTGACTCTTTCTAGTGAGTACAGAGGGACTTCTGGGCCCTTCCTCCCATCTCCTGTTGACTGCAAACCCCCGGCTTCGTCTGTGACTCCTGACTGCCCATCCCTTAGCCCTCTTGTTCACAGGGCCGTTTATGTGATGGCTTTGAGTACCTAGAGGGCAGGGACCCCGCGCTTTCATCCCAGTGGCCCCCAGCTTACAGGGATCACATTTCCAAGGCTCAGACCCCGATGGACAGCCCACTCCTAAACTTCACCCTCTACTTACTCAAGCCCCAGGCTTAGGGCTTGAGCACAGTTGGCCCCCTCAGCCTTCTCTTTTATCTTCAGCCCTAGCACTCTCACTCACCACCCCTTCTACTCTCAGTCTCGGGCTGGAACTCCGTAGTCAGAGAGCATGTGCTGGTCACCTAATTGCTGTTTAGAAGTACGCTAGCAGGTTGGGATTTGGGGAATGAATTTTTACAAAGTTCAGTAGTTGGGTACTTTTCCAGAAGTGTAGGTAGCTGGGCTAAGCGGGAGATTTCACCCCTGATTCCTCTTCGCATGAGAAGTGTTTTCTTCCAACTGAGCCATCCAGGCACCTCTTAGAAGTGTTTTCTTCCAGGGGTGCCTGGGTGGCTCAGTCAACCAGTCAAGCGTCTGCCTTTTGCTCAGGTTGTGATCCCAGGGTCAATCTTAAAAAAAAAAAAAAAAAAGACAAAGTGTTTTCTTCCAGAATCAGGGGTTATAACATGATGTCTTTGGTGGAACATCCTAAAAGGTAATGCAAGGATTTTCACTGGGAGGGCCTGGGAGAGAAGGGGGACATGGTGCTTTTCACACCCTACTTTCACAGAAGGCTGTAGAAGGAGGAGCTCCCTGTGGCCGGGCTGTTTGCAAGCGGAGAACGCTGATAAACGCAGTGTTCATTTTGTTCCAGGCTGTTTTGTCATCTTGGAGAAACCAAAGTAGCTCAACCAGTCATATTTATTTTACTAAATAATTGACTAAGAGTGGTCTCCTGTTAGGGCATTTTTTTCCACTGGGAAAACCATATTTGTTATATCATCTTGCGCTGAGAACAGAACCTGGGCGCACAGCACCACACTCTTGTGGACATAATATAAATAGCATGTGGTGGCGATGTTGCCAGTGAATCATTCCTAATGCCATGTTTCCTCACGGTATCCTTGTGATGTACCACCTCTCCTCTCAATAGACTCCATCTACTGTAATAGGATTCCTCTTTGCCACTTGCCACTGGCCACCATCTCTCTTCTCCTTAAGCTGGATATCGTTGACCAAAATGAATGTTATTTTCCTTCACTGACATCAAGGACAGCAAATAGGTTTTAATTTTTGTGCCATCTCTAATCCATTAAAAATGGCTGCCTGGAGTTCGGAGTTGGTGGGATACAGATGGAAGCTCAGCGGTGAGGAATGCTGATTGATGAACAGTGTCTGTGATGGGCACATAGTTAAGTCCTGGGGGCACTCCTGTCTAAAATACTCCTAAAAAAGGGGCGCCTGGGCAGCTCAGTCGTTAAGCGTCTGCCTTTAACTCAGGTAGGTTGTGATCCCAGGGTCCTGGGATCGAGCCCCACATTAGGTTTCTTGCTCAGCAGGAAGCCTGCTTCTCCCTCTCCCATTCCTCCTGCTTGTGTTCCCTCTCACTGTGTCTGTCTCTGTCAGATAAATAAATAAAATCTTTTAAAATTAATTAATTAATTAAATACTCCTAAAAAATTAAAAATTTAGAAATCTATCAATACATCCACTTAAAAATGGTAGTTGTCTATAGATGGTTAGATTCTATGGAACTTTAATGTTCTTCTGATAATGTTCTATGCTTTCTGCATGTTTGACAGTGAATATGTATTACTCTAATACCCAAGAGAAAACACTCTTGGTGTTATTTTGAAAGGAAACCTCTTACCTGAACGAATATGGCGTGCCAGTGCTGGACTCTGCCGCTAGGCTCTGTAGTTGCAACACATGCTTCGCAGGGGGACTAGGCATGCTCACTGCTTCTTGCTGAGAGGGAGTCCATGGGACTGACAGATGGTCTCTCATCTTCTAATCTGGCAGGTCGAGGTGGTGCATCTATCTATGGCAAGCAGTTTGAGGATGAACTTCACCCAGACTTGAAATTCACTGGTAAGTATGTAATCTGGCTGTGCTGGGTTTTGGGGAGGGAGAGTGAATTTGAAAAGCTCACTGTTGGCTGTGATTCTGGGGTCATGCCTGACACCGTGGCAGGGTGCCACGGAGCTGCCTAGTTGCGGCGCCACAAAGAGCCCTGGTGGGTTTGAGAGAGTGACACCTCTCTCTCCTGCGTAATTCACAGTGCTGGTCCGAATGTTCTAGACTCTGTCGAATGTTGTTGCTCTTACAAACTATAGGATAAACGAAAGCTTCCTCAAAGCAGCCGGAGACCTTGCTGGGTTTTTGCAGGGCACTGGGGACATGGTCCAGCGGTTTGTGGGGATCATCATGGATAGAGAAGCTGGGGAGTAGGCCAAGACTAGGAAGGTACAGTTGTTGTGGTAGGGCGGTGACAGGCCATTGTGTAACGGCAGGGCCTGCCCTCGGGGGAAGAGTGTTCGGGTCCTGTGGTTAATTGTGGAGGCCAGAATAAAGTCTGGGATGGTTGGACATGTGCCCAGCTAGAGCTCTGGGGGTTATTCTTACTTTCTTTCTTTACCCACCAGGGGCTGGAATCCTCGCCATGGCCAATGCAGGGCCAGACACCAATGGCAGCCAGTTTTTCGTGACGCTTGCCCCTACCCAGTGGCTTGATGGCAAGCACACCATTTTTGGCCGCGTCTGCCAAGGTATAGGAATGGTGAATCGAGTAGGAATGGTGGAAACGAACTCCCAGGACCGCCCTGTGGACGACGTGAAGATTGTTAAGGCGTACCCTTCTGGGTAGGCTTGCTGCTCTCGAGGGCATGCCTGGATCTTCCAGGATGGCCCCAGTGAACCAGCTTCTGGATGACCTAGAGTGACATGTACTTAAACTTCATTTTGGCCTTGTAAATCACAAAGCTAAGGAGACCTGGGGTCTTGGGTGAGTTAGAGCTGGAAGTATATTTTGAGAGGATGCTGCTTTTCTCTTTCCCCAGTGCCTAGGTTTGACAGAGGGTTTGCAGAAATGCTCATAAGTGATCACTTACAGTGAACCGCTCATTGCAAATGAGCATATACTGCTCCTCCTTGGGCGTGTCTGTGCTGATGCACTTGGAACAAGAGGAAACCAACTCTGTCATTCCATAGTGCCGAACCAAACTTCTTCCTGCAGGGATTTCTATTCTGGCCTACACCGCAGGCTTTGGTGGCTGACAGCCACAGAATTCAAAACCAAGTAGTGTCTATCAGCCTTCTTAACTCTGTGCACACCCTATTTCAGTCTCCTACATTTGTTCTTCCGGGAATGTATGCATCTCTATATATATTTTCCCTCTCAAAACCAGAACGTCAACACTGCTGTTTCTGACACTGAGACATCCCACGCAAAGCCACATTGAATTTTTGCCAAATGAAAAATGCATCCAACAATCAAGTTTCTAAGAAGGTGTCAAGTGGGGAATGATAATGTGTAATAATCAAGAAAGGAATTTATTAAAAGACAGCAGAAACATTGACCATTTTTTCCCCAGGAAGGAGTAGAAGTCTGTAGCGAGCTTAAGGACAGACTATGAATTCTCCTTAAAAAGCAGTATTGTCATGAAGGGGAGGCCCCACTGAAGTTTTTTTAACCTAAGACTAGAGAAACTAGATAAGGATTTTTTATGTTAAGTTTTTTAAGTCTTTCTGATTTTTTTTTTTTTTTTTTTTACGAGTGGGGAGAGTGGTAAGAGAAAGGAAGTGAATGTCTATGGAATACATAGAAACTTCCCAAATAAAATGCCACTGATGGTTGACATTGCTGTTGTGGTCTGATTTTAAATACTGTATGAAGCTTTAACAGTCATTTTAACCTGTAAACCATCTGAAGTAGTGTTGCAGGGCTCAGCTTCAATATTCCAATTTCGGGCTTGTGCATCTCCAGTGGACTTCTATTCAAGAGCAGGTCTGACTTTAAAAAAGCAGTGCTAGGGGCATCTGGGTGGCCCAATGGGTTAGGCTCCTGCCTTCAGCTCAGGTCATGATCACAGGGTCCTGGGATCAAGCCCCATGTTGGGTTCCTCGTTCAGCAGGGACCCTCTGCCCCTCCCCCTGCTCGTGTGTGCTCTTGCTCTTCTCTTTCTCTTTCCCTCACAGATACATAATTTTTTTTTTTTTTAATTTAAAAAATAAAAAGGCAACACCAAAGACAGAATCTAAGTGATGGCAGTTGGCGGTTCTTATTAAAAGGCAGCAGATGGGCTAAGAGACCTAAAGCATCCTTTGAACTTGCAGGAAATCTACCTTCCTGTGGTTGTAGAACCAGAGGCAGTATGTACTGTGCCTTCCTTAAATTGATATCTCCTTGACTGAAGAGAGGATTGTAGCTTTAATGTTCTTATTTATCAGTCCATAAATCTGGGAAATGATGATTGACTGTATGGAATGGCCAAAAAGTTCTACTCCCCAAGCTTTTCCCAGGTTCAGCCTCTCTTTCCATCCTTCTCTTACTTTTCTTTCAACAACAAAAAAACCCCAACAACAAACTATGTAAATGACTTTTGTAACTTTTCAGTGGTGGTGTTGGGCTCAGTACTGTTCTAGACTCTGGGGAAGTAGAAACTTCCTTTGGCCTGGACTGGGTAGACAAAATTGGATCCACCTCTAGAAAAGAATGAGATACCCATCCACTTATCTCCCAGAGTCATAATCCTAAAAATGCCCATTTTCATCCAGGTCATGGGGGTGGTGGAAATGTACTGTTACTACTCTGAGAAGGAAAAGAAGGACCTGAGTACATTACTCTTGGTGTACTTGACCTCACGCAGGAATCGCTGGGGGAGCCTGCTAGGAAGTAGATCGGATTCAGCATCTGGCCAAAGATTCTGCATTTCTGTCCAACCCCCAAGAGATGGTGGCTCCTGATCCAGACACCACACTTTGAGTAGTGAGATCCCAGAGGTGAAGTTTGTCCAACAAGACATTGGGGGTAGGGAAGATTTTCCTAAGAGCATGGGGCAGTCAGCACCATAACCTGACCTTCAGCCTTGTCAACTAGTGGGGCCTTGGAAGAGTGAAGAAATTCAAAGGATGAGCTTTAACTGCTTCTGACTTTGGCGGCTGATAATAAGCTTTTAGAAAATGTCCTTCTACCTTTAAAAAAATTTTTTTAAGACCTTATTTATTTATTTTAGAATGAGAGAGAGACAGAGAGCATGATGACCAGGGGAAGGGCAGAGGGAGAAGGAGCAGCAGACTGCCCACTGAGCAGGGAGCCTGACAAGGAAGGGGCTCAATCCCTGGACTCTGGGATCATGACCTGAGCTGAAGCCAGACATTTAACTGACTGAACCACCCAGGTGCCCCAGCTCTTTTGCCGTTTATTCCCACCTTCGTACACGGGACACGAGACCCGGCTGCATGGCACTGAGATCCTGTGTGGACACCAGGGTGGGTACGGTGGTGTAGGTCACACATATCACAGAAAGTGCAGGGGAGAGGTCATCAGCAATTATGACATTGAAGGATAAGGGCTCTGGAATCAGACTGGGGTTCAGATCCCACTTGGCAGCAGTGTGAAGGACAAATTTCCCAAGTTCTCTGTACCTTAGTTTCCTCAACTATAAAATGAGGATTATGGTCTTGACCTCACAGGGTTATTGTAAAGATTTAAATAAGCTAGAACAGGTCTCTAGAACAAGCACCAGCATTTAGAAAACAGCCCGTGGTACCTGAAGCCACCATACACCTCTCCTGCCTCTTTATCCCAACGTCAGCAACCTGACCTTGTATAGCTCTCCCTTCCACCAGGCTAGCCTCTGAGAGCAAAGCCCTTGTCTTGTTCCCCACCGGGAGCCCTTTCAGCACCTTATGCAATTCTTTATTGCTGAATGAATCAAATTTAATTCTCTGTCAGGAAAAGATTAAGATCCATTTACTGAAATAGCCTTACCCATCTCTAAAGCCAGGCTTTAGCTGGTATGGCAGCAAAGCCTTTCCACTAAGCCCTCTGGAAGTCCTCAGCTTGATTTATTTTTGGATTTGTGTCTCCAGAATTTGTCAAAATAGCTTTCCCCACATAAGGGAAATGATTCCTACCCCCAGATCCTCGAGCCAATCTGAGCCGTCCCTGTGGCCCCTTCTGGCACCACATTCTTGCAATGTGTGGAGGAGGAAACATTGAAAAGCACATCTGTTTGAGTGGCAGAGTCTACTTCTTTGGCTTCATGGCCTCAGAGCCTCATTGCCTGTAGAGTAGGTTACTACTTTAGCTCAATACCAGAATAGGGATTTTCCAGTCACATTCTTTTACCAATAAGAGAAAAACAAAATGCAGGAGAAGAAAACTTGTCATGGTCTTACTCTAAGGTTGGCTTGGTCTGGTTTTAGAAATTGGATCTTCTCTTGTTCTTCCAAATGGGCAAGATTCATGATCCCTGACTACATCCCAAACCACAGATGCGCAGTTTGAGGCAGTTTGTGGACAGACACATGTGAGTTTTTGTGTGACCTCTGGTGGAGCACTTTACCTCTGGAACTTGGTTTCCTTATTTGTCAAGTGAAGATTAGAACCAGGCCCCCGTTAGCCCTCAATTTCCGAATCTAGGTCATTCTGAGAAGATTCCTTCAGTTGCCAAAATTTCCGCTTATCATGCTGTTCTCAAAGTCTGCCACTAGGGGCCACTGGGAATACAGTTTAGCCTTGCAGCTGCTTCAGAAGGAGAGGCCTACCATTGCATCTCAGGATGTTACTAACTGGGGCCTGCCAACCCTGGATGGGGAAAACCAGCAACTAACTATTCAGACTGCAAGGGGCCCGAATTGAGATGTCAGCCTGGCAGTAAGTGTGTCCTTCGGTACATGCCGACCAACCCTTGTTTCTCTCTAGATGGCAGGATAGGCCGAGGCCTTGCGACTGTGGAGCTTGGTTCTGTAGCATGCCTCAGTATACAGAGGCACTTTCTGTTTAGCTGCTTAATATTCTGCTTTACAACTGAATTTATTCTTTCAGCAACTAATCTTGGAGCCCCGATTTGACACCCAGCAATAGAAAATGTTTTTACAGAATCAAAGTCCAACAGAAGGAAGCTTACCATGAAAAGTTCTTGTTGCCCTTGTTCCATGCTCCATGGAAGCTTCTTGTTTGGATTTTTCTCTTAATCCCCCACCTCAGTCTCTTAAGGTCAGCCTTCATATGCCCATTTGCAGATGAGCAACCCAGAGACCAAAGGTAAGTAGCACAAAGCCTTCAACGGACTGAATGAATACAACATCTGGTCCGGAGTGAATGAATGAATATAATATCTGGTCTGGGGTTGCATGGCTAGTAAAGGCCAGGGCTAGGACTTGAACTTGGGAACTCCTGATCCCAAGTGCAGCCCTCTTATTTCCACTTTTAGCATATGGGGGAGGACAATGGCATACACAAAAAGAATGATCTGGTGGTGGGGCAGGGCTTAGAACCCGAATCTCTTGCTTTGCAGGTGGCCTGTCCAATCTGACCGTTGCATCCTAGGGTGTCCCAGGCAGAGGTGGCTGGGGGAAGCTCCAGGCTTAGCCATCTCAGAGCTCCTTCCCAGCAGGCTGAACCAGGCCTGTGGAGGCACAGCAGGAGGGAAGCGGGGAGAGAATGACCCTAATCAGTGTGTTTATTGGATCATAACTGTATTAGCCTCACAACTCAGCAAATCTCCCAGAAATCACTTTCCTCTCCATGAGGATCTAGCCGCAGCTCCATTAAAAGCTGCTGGCCCACGTGTACCTGTGAGGAAGCTCTTGTAGAGCAGAAGCAGTGGGGGAAGAGGGAGAAGCAATATTTCTACTTCCTCATTACACTGAAAGGGAAAATGGCTATTTCACATTCACTGTAGAGGAGAAACCCCTGAAGGAAAGGGAATCCGAGGTTCACGATTGTCTTGTCGGCAACATTCGGCTCAGAGAAAATGTTCTCTTTGCGCCTCCCTTTTTGAAAGCACTTGTGATGCTGTTTAAGATAAAACAAGAGTCGGGAAGGAACTTGTGTTTGAGGAACATACCAGGTGCCAGATGCTTTCCACATATTATTCCATTGAAGCTCTCCAAAGGCCTGTGAACAAGGCATCATAATGCCCCATTCACAGAAGCATCCATTCCACGGGTGAAGGCCTCCTCACTCAGTGGGCTGGGCCTCGGCAGGGCTGAGCTTCAAGCTGGGGGTCCGCTCTCTCCCTCCGCCCTACCTTAACCTCCCGTAGGTTCGGTTTCTACCTTTGCACCCTCCTCCTTCCCCTCAAAAAAAACCATGGAAACTAGTTTTCAAACCAGGTCACTGTGCACCCATGGCAGCTTCCTTTGCCCAGCCTCTGTCTGTAGACTGAGGACTAGCCCCCCACTCTGGTCTCAAAACTTTAATGATTTGATGATGGTATTTTTCTTCCCTGGTCGCTCTCAGCACATCCTCATCTAATTATTGGAGGGAGTGGTAGTATGGGTATTATTCCCACGCAGAAAAGTAATGGAGGGGGGTCAAGGTTACAGCGTGAATGGAGAAGCGGGCAGTCTGCCTCCAGCCCCTCAGACATGCATGCACGCAGCCTCCAAGGCCGTCAGCAGCAGCTCTGGAAGCCTGACACCTGAGCCTCACCCTGGCTCCTGATAGAATTATCAGAGAACTGGGGAACACATACTTCCCGTAATCAGGGCAACTTTTCTTAGCCAGGGCTGGAGGGAAGCAAGATGTGAAGTGTGTCTGATGAGCTCCTCTTCCAGGGCAGGGCCCAGAGTTAATAAAACCCAGGCAAATCACGGCAGACAGCTGGAGATGCAAGCAGGCGAGCTCCAGGGGCAGGGCTGCAGGGACGTGAGCTGCCACACAAAGCCAGTCTCGTGGCATCTCGTGTACGTTTTAGTTTTCTTCAGCGGCCAGGCAGGCAAACACAGACAGCTTGGCATGAAAATTAATTTAGGCCTTAAAAAAACTGTTTCATTCTCAGTGGATTTTTAGGCCGCCCCACTCCAGGTGCAGCCAGGGGAGACACTAAGGAGCAGTGGTGACAGAATCTGAGGGATGGGGCAACCCCGCAGCCCTGAGCCCATCAGCTTGAGGTAGGGAGGGGTAGAGAGTGCCGTGGCCGAGGCAGGCCCTCACAGCAACTGGGACAGGGGACAACGGTAGGGGAGGGAGGTTTCTGGGAATAGAATCCATCAAGGCCACCCAGGTACAAATCCAGCTGTTCTGTCCCTCATCCGGGCATGAACATGCCACTCTGGAATGTGACAAGTGTGTTGGTTAGAGGTTGGGACTTCAGGGAGGGACACAGTTTGCTTTTAAGTTCATGAAGAAATGCGAGGACTCACCCTCCATTTCCCAAGATGCTCAAACAAGAGGAAATGGGCTTAGATCAAGTGGAGAGAGGGTACAGGAGGCTGGGGAGCAGACTGGCTGACTGGCAGTAATGTATTCAAATGCAATTAAGTCCAGTGAAAAGAAAGAGGGAGGCTGAGGCCCGGGAAAAGTCAGGCTGTGGAGGACCAGGACCCACGGCTTGCAAGGTACACCCCTTGCTAGTGGGGAGAGGAGAAAAAAAAAAAAATCCACCTAAGAAAAGAGTTTTGGAAGTTCTGTGGAAGGAGAAACTCTGTCAGGTTGGAAGAATCCACTTTAACTTCTCGAAAGTGCTAGGACCTGAAAGATGGGGAGGATTTGGGCATGGCAGAGAGGAAATGGCAGGAGGAAAGGCCAAGGGTAGCCTTCCACAAGGTGTGGCCAGTTCTGGTTGGGCATAAAAGCCCGATGGTGGGTATGGGGAGGAATCCCCTTGGCTTTTATTCTGGAAGGCCCAGAGATGGCACATCTGTGTTTACCAATCAACAGAAAGTCAAGGGGGCCCATCTCTTCCTGAAGGAGCCAAGGTGAGAGAAGATTCTTGAGACTGATTTTTTTTTTTTTAAAGATTTTATTTATTTATTTGACAGACAGAGATCACAAGTAGGCAGAGAGGCAGGCAGGGGGAGAGAGAGGGAGGGAAGCGGGCTCCCCGCTAAGCAGAGAGCCCGATGTGGGGCTCGATCCCAGGACCCTGGGACCATGACCTGAGCCAAAGGCAGAGGCTTTAACCCACTGAGCCACCCAGGCACCCCCCGAGACTGATTCTAATCAGAGCTCCTGTTAGTTTTTCTTTCTGGTTACTGCCTTTTGGTAGGACAACCTTGGGCCAATCTCTTCTCTCGAGGACTCAGTTTCCAGACCTATAAAGTCTAAGTCGAGTTATCTTCAAAGGCAGCAGCACGGAGCTTTCTAATATTATCACTAACAATACCAAGCTAAATACTGGATTTAACTATTGGGGGGAGGGTGACAGACTATGATGTCTATGCTGGACAAAGTGAGAAGTGGGTCAAGGCCCCAAACACAGATCAGGTGGAGACTGGTGAGGGGCTAGGGGCCTGGGCCATGCTGGCAGTGGCTGGAGCTCCTGGTCAAGCCCTGAACGAGGCCTGGAAGGATGCCGCATGGCGTTGGGTAAAGACAGGACTTTGGACCCACACAGTCCTGGGGCTGCATCCTGTTACCACTTGCCTGTGTGAACTTGGGCAAGTTAAGGTACTGAACTACTTCAGACCTCAGTTTCTGTATCTGTAAAATGTAGCAGATAATGCCCTTATTCTACAGGTTTCTCGAACATTAGTCCCAAGCACGTGCTCCAATTCCACTGCACACCCTCTGAGGAGACGGGCTGTCCCTCATCGCTCTATCCCTGGTGATGAACTAGTGTAGCTAGTTTGCACAGCTGCTTTGCACAGAGGAGTAATTGCCAAGAGAGACAACGGCATCTCGGAGTTAGGATTAAATGTATGACATGTTTAATTCTACCTATTCTATGGCGGATTCTCCGTAAAAAACAAATGCATAAAAAATTCCTTCCCATCTCTGTAGTACCAGCCAAGGGGCCCAGAGATTCTTGGTATGACAGTCGTCACACAGTTCAATGACTGAAGTCATTATAGATGCTTAATATGTGTCTGCTGGACAGAAGAAGGCTAGATGAGATGTGTGTGGTGGGGAAGACTGCCCCCCCTGTTTGGGACTGGTAGGTGGAGGCCGAGGGTCCTCCTGAATGAGCCGAAGTTTCAGAGGGAAGGGGTGGATTTTTTTCATTGAGTCATTTGACAAGCTGAGCACCTGCGATGTGCCAGGCACTGTCTTAGGGGTGGGAATGCAACACTGAACAAGGCAAGGTCCCTGCCTGCATAAAATTTACATCCTAGTGGGACACAGACAAGGAAAATGGTATAAGGGACAGTAAAATGGATCGGGGAGCAGAGTAATGAGGCGCTGTGTTGGGTGGTGTGGTCAGGAAAGGGTCCATGCAGAGGGGGCATTTGGGCAGAGACCCAAGGGACTGGGCTGAGGGAACAGCAGGTTCAAAGGCCCTGAGATAGAAGTTGCAGGGCCAATGAGAAGAAGGTCGGTGTGGCTGAGATGGTGAGGAGAAGAGAAAGATGAGAGGAAGTCAAAGAGGTCACAGGGAGGAGAGGGGACTGAGCCCGTAAGCAGTAAGTCCTCATATCAAAGAGTGAGATGGGAACCAGGGAAGGATCTCCAGCAGAGCCAAGCCATAACCTGACTTTGGTCTCAAGTGGATCCCATGCTGCTGGGAACATTCCAGTAGCTAGGCTGTGTGGGGTGGTAGGTTCCCCTGACTTGGAAAAGCCTGAGTGGCGGGAAGGAAGAAGAGCGCAGGAGAAGGGAGAGAGGAAGCTAGTGCTCACTGGGCCACCACAGATGCCAGGCCAGGGGGAGGTGGAGGGGCAGATCCGAAGGTAAGAAAGGCTGCTGGGTGGACAGCAGAAGTGCCCTGGGGCTTCTCTCTGCCCTGATGACAGCTGGCCCCAGCTAGCCTGTGCTATGATCTGGGGAGAAGGGGAAGGAAGGGACAGTGTGGGGTTCTGGTTGGGATGGTAGGGCGCCTGGCTGGAAGACTGCCACCCTCAGGGAAGAATGGGGGCTGGAGGTGTAGAGAGCTGTGGACAGAACATGGCTTCTCCCCACAACTTCTCAGGCAGGTCCTCGCTGCTCATGGGTGCCTGACCTTGCTGTTTTTGGTGGCATTTCTTGTCAGGGGAAGAGTTCAGGTGACCTTGAGCCCATCGTTCTCCCTCTCTAAGCTTCTTAGTTAAAGAAGGGGTTTAACTCAGTGGTCTCCAACCAAGCCCCTTCTAGCATTTCTATTAATGGATGGAATCAGACACTACATCTCTCCCACCTCCCTACTGCCATGGTCGTTTCAGGTTTCTGTCATGCCCTCTATCTTTCCTCTTCTCCCCAGGGCTGCCATGTACAGTAGTGGGGAGGGGGGGTATTCACTGCACAAGGACACACAGCCAAGGGAGTAAGTGGAGGCTCAAAGCCTGCCCACACTCTGCTCAATGAGCCATGTGCCCTGTTTAGCTCAGCGTTTCATTTACCCAGAGTAAAGAACACATCTTTCTAGTTTGCTCTAAGTTGCAGGATGGACAGCCCTCACTGCCCTGTCCCACACAGAGCCCTTCTTCTGCTCTTCTGTGTCCCTTTCCTCCTACCATCACGAGTCTGACCCAGGGCAGATCTGAGGGCAGCATTCACACAAAGTGTCTTGAGAAGGGTGGGCAGCAGCTGGCTCCTCTCTGAGGCTCTCTGCCTCCTAAACCCCGTGGTGCTTTTCCTCTTCTTATCAATGCTGCAAGTTGCCTCTCAAAATTGCTCTGCCGTCATTAACACCGCGGATTAGGTCAGACGAGAGTGTGTTTGCAGTCTTGGATGGCAAAGGCAAAGCGCTGATGCTGATTATTCCAGATCTTCTGGGCATGGCCCGTTCCGTGCTCATAGTTCTTAATCAGAGGGACGAGCACTGGTTATGTGGCCGGCGGGTGGGGTGGGGGGGGGGGGGGGCGGAGCAGGGCCATGGTCAGTTCTAATCTGGCTGCCGGGCCCAGACAACACGTCTGCAGCACTTGCTGGCCTGGCGGCCAGCTTGCCTGAACATCACAGGTGACCTAAGCAACTTGGCATTAGCTGATGCCTCAAAGAAGAAGTGACCCATCCGATGGCATGCCTCTGGCTGCTTTTGAACCATGAGCGATTCATCTGAGCAAGGAATGTGAGCATTTGGCCTTGGGCCTGATCAGCAAGCTTTGTGTTCTGGGGTTCATTCTGTTGGCCCTGTAGCTGGGTGGGGAGGTCTTCCAGACACCAGCCATCCTTCGGTGTCCCCTTCTGAAAAGCTCCTGCGACTGGAGGAGGCCTTGCATCGTGGCCCCTCACCCCTGGCCTTGCGTTCTACCACCTCCCTCGTCATCCTGTCCTCCAGCCACGCTGCCACAAAACAGCATTCCTCAGCCACTAAGCCAACGACTGACCAAAAAATTGGGGCATACACACCCCTGCTCTGTCACCCCTCTGGTGGACTAAGTTTGAGGCATGTTCTACCTAGTCTGCCAGAGCTCCTCAGTGGGGATGAGCCCTAGGCACCCAGGGATAACCGACTTGGTAAACCACCTGTATTGCCTGCTTACCTGTAGTCTCACCTCTGTACTCTCCCCCCAGGGTGTTTCCTTCTTTTCCCAAATACACCACTCACACTTCAATCTTTCTCTCAGGGTTTGCTTCTGGGGGAACCAAACAGACATCACCTTCAACGACCTACTCAAGATCACCTTTATTTAAGAGAGAGAGTTCTTGCTCATAGAGGGAAGGGGTGCAGAGGGAGAGGGAAAGAATCTTAAGCAGGCTCCACGGCGAGGACAGAGTCTGACGCAGGGCTCAGTCTCACGACCCTGAGATCATGACCCAAGCTGAAATCAAGAGTCAGATGCTGGGGTGCCTGGCTGGCTCAGTTATTAAGCATCTGCCTTTGGCTCAGATCATGATCTCAGGGTCCCAGGACCGAGCCCCACATCAGGTTCCCTGCTGGGCCAGAAGCCTGCTTCTCCCTCTTTTACTCCCCCTGTTTGTGTTCCCTCTCTCTCTGGGTCTCTGTCTTTGTCTCTGTAAAATAAATAAATAAAATCTTTAAAAACCAAAAAAAGAGTCAGATGCTTAACTGACTGAGCCCCCAGGGAATCCCCAGACCACCTCTTTTTGCACTTTCCCCTGACCATCCCTGTTCCCACTCCTGAGGCAGAACTGTTGGCCACTCTTCCGTTCCCAGGGCCTTTATAGCTCCTTCAACAACATCCATCATGCTGCACTGTAGCTTAAATGTCTGCAAGTCCTGGGATCCTTACTAGCCTGCAGACTCTTGAGGGACAAAGTCTTTCTTGCCTTTATATTCTTGGAGCCTAGGACAGCCTCTGGCACAGAACAGGTACCTGAAACAATGTTTTGCCAAAACCCAGCAGTGGAAATACAATGACTGAGAGGGAATGGAGAAACAGACAAGTAGAGAATCCTTCCAGAAAGAGGCCCTGGGGCTGCTCTCCCAGGTGCTGTCACATTGCAAGGTAATATGATAGAGCTTCAGTCTCACTACTCACCTGCTGGACAACCTTTAGTGGCTCCCTATGGTTGGGAGTAGGTCCCTGATTTCATAGATGGTTTTTAAGACCATCATCTGGCCCCATCCCAAGAGGCAGTCAAACTTGGGTTCCAACGACCAGGGTTCAAATTCTCACTCTATCAGTTCCCAGCTGGAGGTTCATGGGCAAGTTCCTTAGCCTCCCTGGCCACTAGCTTCCTTATTTATTACATGCAGACAGTAATGCCTCACACCTGTAATTATTTTTTGAGAATTTAAAATCATATATGGTCATTGTAAGATATACTAAAACCACTGAACTGTATAGTTTAAAATGGTGAATTGTATGGTATGGGAATAATAATATGTTTTAAAAAAAAATTAAGCATGGGCTCTAAGGGGTAGGCTCTTTGAAAATTGAAAGGTGGTTATCAAGAAGTTTCCCAAGCGGCCCTGGCAGTGGCCAGGCACACAGTAGGTCTTCAGTAAGTACAGCTGGAATGAACAGATAACATATACCACAAGTATGTCTGGAAAATCGTTTAGGAGAGGTATGTGGGGGGTGGGAGGGTGGAGGGCATAGAAATTCCAAGCCCAGAATGACATCTCTCAGGAAAGGAGGCCGGAATTAATCTCTGGGGAGATAGGGCCACAGGCTCAAACCGAGAGTGGGGCCTTTGGACTGGGGCTGCCCCTCTGCCCCCTTGGTGTCAGTCTCGGGTGGCAGAAGGAGTCCAGTTCGACCAAGCCGTGGGTAAACGGGAAACACTTAACCTAGGCCAAGGAATATGCTTTTATATTCATCTTTGACACTCTGGCTGTTTCTCCTGTTCTGAGAATTGACTTCAGCCAGCCGCTGAAGGCAAGGACCAGAGGGCGTGGCTTTTCCGGGTCCAGCCTCAGGCTCTCGGCAGCCCGGGGAGCGGGGACGGGGTGCGGGGGGGGGGGGGGGGGGGGGGGGGGGGGGGGTGGTCCCCTCCTCCCGCCAGTGTCAGGCTGTGGGCACAGTAAAAGGGGTTCCATCTCAGCAAAGCTTGCACGGGGACTGAGGAGGGGCTGCGGGGGATTTTCTGGAGACGAGTTTATGCATGCTGCAGCCCCCGGAAAGAAGCCACAGCGCGTCGACCTCCGGGTCTGGAAGGGCCTTGCTGAGGCAGAGTGGGGCCTGTCCCGCCTTGAGGCCATGAAGGACTTGGCTGGGAGTTGGGGGTACCTGAGAGGTACCTCTACTGTCCCCTCGCTCCCAGGGGAGGGATCAGAGCCCGGCACACAGCAGGCGCCTACTCGGTGCTGGTTAAATAGGAGCCCAGGTTAATCCGGCCACCTTTCAGTCTGGTGGAGGAAGCTTCTAGACCCCAGGGGCTGGCTCAGCTGTGTAGTCACGACTGGCCGGGGATGGGGAGGGAGCTGACGTGTGGCTTATGTGGCTGGCTCCGGGTGGCCAGGCCCCGTGGGAGCCAGAGGAGGATGCGGAGAGCCCGTGCACAGACCCTGCCTAGGCCTAATGGCCCTCCGCGGGAAATTGAGGAGGCCCCTCGGGCCATTGGGGTGGTCCCCACACCCCTCCGGAAGAGATGTGATTCTGTTTATAGGCTGACACCTGCCACCCCCACCCCCCGTTGGACGCACCCTCAGCAAAGAGCACCCCCAAACCTCTTGGGGGGTGATGTCTCTTTTGCGCACATCGCTCCCACTTAGCCCCGCACGGACCCTTCTCAAACAGACACCCTTTGGTTCTCAAAACCCCCCTTTCTCTTCCAGTCGGAAACCCCTGAGCTGCTGGGGGTGGGCGCAGAGGGAGCCGCTCACCGCCCGGACCGTCTCTGGGTGTCACCACCCCCCAGACGCCCAGCATCTGGAGCCGTATCCCCACGCCCGCCACGCGCACGCACACACACGCACACACAGAGACTCACGCTCACACAGACACACTCACACCCGTGCGCAGACCCCGCCCGCGGCCCCGCCCCGGCCCCTGCGGGCGCCCCCTCCGGCGCTCGCGGACCCGGCACGCAGCCCGCCCCAGCTGGCGGGAGGCGGCGGCTTCGGGCAGATTTGATTTTCCCGCAGCCCGGGCGCCCTGAAGCCCGAGCCCGAGCCCGAGACCAAGCCCGTGCCGAGGAGGTGGCGCTCGCACCGGGTCCCCGGCCCCGCTGCCGCCCGCGCCGAGCTCCAGGGAGAGGCGGCGCAGCCTCGGCGCTCCGGGCTCCGCGCTGCCGGCGTCCGGCCACCCCCGCCGCCCGCGCCGGATCCGGACCCCACGCCCCTCTTCCCTCTTCCCTCTCCCTCACGCCTTCGGTCCCCACCCGAAGCTGCACGCCCCTCTCCCCATACCCTTCCCCACGACTCCGAGCGTCCCTCCCGGTGCCCTCTCCCCGCGCCCCTCCGCCTCTCTCCGCTGCGCCCCAGCTCCCTGGGCACCTGGCCCCTCTCTGCCGGCCCCCCAGCCTCCTCGCCGCGCCCCCCCCCCCCCTTCCCTCTCTCACTTCCCACGCCCCCTCTTCGCGCTCCTCTCTCCTCCCTTTGCCGCCCAGCGCCGGCTCCGGAGTTGGGGGAGAGCCCAGGGTTTCAGTCGCTTTGGAGGAGGCGTGAATCCCGCAGGGATTGACTAATTGGGGGTGGGGGGCGCGGTGGGCGATGGAGCAGCCCGAGGACATGGCGTCGCTGAGCGAGTTCGACTCCTTGGCGGGCAGCATCCCGGCCACCAAGGTGGAAATCACCGTGTCCTGCAGGTGAGCCGCCCGCTGGCCGGGTCCCCCTGCCCCGCCCCTGGACCCGGAGCCCCGCGGCCCCCGCCGCGCCGACCCTCTACCCTCGCGCGCCCCCTTTCAGAGTGTCCTTGCCTCCAGGACCCCCCCTTGCCTGTCCAGCGGGAGCCCCTGCCCAGCCATGGGTGGTGACGGCGGAATGGGAAGGCAGGCTTGGGGTCGTATCGCGGAAAGTTTGGACTCCAGGCGGCTGCGGAGAGGAGAAATGCAGACACAGGAACAAGGGTCCAGACGCCAGAGGAAGGAGAAGGAGGTAGTGAAAGGCTATCCCAGGCTATTTCTGATCAACTCCTCCCCAAATGGAGAAGTGAGTGATTTGCCCCATCCTAACCAGGCATAAGCAGCCTCTGCCTTTTGTGCCCTTCTCTCCTCTCTTCTCCCTGCTCGTTTGCCCCAACACCCTCCTCTCCTCCCCGCCCACCCAGTGTCCTAGACCCCAAGATTTAAAGCTTTTCTTCACCTCCAACAGCAAAACTGACTCGTGGAAAGGGATCAGATTGATTCATTCATACTGAGCTGTGGATAACTGATAATAACTTCAAGGGGCATCATTAAAAAACAACAACAACAACTTAGGTACAAAATCTTAAGCGAAAGGACTACAACACTGAGTGTGGAATTTGAGAGCCCAGTAGGGGAGGGGAGGTGTGTTTTTGTGGGCTACCACCCCCAAATCCTCAGTTATGTTACAGACTTTGGGGGTATCTCCCCCTGTTTCTCCTATCTGAGGAGAAGGCTGCCCCAAGCAGTAAGTGGGTACTGGTGGAGAAGGGGGATTTTTCTCTAGTTCAGTCATGGCCTCGGGCTGGCCTATGGTCACTACCTGGCTGGGGCTGTGAGGGGTACTGTGGCCCAGGCATAGCCCCCTTGACGTTCCCCTGGAGATGCCATTCCTCCCCCCTCAGGTGACCAACAGCATTTCCCTAGTCCTGGCTGTATGCTTGTTCCAAATCACCCACCTCATTTTTTGCCCAGGTCCCTCTCTGGTCAGACCCTCCACTCAACCTCATAGCCTCCCAACCCTCTTTTCCAAAGTTGTGGCACTGCTATGTGTGTGTGTGTGTGTGTGTGTGTGTGCGCGTGTGCGTGTGTGTGTTGGGGGGGGGGTTGTAAACCGAGCCAGAGGTACTGGGCTGATGTGTGAGAAAGGGAGGGACTGAGGGGATTTGAGGGTGAGTGGGAGTGAGGGCTGGTGAGGTGGACCACAGTACCCCCACCCCCACCCATGCTGGGGCCTTCCTGGGTCTTCTGTGACAGCTCCCACATGTCTCCGCTGTGGTCCTGCACATCCCTATCATAATTATCGCCCGACACCATTTATTTGCATCTTGCCATTGCGCTGCTGGGAGATTCCTGATGGCCCATTAGCTCTCATCTCACCTCCTCAGCCATCAACAGTTGCCAGGGCCTGCCTTCCCTCCCTTGTGAAGCACACACCTGATGCTCCCTCCTAGCTTGTCAGGCTCCTGTCAGAGCTGTCCTCTGGATCCTTGTCACCCCGGAGCTCTGAGCAGCCGATTCCCCGTCCTGATTTCACCCCTCCTTCATCTCCACCAGTTCGTGTCCCCCCCATCCTGAAAACCCTAGCCTCATGCCCCCCACTTCCAGCCATCTTTCTCACCCATGAGACACCCAGCTCAAATCACACAATCTTCTGTGTTCTCTGGGTCCTGAGTCCTCAGCCGGGGGTCGGGGTATTACAGACCGAGTGCTCAGCCTCTGAAGGCAGTGTAGACTTCATCCCTCCTCCCCCAAAACAACTGTACAAAATAAGCATTTGAGGCAGGGATCCCTACCCTGGCTTTGACCACAAACCCTCCACTGTAGTGGAGAGGAGACAAGGCAGAGAGCGCATGGCGCAGTGGCTTCGGGGTCGACACTTTGAAATTGATGCTGCTTCACCCTTTGCAACAAACTTTTAGTCTCCATCGCCCCCATTTGACAAGGGCACACAAAGAACCTGCATTCTAGAAATCTTACTTGCTGAGGGAGCTCCCGTGCTTAGACGAGTGGTTGGCATGTATTCTCCACAAATACTTTTGGAGGAATCAACTTCCAGAAATCGAGGGTTGAGAAGCACCCAGTACACTGCTTTGCACTAGCTTGGCATGTGGTAGGTGCTCAGTAAGTGGTCACGATGATTCCTGTAAGGCAGTAGTGCTTGGCCCCTCCTGTTTGCTCTCTGAAAGTGGAGGTGTCCAAAGGACTCAGACCTTTTGCTCAAGAAGTACCTATGGATGCCTCTGAGTGCCTGGGGAAAGTGGTTTGGGATCAAGCCGGGGATCTCTTCCCCCTCAAGAGACATGACCCATCAGCCTGAGGAGGGCCTGCCTCGGGGCTTCTGAAAGCCACAGGGGTGGGAAGTGGGTTCTGGGAAGAAGAATGAGGAGGCAGGAGTCACCTGGAATAGAGGGGAGACAAGAAAACAGTTTGCGTGGGCGTGAGTTTGTAAATCCATCTCTTTGCCTCAATAAGGTCCAACTACCTGGGTTCTAGAAGAGAGAGAGAAGGAAAAGGGGGAGGGGGCGAAGAGGAGCATGGGGAGGAGGGAGGGCTGCGCAGAATGTCTTTCTTCAGCATATTCTACACTCCATGGTCATAAGTCTTCCTCCATTGTATCCCATGATCCTGACAGGGTCCCAGGAGAGGAGGCTAAGGGGTGCCCTGCCCTGGGCATCCAAGTGACACATTCTGGTTGGGCAGGAAATAGTAAGGCAAGCAGAGGGGTTGGTGGGGTGAGAACTCCAGTAGGCTCTAGAATGGGCAGCTGGAGTTGAGGGGGCCCAACATTTCAGGTAACTGGAAACTAGCATTTCTGGGAGCCGGTTACCATCCCGCTGTGCTCTGCTTCTTAGGAAGGTCCCTGCCACCCCCTGCAGCCCCAGGAGGCTATCTCTCTGCACTTGCCTCTGGGAAGACCCAACCCCCCACCATGCTTAGCCTACAGCACTCCTCATTGAGCCCAGCTGCCTGGTAGAGGGGCACATTTGAGCCCCAGCACCAGCCAAACCTCCGCTAAAAGCACCTGACACTGTGGGATGGGTCATATTTGTGTCCCTGCTTTGGGTAGAGTATTTCTTAGACTGAAGATCTATATTGTCCACTCCCAAACAGTGGTTGTTAGCAACTTTGGTAGATTCAGGGTCAAATATTGTAAAGCTTCTGGTGGTTAGGCTCAATGGTTAGGAATGTGGGCTGTGGGGTCTCTCTACCTGGGTTCAAATCCCAGCCCTGTCCTTGAGACATTGCATAAATGACTCAGTTTATGAGTCTGTGCTTCAGTTTCCTCATCTATAAGAGATGCGCACTAATTCTTCTCTTTTTTAAAAGATTATTTATTTATTTATTTAACAGACAGAGAGAGAGATATCACAAGCAGGCAGAAAGGCAGACAGGGGGTTGGGGAGCAGGCTTCCTGCCAAGCTCGATCCCAGGACCTGAGATCATGACCCAAGCAGAAGGCAGATGCGCACTAATTCTTATCATAGCTATGAGGGTGAAGTGGATTCATTCACCAGTGGTAATTTGCCCATTATTTGACACCTGAAAGTAAATTTTCAAAAAAAAAGTCTGTCTTTCTAGCTGGGTCCCAAGGTTTGTCTGGGTCCTGGAGATCTGATCCATCGAGAGATTTTTATTTGCCCCTCCCCCCAGCTTTATTGAGATATATTTTACATATTGTGCACATTTAGATTTTCTGAGGGGTTTTTTGGGAGTGAGTAGGATAGATGGTTTGTGGAACCACATACCAGCAGACGTTATAGAAAATGTGAGCCTCAAGCTTCTCCTCCCTCTGGCCCTCTGTTTCAGACCTCTTCTGACTCTTAGCCTCCCCGCCAGACCCAGTCAGAAGTCAAGCTATCCAGCGTCCCATTCCCCAAAGTCCTCACTGTTTTTCAGGTCTCTTTATGCAGGGATCTGGACCAGCAGAGTGTAGCTTAGAAAGAGTGATTTGCATTTTTTATGTAACAGGAAACCTTTGCACTTCCACGGGGTCCTGCTGGAAGAAGGGGTGCATAGTTTCACATGGTGGGGCTCCTGAGACCCATCGGGAGGTCGAGGAGGGGAGGGTCCAGAGGTGGACAGTTGCTGGGCCCTGCTGGGATCCCTCAAGCAGCTTCCCTGTCCCTGCCAGTGGGCGGGGCTGGTGGGCAGCTGTCATCTCTGCCCCCAAGATATTTTCTGCTGTCGGTTCAGGTTGGTGGTTTGCTGCCCTGGGGCCTGAGAGGCAGCCTCGCTCAGGAGCCCTGCCCTGGGCGTCTCAGAAGAGGGTGTGAATGGGCTCTGAATGCTTTCTTCTGACAGGCTCCCGGAGGTTGGCTTTGGGGAAGGAAGAGCCTGGGCACTGCGTGACAGCTGTCAAAGCCAGAGCTAGGAAAAAAAAGGTCCAACCAGCCACTGAATATTCCACCGCCCTCCTTAGTTGAATCGGGGGGATGGAAACAGTGGGCTTTACTGAGTGCTCACTACATGCTAGGCGCTTTACATCTGTATTAGGCCGAACCATATGCAGTTGCCTATATTCAGCTGTTTTTGACCTACTTGATTAGCAATTTGGCTCAAACTGAGATTATGATGTTAATTTCCAATTGCCACCTAATACATTACCACAAAGCTAGCGGCTTAAAGCAGCAGCCGTTTATAATCTCACGGCTTCAGTAGGTCAGAAACGTATCTGGCCTTTCTGCTCAGGGTCCCCCTGAAAGCAAGCTGTCTGTAGGGGCTGTGATCCCAATCTGAGGCTCAGGGTCCAAGCCAAGCTCATTTAGATGGTTGGCAGAATCCAATTCCTCACAGCTGTGAGATGGAAGTCCTGTTTTCTTGCTTGTGGTTGGATTGGGAAGGTTCTCAGCTCCTAGAGGCCACCCTCAGGTCCTATCCATGTGGGCCTCTCAAAACATGGCAGCTTCCTTCTTGAGAGCCATTAGGAGAGGCTCCCCAGTCTGCCATGACAGGATCCTTTCTAAGTAACAGTAATCACAGGAGTGAGTGTCTACCCTATTACCAGGTCCCACCCACACTCAAGGGGAGGGGATTATGCAGATTTGTATGGGGGTGGGAGGGTAGAACTCTCCGGCACCATCTTAGATTTCTGCTTTCCTGCAGTTACTGTATCTTTTTAACCTGACCACAATCGACAATCAACAACCGCGTAAGGTAGGGAGTAGTATTTTCCCTTTTTTGCTGATTAGGAAACCAGAGCTCAGAGAGGTTAAGGGACCTGCCCAAAGTTATAGTTAGCATATTTTGGAGAAAGGGCCCCAAATGCAGTTTCCTCAGACTTCAAAGTCTTGAGGCCTTCTTGAGGTTGGGGGTTGGGGTCTCCATGGGGTCATGGTAGGGGCCTGGGTACCAATGATAGTAGTTGTCATCAAAGAGTTGGTGTTCTCTCTCCTGGGATGGGAGAGGACTTCCTTACTCAGTGATGGCCTCTGGCTCTGTGTGGCAAATCCAGAACTGGAGAAATCCCCAGGGAGCAGAGACCAGAGAGTCGTGGGAGGGCAGCCAGCTTTCATGTAGCTTACCATTCCTTCTCTCCCAGCTCACAATTCTCCCTGCTTAGACCCAATTCTCCCTGCTTAGACCCATTGGTAGAGATGACCTACCATTGGGAAGAGAGGGTGGGGAGGAGGTAAGGGGAATAAGACTGGGAAGCTTTGGAGCACAGAGGAGTCAGGTTCAGCTAGGAATCCTTTGGCTATAGATATCAGAAATAGTGGCTCGAACACAAAATATATTTATTTTTCTCAGATCACAGTGAGTTTGGTGGTAGATTGTCTCAGTGTGAGTTTGTCAGCTTACTTTGCTGTCAAGGACCCAGCTAGCTGTATTTCTACTCTGCCATCACCCCAAATGGTGGACCTCTTTCTTACAAAATGGTTGCCTCTGTTCCAGGCATCACAACCACATCCAAAGATAGGAAGCAAGGAGTGTGACTGGGTGGCTCATGGGTTAAGTGTCTGCTTTTGGTTCAGGTCATGATCCTAGGGTCTTGGCATTGAGTCCTGCTTTGGGCTCCCTGCTCAGTGGATGTGGGGAGTCTGCTCCTCCCTCTTTTGCCCCCTACACATGTTCTCTCTCTCTCTCTCACTCTCTTTCTCCCCCTATAAATAAATAAATAAATAAATAAATAAATAAATAAATAAAATCTTTTAAAAACCCAAACAAACAATAATAACAAAGGTAGGAAGCAAGACAGAGGGCCAAAGCCCTCTCTTTGACAAGTTCTTTTTATCTGAAACTTACCCTCCCTCCCCAAATCTCTCACCACATTTGTCCTTCTATTTCAGTGGCTGAAGCCAGGTCTCATGTGCACCTAGACTAACATATTCGTTAGCAAGGGCTGCCATAACAAAACACCGTAGAATGAGTGGCTTAAACAACAGAAATTTATTTCCCACTGTTCTCAAGGACAGAAGTCTGAGACCAAGGTGTCAGCATAGTTAGGCTCTGGAGAGACTGTCTTCCTGGCTTCAGATAGCCACCTTCTCACTGTGCTATTCCGTGACAGAGAAAGAAAGAGTAAGCTCTCTAGTGTCTTTCCTTGTAAGGGCACTAATCATGAGGGACTCACCCTCCTGACCTTCAATTATCCTAATTACCTTCCAAAGGCCACGTCTCCAAATACTGTGACATTGGGGATTAGAGTTTCAATATATAAATTTTAGGAGGTACACAATTCAGTGGATAGCAACAAGGGACAGGAACCTACCCTCTAGGACTTTGAGTGTTTTCACCAGACACTTGAACTAATGTAGATTCTGTTAATGGGAAGAGAGTGAGGCATGCTTGCTGGGTGGACAGCCATGGCCTCTGCCACAGGAGAATTTCAAAGGGATCCATAGGCTACCTGAGCTCCCTGGAGGTGTGAGGGGCCTAGAGTTTGGTGTCTCTGAGGACTAGCTCTTCAGATTTTTCTGTGGTCAGTTGACAGCCCATGTTAGGTGACTAGGGACTTATTTTCCAAGCATAGCTTGACTGGATCCCTGACTACCTCTCTTCCTGTTTCCTGGGCAAGAAAAAAACCACTAAAAACTTAGTGTGATAATTTGGCAAACATTCATGAACAAAGCATTGCAGGGTACCTCTGTTCTCTACTATTACTCACTTCTGATGACCTAGCATAGTGCCTAAAGGTCCCAGTAGGAGAGCTGTATGCCTTTGGACACTGAAGAATCCTGGGCAGGACACTGAAAGTCAATGCGATTCCTGGCTTATCCTCTCTTAAAATCTTGGCCAGGTTATTATTTCTTTTGCCTCAGTCTCTATTTGTAGAATGGGGGGAAATATTGGTCCTGTCCCCATTCTATAAGGTTGTTATGAAGACAAAAGAGATTATATTTGTGAAGTTTTATATAAACTGGAGTGTGCTAAATAAAATTAATAATGACAATAGGTACCAATAACTGAACGCTACTGATACATTCATTCCTTCAGTAGTTAACACTGATCCTTATTTGCTATTGAGAGTCTTCACAGTTTGAAGTGCCGAGGATATAGTGGTGAACAAGACACACAGACCACCTCAGAGAACTCCAAATGGTGTGGTGTGGTAATAGAACAAATACATACTTTTAAAAAAATTAATTCAATTATGTCTGATAGGGACAGGTGCTCTGCAAGTAAGTTTGGGGTTGATGGGGACACTTTAGACAGGACAAGCAGGTGACATTGAGCTGAGATCCAAAGGATGAGAAAGCCATCTGGGGGAGGATCTGGAGGGAAGGTGATTCAGATAGGGAGAACGGCAAGTGCAAAGGCCCTGTAGCAGAAAAGGCCTTGGTAATGCTTGCAAAACTGCAGTGAGGCCACTGTGGCTGGAGTAGTGTGATACAGGGAAGGGAAGGAGAATGAGATTAGAGAGGAAATGGGGGGCTGGGAGAACGGTGTGGAGGGGGTGTTTGGGTCACGGTCTTGTGACCCATGCTAAGGAGTCTGATGTCCTAACAGCATTTCGGGGTTTGGGTTGTTAAACAGGAGTAATGCGATCTGACTCTCTTTTCTTTTTAAAAGATTTATTATTTATTTGAGAGAGAGAGAGAGAGAGAGAGAGTAGTGGGGAAGGGGCAGAGGGAGAATGAGAGAGGGTCCCAAGCAGACTCCATGCTGGGCTCCATCCCAAGACCCCGAGATCATGACCTGAGCTGAAACCAAGAGTCAGATACCTAACCAACTGTGCCAGCCAGGCGCCCTGATCTGATTCATTTTCTAAAAAACTTTCTCTGGTTGCTGTGAAGAGAATGGCTATTGGTGGGTAGGCTAGGGTGGGGAGAAACAGGAGTTGAAGACTGTTGCTAGGCCAGAAGCCACCGCAGCACCCAAGGGAGAGACAATGGATGGTGGTGTGGGGGAGATTGGACAGACTTGGAATGTGTTTTTGAAGGAGAAACCGTTAAGACTTGATGGATAGGACAGGAGGGGGCATAAGGGCAAGAGGAATCCGACAGACTTCCTGCATTTCTGTTTTAAGCTATTGCTTTCACAATAGTGGAAGGCAGGGACATGACCCCATGGACAGATGAGGAAACTGAGGTTCGGTAGCTTGTCAAGGGTCACAGCGCTACCATGTGGCCATGCGGGGGGACTCAGCGTGGATGCCTCTGAGGCCAGAGCTCATGCTCTCTTCCTTTGGCCACATGGCATGGGAGGGATGATTGTTGCAGTAATTAATAATAATAATAATAATAATAATGCAAATAGTCTCAGGAAAGAGAGCTCTTGAAACCATGTGCAAATTGCTTTTTAGACCTTGGTGAGGTGGCTTGGCAGGGAGACAGAGCTTGCGGGTGAGGAGCCAGATCTGAAAGGGGAGATGGGCGAGTGCCAGGGGCTGGGCGCCAACATCCCTTTCCTCCCCAGCTCCTTCTTTTCATGGATGGCTTCTGCATGTCTGGGTGGAGAGCAGGGCAGGAGGGAATGGTAGCCCTCCAGTTCCTCTCTGCAGCTGTTCCCTTTGGGAGCAGCCCTGATGAGGTCGGGGGCAGGACACGGGAGAATAAGATTGGGAAGGGGTGCTGCTGGTTGGAATGGGAGTTTTGGGAGAGCCTGGGTTTGGAAAGGCAGACACTTCCCATGGGCACTTCTAGATGGGTTTGGGCTTCAGAGTTCAATCTCAGCATGTTCCCCCACAAGGTGGATGGTACTGTGCGCACATTTCAGCCCCAGCTTCCTGGCCTCTAGAATGAGGTGATGCCAACCTCCTGTCATTGATACATAGGGTAAATGGGGTGTCAAGGGTTAAGTACCCAACAGAAGACTTGGTGTAGACCATATCTGCGATTAATGTCTCCTGCTCCCATGTTCTTTGCCTGCCTATGGTGTCGGCAGGGCAGGGCGTTTGAGGCTGAACTGTTCTATGGGCAGGGCTGTGTCTCCCGCCTCAGACTGGGGCTCCCTGAGGACAGGGCTGTGTCTCCCCCCTCAGACTGGGGCTCCCTGAAGGCAGGGCTGTGTCTCCCCCCTTCAGACTAGGGCTCCCTGAAGGCAGGGCTGTGTCTCCCCCCTCAGACTGCAGCTCCCTGAGGACACGGCCATATCTTCTCCTGTCTCTGACTGGAGAGTCCCAGCCTTTACTCCCTACTCTTGTAAGCCCCAAGATGGGAGTGCGGGACCCTCAGGCTCCCTCCTTTAGTACCAACAAAGAGGTCTTATTATAACCGTTCCATGCTTTCTCTCTTTGCTGGGGCCCTGGAGACTTCTGATCTCAGCCCCCAGTGCATGGTTGTTTTCTTGCGGCCATTGAATTGAAAAATGATTCCTTGGGGGAAAGCAAGGAGGAAAGGGGCCCTGGGCTCCGTTTCCTGGCCTTGATTTAAGGAACAAAAGAAGCTAAGCTCCAGGCTGCTGCGCGGACAGCTGAAGGGTTTTATGCTCTTTTGGGGAAAAAATACATTTGCCTGTTGGAAAAAATTTCTCTTTGAGCTCTCCAAAGACAGAAAGTGGAGAAAAAGCACTTAGGTCTGATCTGTCTATGCCCTGTGGTTAGGGCCCTGCTTTGGGCCAGAAGACCTGGTTTCCTTCCCCTGGGCTTCTTGCTGGTGTGTGTCTGTGGGAAATTCACCCACTGTCTCTCGGCCTGGGAGTCCTCAGTGTGTTGGGGTGAGGGTCACGGAAGAACTTTCTGGTGCTGCGTGGGTGTACATTGTTACAGTGGGGGAAACTGAGGTCCTCAAGACTGCTGCCATCAGAAGCATGATGTGTTTGGGTGTGTGTGGGATGAAGGTGGGTGTGTATGGTGGAGAAGTTAGTTGAAACCTGACTTCCAGGGCCTCATCCAGACCTGCAAAACTGGGCCCCGGGTAGGGGCCCAACCAAGAATCTACCTTTTTACAAGGAGGGACAGGGGCGAGTCCCAGGAAGTGAGGCTCCTGAGGGGGGAAGCCCTTATCTCAAGGCC
Source organism: Mustela nigripes (assembly GCF_022355385.1). Lineage (NCBI taxonomy): Eukaryota > Metazoa > Chordata > Mammalia > Carnivora > Mustelidae > Mustela > Mustela nigripes. Next base: position 66,473,811 of record NC_081561.1, read on the forward strand.
ACGAGAATAGGCTCAGCGGGCCACGGGGCTTCAGGTAGAACAGGCATTGAGGTGAGGCACAGAGAGGAGCGAGTGTGAAGGGACCAGAGAGGGGTGTAGGACGCAGGGACTTGGGCAAAGGGGCAGAAGGGCCTCAAAGCTGAGCAGGGGAGAGGACAGGAGACGAAGGAGGAGCCTGAGGCTGAGGTGAGCAGGGCTGTTGTTGGCCAGTGGGGTGATTCAGCACAGACTCACAGTGGGGTGCTGGGGGCATATGCGCTTGTGGGGGGAGCTTCTTTGGACAGGTGAGGGCAGAGGTGGCTTGTGTTGCCCATCCCTGTGTGTCTGTGGGAAATTTTCTCACCAAGGGAACCTGAGCACCCCCCATGAGGGAGACTGCCCTGCTCAGCCCCAGGCCGGGGATGACCAGTCCTCTGAATAGCCCCGCTTTGCGCAGATGCTCCAGAGCAGTCCTGACGAGAGGAACTGTGTTAGTCCTACTTTTCCGACAGGGAAACTGAGGCACAAGGAAGCCGAGTCATTTGGCCAGAGTTGGGATGTGAACCCAGGCACTTAGCCATCAGGCTGTGCAGCTAACAGAAAGTATAGGGGCCGTCCCTGAACGCGATCGGACACCACGCAAGTGGAGAGACAAGAGCCTTCCTCTGCCATGGGGCCATTCCTTTGGTCTTCCTTCATCCATCCCATCAGCCAGCCCACCAGCGCCCCCCCTCGCCCCCGCCCAGCTCTGAGTCAGGTGCAGAGCTGGCCCGCAGCAGAGGTCCCTAGCATGGAGGAGCACCCACCCGTGTGAGAGATCGACACGCCCCTCATTTTGCAGCCCAGGGTGTGCTGAGCAGGGACGTGGGGTCCTACCAGTCAGGGGGTTGTGCACTACAGGCCAAAGAGAGCTCGGCCGAGGGGAGGAGAGATGGTTGTTGATCAGGGCCTGTTCAGGGCAGGCAGCGTGGAGGAGGATAGATTGGAATGAGTCTGGAAGGATGATGAGGATCATCTCAGCAGGGCGGAGGGACTGGGGTCTTCAGCCTCCTCAGGGGCCGTGGTGAGCTAACCCAAGCCGCAGGACTCAGTGAGAGGCCTGAGGCCATGGGGCAGGGAGCCCCTGAAGCTACGTGGCTCGTTCTATTTCTCATTCCAGATGTGTCCCTCTCGCCCAGCTGGGGGGGTGGGCGGAGCCAGGGAAATCCCTGCTTGCTTCTCTTTGAAGCTAGGACCCCTTCTCTCCTTCTCCCTCTGTCTCTCTGTCAGTCATCTTCTGTTTCTCTGTCTCTCTCTCACTCTCACACGTACACACACACAGAGTTTGAAATCCAGGGTCTCACTAGCCTGAACATGACAAAACCTGAGTTCCAGAGCCAGACCCTGGAGAAGTCAGAGATTCTCTCTGAGTCTCATATTCCTTTAAAAATAAAAAAATATTTTATTTTATTTTTGTCAGAGAGAGCACAAGCAGGGGGAGGGGCAGGCAGAGGGAGAAGCAGGCCCCCAGCTGAGCGGGGAGCCTGATGTAGGACTCGATCCCAGGACCCTGGGATTATGACCCGAGCCGAAGGCAGCTGCTTAACTGACAGAGCCTCCCAGGTGCCCCGAGTCTCACATTCCTGATTTATAAAAGAATTGGAAAAGGTGACCTCGGAGGTCCCTTCCAACTTGAGTGTTCTAAGCTTTTGAGCTATTGTAGAATTTCATTATAGAATACAAAGATAAACCCCGACACTCTTTAATAAATTCCCGGCCCCCCTTCTTTATTGCTTCTAGCTCCTCACCCTGCCTCAGATTTCACCAGAATAAAGGTTCCTTTTTGGGGTGAAGGCATTTTGTCCTTTACTGAAATCAAGACAGGCATTTGTGTCCCCTAACCTAGCATCCTGCAGGAGGAGAACAGGTCAGCCCTCTTCGGTGTGACTGAGCATATGTAAAAGTGGTATCTCACCTGGCCCTGAGCCCCCGCCGCCAACCCCTACCCACCCCTTCAGCCACCTTGCCTGTCATTTCATCTGCTGCTCCCTGCAGGGGCCTGGGAGTTTTATCAGATGGTTTCCAAAGTGACAGCCAGCTGGGAGCAGGTCTGGTGCAGGAGCGGTGGAGACCAGCAGAGGGGGTGTGTGTCTTGGGGTCATGGAGGGCTAGCTGGGGGTGGCTGCCTTTTGGGAAGAGATCCCTGAAAGAAGAGAGTGGAACAGAGGTTGGGGATCTGGAGATCCCCCCGCCCTCAGAGACACCGCTGGGAATCTTGGGGACTGAAGCTGGGGTGGCTCGTAAACACAATCAGGGTCTCCCCAGCAGCAGGTGGCAACTGCATCTGTCTGTCCGTCAGCTGGTCTTTGGCTCCCACCTCAGGATGAGGGGCAGGAATTGACTGTGGGTCAAACTGCCCTATAGGCTGTCACTCTTGATGGCTCTGGTGAGGGAGCCAGGATAAGGACTCCTTACAGGTCTTTCTGGCTCTACCTCTGTTTGTTCCCTGCCATTCCCTGGGCCTCAGTCTCCCCCTTCTCTGGGAGAAGATGAAACAGATGATCCAGAGCGTTCCATCCAGCTCTGACAGTTGGAGTTTGGTGGTCAGGGAGACACACAGACTAGTGAGAATTGTTTCTTCTTTCTGAGAAAGGGGTTCATGTGGAGTGGAGGGAGGAGGAAGAAGACCCTTGGGGACCTCTGGGCAGAGCTTACTCGTAGGACGGAGTCAGGAACAAGAGAATGGAGGATGCCTGGCAGCTGCCCCCAGTTGGGGGTGGGAGAGAACAAGAAACTGGGTATTTATCCCCCAGATCCTGCCCCTGGGGGCGGATAAACTTCCTGGTATTTGCAGCTGGCTTGCCCGAAAGAGCCCTTTGGAGAGAAGTAGCATAGGAGGAAACCCTGGGTGTGTCCAGGAACTAGAAGGGCTGAGGAGATAGGATAGGGAGTCCACAATCTTTAGGACTGGCTCTATGGTACGATAAAGAAACAGACGTTCAGAGAAGTGGAGTCACTTCCCAGCCTGAAACTGAGGTTCCAGTGGGCTGTGTTGCTTTGTAACAGCAGCATGTCACTGTGGAATGGAAGACACCAGAGGTGCAGGACCTAGCCTTGCCTGATCCGTCTGTGCCTCCACTTCCACATCTGTAAGATGGGATGATGCCTGCTCCGTACTGACCTTGCAGGATTGTGTGAGAATTGGGGGCTAGTATTGCAGAACGCTTAGCTATGTGCTTGACCCGTCCCTGGGGTTCAAGAGCGGGGGCCGTGATTACATGGAAGCAGAGCAGGAGCAGCGGGCCCCCTCTTCCACACCTCTCAGTCCCTCAGCGTCTCCACCATCCTGCTGACGTGCTTCCAAGTCTGATGATCAGGGCCACATGTTAGCTCCCGGCCTTGGCCTTGACCACAGAAGGACCCCGTTCCAATGAGTCTGCATCCTGTGGGAGGTTTCACTGGTTCATCTACTAACATAGGTGACAGATGCAATAAACTGGCTCTACCTAGAGCCCGCAGGGAATTATGGGACACTATGTGGCTAAGTTTTGTTTGCTTGTTTTACTTTTTTTTTTTTTTTTTTTTTTTTGAGAAGTAGAGATGTCTTACGAGGAGAATTTCTAGAACAGGCTAAGCCATTGGGCAGATGGAGATGTGTCTCAAGAGTGAGGTCCTGCAGGATGTGGGGTACTCAGAGTGCATGGCACGGGTTGGGGGGTAGGAGTGGACAGCCACACTCCTCAGGAAGCAGGGCTGAGGGGCCTCCAGGGCCCGCTCTGTGCCTGCTTTAATGAGCACCCAAGAGATGTGTGCCCAAGGAAACTTCTCTTCCTATTTTGCCTGCGGCCAGGCCTGAGGCGGTCTCTGGGTCTCACCCTGGGCCTTACTCCCCTGAGACCCTTCTCTCCTCTGGCTGTGCTAACTCTTCCTCTCTCCCCCTCTTTTAGGAATCTCTTGGACAAAGACATGTTTTCCAAGTCCGATCCACGTAAGTCCTGCTCTGACACTAATAACAGTAACAACAACAGCAATGACATGGTGACGGATGGCAGTGACACACTTGAGCCCTTCCTGAGCTCTAATGAGGCGCTAGGCCCCTTTCCCGGCCCATCCAGGCTGTTTATTGTCTCACTGATACTGTCTGGAGGAGAACTAGGGCTCTGACCCTTCCCAGGCCGCAGGAACCTATGAAAATTCAGCCCAACCAGGGGGGTTGGTGGGGGTCAGGGTGTCTGGGGGCCAGAAGTTCTCAGTCCCAAAATGCAGTACATTTCAGAGCCCCAACTGGCTGTGGTCTGGGGTGATGACGAGCACTGATTTTCGAGTCCAGGGATCTAGCCCTGAGCAATGCCATTCAACTCTCTGACCTTTGATGGGTCTTTGGGGAGCCTCAGTTTGCCCATCTGTGGAATGGGGCTGATGATACTAATAGGCTTCATGAGGTTGCCTTGGGCTCTAAAAGGATGACTGATTTGGGTTTCAGATGCTCTCTCCCGACACATCTCTGCAACCCAGTCCTTCACGTGCCCTCCATCATGTTCTGGCCTAGATGTGAATTACCCTCAACCCCCTCCACGAGGGTCCTTCGAGAGGAGGGTCCCCTTCTATATTCTAGGACCCCTTCTCCAAGCTGACCCCCCCAACTCCAGACTCAACAGTGCTGCCCAGGCCAGAGTCTCCTGAGGTGCCCTTCCCCTCCAGAGATCTCCCCATCTGGAGCACCCACCTTCCTCTTGGCCTGGGTTTTTAACCCTCTTTTTCTCCTCTCCCCACAGTATGTGTTATGTATACTCAAGGGATGGAGAACAAGCAGTGGCGGGAGGTAGGTGGTCCTTTCCCCATCCCAGACACATCGCTTGTCCCTCGTTGTCTGTTTGTCTGACTCTGGAGACATCCCACCTGATGTGTTTTGAAATGCAGCATTTAGGCCCTTGGGAAAAGTAGTAAGGTGGGAAGAACATGGAGTTTTATCCTGCTATTGTAGGAAGAAGCATGGTGGAGGGGAAATTTCCTGCCCTGTGTAAGCCAGGCTGAGGAAGAGGTACACTCTTGCCTAAGGGAGCCCCAGTCTGGGGCGGGGGGGACATAGCTGTGCCCTCAGCAAACCCCATTCTGAAGGGGAGACATAGCCCTGCCTCAGGGAACCCTAGTCTGAGGGGGGAGACAGGAGACACAGCCCTGTTCTCAGGGAACCCCAGTCTGAGGGGGGACACAGCCCTGCCCTCAGGGAGCCCCAGTCTGAGTGGAAGACAAAGGGAGTCCAGGCCCAACAAAAAAGACCTCCTCTGGTGGCCTAAGACTGGATATAGCAGCTGGTGCCCCGTCTCATCTACCCCGGCCTTCGTTTGGTGTCCGACCAACATGAACATTCAGTTAGGAGATTGTCTTGCCTGGAAAGCTTCAGTGACTCCTCTCCGTTTTGAATCAAGTCCCAGCTCTTTAGCGGGGCTTCCAAGCTCTGCCAAGAGCCTGGGGAGTCCCTCCCAGATGACAAGACCAGAATGAGAATAGCCAGTAAAGCTTCAGTAACCCAGGGGCGCCTGGGTGGCTCAGTGGGTTAAAGCCTCTGCCTTTGGCTCAGGTCATGATCTCAGGGTCCTGGGATCCAGCCCCGCATCAGGCTCTCTGCTCGGCAGGGAGCCTGCTTCCTCCTCTCTCTCTCTGTCTGCCTCTTGTGATCGCTGTCAAATAAATAAATAAATAAATAAAATCTTTTTTTTTTAAAAAAAGAAGGAATTTAAAAAAAAAAACACCCAAAAAAAAAAAAAAAAAAACCCAGCTTCAGTAACCCAGACTTTAGTAACCTCATCTTCCTTGTCCGTGGCTTGGCCAGAGCATCACCTGTCCTTACGCCATCACTACCCCTTACCCCCAGGCGTGGTAGGAGCAAGTGGCTAAAGGGGGTGAATTTTATCCATAAAATGTATGGGAAATATTTCCACAGGGGCTGGGCTAAAGTTTACTTTTTTCGCCTTCTCTAAGACTCTGAGCCAATTAAAGCGGAAACCAGATTGCTGAGGAAACATTTAGCCTACTTAAGTGAACTAATTACTTTTGAGGCCTTTTGGCCAAGCTTCATAGAAAGCAGCAGTGTGCTAATGTCAGAGTGATTCATTCAGGAAAGTCTGGAAGGGCCTCTTCAGAAGGCACTGCTCCGTTGGCCATTAATGACATTCAGTAATGTCATAATTGTCCCCATTCGGGCCAGGGTTCCTGACTGTCCCTGAGACGTCATCACCACCTGCACCATTGGGGCAGAGTGGACGAAAGGCAGGAGGCCTCGATGCTGGCTCTAGCCCTTTCTGGAGGTGGAATCTGGAGCAAGTTGCTTACCCTCACTATGCCTCAGTTTCCCCATATGTAATATGGGGATAACACTGCCCTGGTACTCCTGTGGTGAGGGCGAAACAAGGCAATGGATGGAAGGTGGCTGCTGTGTAGTCATTGCTCGGTAAATCGCATTGCTTGCATCATCCAGAACGTTTGGGGCCTCCCAGTCACTCCCACAATGGGTCGATATTTGCAACAGTAAGCACTGATGTGTCCCAGGCAACATACCAGGTGCAGTGGGGAAAGAAGGAGGTAGTCAAAAGAACAGAGCTTCACCAAAAATGTGAGCTGGCCCTGGAGTTTGCCGCCGGGAAGGGGAGAGTCACCTATGTGAATAAATCCTAACGGAGGAAACAGGGAGTAGAGAAGTATCAGTGAGAGTAAGAGGGGGGTTCACGGAGAGAACATGCTGACCAGCACGCCATGTTTCGCCAAAGCACTTTGATAGCTTGTTGGACTCTCACAAATCACATGTGATGAAGGGAAGCTGGGGGCCCAGCAGCACAGCTGGTGGCAGAAGAGACGGCACGGAGGGGGGGATCCAAAAGGAGCAGGTCAGTCCAGCGCCTGGGTAGCTGGGTGAGTAATAAGGGGCTATTTATGAAGGAGAGCTCAGGGTTTAGGGAAGCCATGAGGGGTGACAAATCACCAGGCTGGCAACAGTAGAAAGCCATTACTACTCCAGGCCTGAGGAAGTCCGTGGAGGCCAAGGTTCCTGGAATCCCCGGGGAACCTTAAAATGAGCCCGGGCAACCTCACTCTCTTTCCACCCTCTGCTCTCCTGCCGGTGCCTCTTCCTGGTATAAACCCCACTGGGAGCCCCAGCGGAGGGTCTCCCTCCTGGGCACAGGGCAGGGTGGACAAGCCAGTGGATCCAGAGGGACAAAGAGGGACAGTCCAGAAGGGACAGTGAGCAGATGAGCGAGGTGGGACAACAGAGAGGAGGAGGCCACCGAGGGCGACCTGGCGGCTGTCGGGCTGAGGACAACTGGGACCATGAGGTCAGAATGTCAGAGCAGGAGGGTCCCAGCCCCAGGGAAAGCCAGTGCCACGCACAGCCTTCAGGGGTGACGGTGGCTGAGCTCAGGCTTCCAGCTCTTTCTGGAGAAGGGAAGATGCACGCAGACATATTGGGGCCCTGTTTCTTTGCCTGATTCTCTCTATGACCCACAGAGGACAGTATTAGGAATGGAAAATTTAAAGCAAAATCCGGAATCCATCTCTGGAACTACCCCTGTGGTGGAAGACTGCTTTTGCTCGTAAACAGGAACCGGCTCCCACCTGCTAGTTCATTGCAAAATGTCTGTTAGCAGAACCTTGGCCGAGAGGTAATCAGCCTGTGACCAGGAGTCATCAAGTGCGGGCACGGCAGTTTCTGCAGGCAAGGTCCAGACCCCGGGGTTTGCACAGGCTGCAGAGGGATGAAAGCTCTTCTCTCAGCCCCTGGCTGTGGGGTTTCAGCTGATTTTAACTGTTTGGGTCATTTTAAATGCCTTCTGAGAAAGCTCCAGCTTCCAGCACCTAAATCTGTCAATGCATTTTATGAAAATTGACTCAAGATGTAATTTTAGCCCAGGAAATTGAGCCCTATTTGCATCAAGGTTGGCCAGGGCCTTCTGCATGTCCCAGGGAAGACAGGATGACCAGGTAGGAAGAGTCCTAGAAACCTTCTCACAGGGAGGAGGCTGTTATGGGGAGCGTCTCTCCATTCCCCATTTGAAAAATGTGTGGGCAGGTGATCCCTACCCCTCCCTGGCCAGACAGCTGTCCTGGTCAGGGGGGCCCCTTGGAAATGAGGAGATGGATATTACAGAATTTTAGGGTGTCCCACTGCTGGACCCACACTGCTTGTGGGGATTGTCACCAATTGCGACCACGCCCGCACATCCCTGCCAGAGCGCTATTTTTTTTTAAAGTTTTAAAAAAAATTATTTATTTATTTGACTGAGAGAGAAAGCTCACAAGTAGGCAGAGAGGCAGGCAGAGAGAGAGGGGGAAGCAGGCTCCCCGCTGAGCAGAGAGCCTGATGTGGGGCTCGACCCCAGGACCCTGAGATCATGACCTGAGCTGAAGGCAGAGGCTTAACCCACTGAGCCACCCAGGCACCCCCAGAGCACTGTTTTTGAGCAATCTCAGTTCCCGGAACATTCAACACCCGCTGGGAAGGACGGTTCATCTCTAAATGTCAACAAGAATGTGTGGATACCTACTGTGTGCCACCGTAGAATGCCAGGGATGCAAAGGGGGACCACACGCCACCAGAGGAACTCCCTCTGGGTTCTGGAAGGTACCAATTAGGGAACAGCAATAAGAATACTAATAGCAGAGGTGTCTGAGTTAAAGTGTCTAACTTCGGCTCAGGTCATGCTCGGGGTCCTGGGGTTGACCCCCGGGGTCAAGCCCTGTTTGGCCCACACTCAGCAGGAAGACTGATTCTCTCTTTTCCTCTGCCCCTCCCCCTGCTCATGTTCTCTCTCTCTCTAAAATAAATAAACAAAATCTTAAAAAAAAAAAAAAGGAATGCTAGTAGCAGACACTGCTGTAACAGTGATGTTCTGGGCACGGATTCTAAGTATTTACATGTAGTCACTAATTAAATGCATTAATTAGTGCATTAAATGCACTAATTAAATATCATGCAGAAGGTATTATTACTATTATTATTATTGGCCCCATTTCACAGAGATGGAAATTAAAGCAGAGAGAATTTAAATGTGAAAGGAACTTCTGGAACATTGATGCTGTAGGATATCTAATAGTTATATATAAAGGGCAAAATTCTGCTAATCCCAAATTCGACCCTCCCTGGGTGCACAGAGCAAGCTGATTTTCTCTTCCGCATGCTCTTTCTCTCATCATCTGAGGACAGCTCACACAGTCCACTTTTGGGCAGATTTATTTGTTTACTTATAAAGATTTTGTTTATTTGAGAGAGAGCACAAGTGAGGGGGTAGCGGCAAGGAGCAGGGTGGACAGAGGCAGAGGGAGAAACATGGTCCCTGATAAGCAGGGAGTGCGATGCGGGGTCTCAATCCCAGGACCCTGAGATTGTGACCTGAGCTGGAAGTAGACGCTTAATCGACTGAGCCACCCAAGCACCCCAACTTATGGGCAGATTAAGAAGGTGACCATTTCCATCTGTGCTTCCTCTATCACTTTCTCTTGTCCCTGTCCCTCTTGTCCGTCTTGTTACCTGTTGGGTTACATGTTACCTGTTGGCTTGTCCCTGGAACCCGGGTCCACGCATCAGTGTTCTCCCCAGAGCTGGACCCACTTCTTTGTCCAAACTGCTGTCCAGACAGGATTCCCCCAGCTCAGACTTCATGATTGGATTTTTGACCCTCGGTGTGAGATTTTGCATTTATCTTCGTTACGTAGTAGACTTGTCATTTGGTAGGTTCCATCTATTGTTTGGCTGTGAAGATTGTGTTGAATGATGGTCGTGCATTTGGCATCTTGGTTCCGCCTCCTAGACCCCGGTTGGCTGTGGTTGCCGTTCACGCGAATGATAAGGGATTGCATGGGATGGAGTGTTGTGGTCCCCCACTGGAGACCTTGTCCCAAACGGACCTTGTTTCTCTAGTTGGTCTTGGAGGTATGCTGTTCAGCCACCAAGGAGCTACATGATCTGGTTATCATCTATCCTGCGTTTCTCAATCTGTTCTCTAAGCGCTTCCTTGATAACCATCCTTTGCCTTCTCAGATGAGGGCCTGAACTTGATGTCTAGAACACAGCATTCCCATCCTAGCTCTGAGATTTACTATGGGACATGGGTGAGGTCTTTATCTTCTCTGAGTCTCAGCTTACTCATCTGTAAAATGGGACTCGGAGTCCTCCTTAGGAGACCAGCTAAAATAACTCTTCTGAAAATACTGGAAGTACTAATGGCAATGTGCTATTACCCAGCTTGAGCACCCAAGTGCTCTGTCACAGTGGGAACAGCCGTATGTGGAGACCCTGTGAACTTTCCCAAACCCGAGTCCCCTTCTCAGTCTGGGGCTCTAGGACCCAATTGGCTCTAAGGAGTGAGGGCTTCCAGGAAAAGGAAAACATCTCATCCTTGTGTGGGAGGGGTCCTTCCTTAGGAGGGGCTCTTCCAGGAAATGCTGGACCAAGGGAGGCCATTGTCACTGTGCTGTGTCCAAATAGCATGGCAGTGTGGCACACTGGCACAGTGGGGAACCCCACTCCCTGCCCCTCTAGTGCTTTTGTCCCAGGGTGTCTCTTCATAGTCTGCCCACAACACCCTGCGTCTCTGTGTGGTGGCCTGTCTGGCTCTTGCCCCCTTCCAAGCCCCGGTCTTCCCTGGCTCTCGCCTTGAATTTCACCCCATGCTCGCTCCCAGCAGCCAGCGTTTTTTCTGCTTCTCCTGAACAGAAAAGGGCCTTTTCGTGGTTCCCGTGGCTTTCAAAATCACAGCTCAGTCATTCAGCGGTTTCCCAAGCCTGGGAGACAAACATCAGCTTCTTAGCTTGGTGTCCAAACCTCTCCCACTTGGGCTACCCTAGAATTGGCTGTATGGAGGAACGGGCATGGAGTGAGCCCCTGCAGGTGCGCTCCTGGCTTGTCCCTAAGGCTGCAGCCCTCTGTGAGGAGCTTCGATGGGTCCACGTCACAGCTGGGAAACTGAAGCCGGGAAGGTTGAAGCGGCTTGTCCACGGCCACGCTATGAATTGGCTCAGGATTGGGATTCACATCTGTGTGGAAGCCACCTAAACCGGATGGCTGTCCAGAGCTGCCAGGCTTTTAGGGGTGCCAGCTCTGCTTCCACACAACCTTGACCCTGGAGCCCACGTAAGCATGAAAGCCGGACTCAGGCTTACTTCTGCCCCGTGCACCCGCTGGCTAAGTTGAACCATATGGATTTGCAGTTTGAAAATTTGGTGAAATAATTGGCAATTTCATGTCATCTGATGGTCAGGTTAGACTCTCATCTAATATTAGCAAGTGGCCCCTAGTGACCTGCTTGTCCTTATCAGCAAAGTGAGGTCCCAGGGCCTGCTTGTTGCCTTAAGGCACACTGGGGGCCGACCAATGAGAGCTGATGTTCCGGCACCAGGGAGGGTCAGGCAGCCTCCGCTGGCAGGAGAGCCCTGGGGTATCAGAAGCCCAGGCCCACTCCCAAGGCATGAGGTCTCTGCAGGTTCTCACACTGTGTTTGTACAAGTGCTTACGGGTTTGTATGGCACTTCAGCCATATGTGTGCCTCTCCGTACCTTCCTCTTGGCGGTGAAAAATGATTGGTAACCTCCTTCTGTGAAAAGGGTTCTCCAGTGCCGGGGAGATAATGTACTGGAGATGATATCTCCTCGTTTGGGCTTTCAAATGTGACAGCCATCCCTAGGATGGATGAAACTCATTAAAAATTTTTTTTTTACTTTATTTTATTTCTTTAGAAGATTTTTCATTTATTTATTAGAGAGAGAGAGAGAAAGAGAGAGAGAGAGAGTGTGCGAGCAGAGGGAGGTGTGGAGGGAGGGGCAGAGGATGAAGCGGACTCCAGTTGAGCGGGGACGGGCTCGTCCCTGCTGGACCCGATCCCAGGACCCTGGGATCATGACCTGAGTCAAAGGCAGACCCTTCACTGACTGAGTCACCCAGGCACCCCAAAATTAGCTTTAAATAATATACTATAGACAATAGAACAGAAGCCAAGCTATTGGACTCCAGGCTTCTCCCACCTGACAGTGTGTCCCCTGCCTTCTTCCCTAGCTCTGTCTTTCCTCTTGCACCCGGACATTCAGAGTCTGGCCTGCTTCCACCCTCATGCTGTTCCTCTAGAGGAAATGCCTTTCTCCGACTCTGAGCTACCTTTGGCCCTCTCTGAGCGCCCCCAGGCAACCCTATCCCAGCAGCCAAGACGGTGGCCCAATAACTTTGATGGTTTAAGGTACTCAAAGAACCAGCCAAGCTGGTTGAAAAATCTGCCATGTTACAGCAGAATTCCTTTAGAATGTGCCTGGTGTGGGCCTGACATCACATCTCCCACTTGGTCCCGATCCTTAGAATGGCTTTTATCTCCAGACCTCAGCGAGGTGACGGAACTTGGCCCAGGTGACAAGGCTAGAAAACCAGGGTTCTCTCCCTATTGAATCACAGAGGAGGGGTGGTGTCGTGGGCAGTTCCTGGGTTTGGGTCAGGACCTTGGTTTTAGAACTGTGTGACCTTGAACAAGGCGCTTATCTTTTTGGACCCCCTGTTTCTCACCTGTAAAATGGGCAACTAGCAATCCTTACTGGCTGGATTTTGTAAGTGTTAGAGAGAACATAGGATAAGGTGGAGGAAACAGGTAGGCGGTTGGTAAGAGGTAGCTCTTGTTCATGGTACCATTGATGGGCTGTGGGTGTCGGGCAACGTAGCACCTCCGTCCCAGGTAACCCCTTCTGTATATAGATAGCAACAGGGAGGCAAACAGGCAAAGTAACTTGAATAAGGGACTGTGATATCCTCCAGGGTACAAAGCTGTAGCAGCAAGGTCCCTGCCTTCAGAGACCTCATGGGGAGCTGGGGACACCAGACACAGGTATGGAAGGAACTAAAAACCTTGTTTTCTTCATTCTCGTGAGAGTGTTGTAGCAGATCCTCTCAGAGGCCCCGAGTTCCAGAAGGTAGCTAGGCCAGGAGCTACCCAAGCAGTTTAGATGTGAATTCTCAGCTCTTCACAGCTGGGAGAGGGCCGGGAGGGCCTGAAGGGCTTCCAAGGGTAGGTGACACCAGATTTGGGAATTGAAGGATAGTGGGGAGAAGAAAGAGCATTCCGGGAACGGGGCTTGCCATGAGTGAAGCCTGGTGGTGGAAACATTCTGTGTGTCTGAGAGCTGGCGGTGACTAAGTCTGGCTATGGCCCGGGCTGTGTTGGAGGGAGGGGAGAGATGAGCTGATGAAGGGAAGGCCGTGCCCCATTGGGAGCCCTCCTGGGAATACAAGGCCTTCGATTTAATCACAGTTTCCAAAGAGTCAGCAGTCAGTGAGCAAGCATTTATTGTACACCTACCATATGCTACCCACCGATTCAGACATATAGTAGAGAATAAGACAGGCAGAGTCCCTACTCTGGAGAGGCTTATTTATTCAGCAAAGAAGTTGGATAATTTCAGGTATTGTTTGATGAGTGCTGTGACAAAGATAAAAAAACAGCATAATGAGATAGAGAGTGACCAGGGTGGAGGGAGTCCCTTCTGAGGGACAGGTGACTTAACTGAGTCCTGAGTGTTACCATGCCTATGTCTGGGAGGGGGTATTCCAGGCAGGAGGTACAGCAGGTGTGAAGGCCCTGAGGTGGGAGCAAGCTCAGTGCACTCAAAGGACAAAAAGAAAGTCTGTGTAATTGGAGTGCTGAGAACAATGAAGACAGTGGGCAGATCCTCTAGGGTTTCATAGGCCATGTAGGAATTCAAACACTGCTCTGAGTGTTGTGGGAAACTATCTGAGAGTTTTGAGCAGGGTAGGGATGCAACCCCGTTTATGTTTTGGAAAGACAACTCTGGCCACCGTGTGCAGAGCAGATGGCAGGCAAAAGTACAGAAACAG